>NW_026712367.1:4124354-4549354 GCF_030504385.1 Musca domestica
ACACGAAGATGTGGATCTGCACAGATAATTTTCTATCATAGACTGTAGTATCCATTACTAACTTCAAATACCAGTCGCTAAAATCATCAAAATACCCAATATCGGGAGGTACCGATATTTAGGGTCTATACGAACAATTGGACCTGCAGAGACAATTTTCTGTCTTAGGCTGTAGTATCCATTACGAAGCGCAAATACGAAATTCCGATAAATAATGTCGCTAAAATCATCAAAATACCGAATATCGGGAGGTACCGATATTTAGGGTCTATACGAACAACTGGGCCTGCAGAGACAATTTTCTGTCTTAGGCTGTAGTATCCATTTCGAATTTCAAATATCAAATTTGAAGAAATTCCAGTGAATAATGTTGCTAAAATCATCAAAATACCGAATATCGGGAGGTACCCTTTTATGTGGGAGCTATACGAAGACGTGAACCTACATGACCCATTTTCAATAGAAAAAGTTCTGCCGACATAATATACACATGAGTAAAATTTTATCAATCTACTTCATTTCGTTCGGAAGCTAGATTGATTTTCACAGATGGACAGACGAACGGACATCGCTTAATCGACATAGAATTTTATGCTGACCAAGAATTTGTGGGGTCTAAAATGTATATTTCCAGGTGTTACAAACGGAATGACAAACTTAATATACCCTCCATACTAGGCTGGATTCGGTCGTAAATTCACTCCATTTGGGCTGATATTAGCCATTTGGTACACAATAAACATTAAATCGGATAAAGATTTATATGGGAGCTATATCAAAATCTGAACCGATCTCGCTAAATTTAGGCAGAAGTATTTCTGAGCTGCATTTGATATATTTCTGCCAATATCGTTGTTAAGAAGTGGAGGAGAAATTTAACAAATCTGATGAAGAATATATTTGGGAGCTATCGCTATATCTGAACCGATTTCGATCAAATTTTACAGACTTCTTTCTAGGCCAAGTTTGGTAGAATGTACCAAATTCCATCCTATTGGGACTAATATTACACATATGGTGCGTCGAGCAAAGATATATATGGGAGCTATATCTAAATTTTGACCGATTATCTCCAATTTCATTTGGGTTTGTCCTTGGATCAAACGAATGCTTTATGCAAAGTTTCATCTTAATTGGGTGATTAATGCGACCTGTACTTTGTTGACAAAAATGCATGGACAGACGGACGGACATGCATAGATCGAATCAGAATGCGATTCTATGCAGATCATCAAAAGGAAATTTTTTTAGACGTAATGGTAGCATGCTACACAGGAACCAATACCCAAGGACCGCTTTCGCATTACTTCGGGGTACAGTTCACTGACTGGTCTATGCCTTCATATTTTATATACTCCCCCATCCACATTTTTCATGCTATGATTAGGGGTTCGCTTGTTGTCTTCACTCGTATAGAGTTTTCTACGTCATTATATCTTGGATATAAATTGCATATTTCATCCATTGTTGTTTTGATTCCAGCATTTCTGTTATTGTTTCAAATTTAGGGGAACACAATTCTATATGGTATTCTCTATTTATACTAATTTTTTTTATTACAAAAATTTCGGCGTTTTAAAAATGATTGTCAGCTTCTTATTGACGGGCTGGCATGTAGTTTATAGCAGCGATGCTCAAGAAAAAATATCTCTTTCCAGTCAAATTTCTCTTTGCTTATTTAAATCAAGAACAAAACAGTGTTAAGTCATTATTCATACAATATTTTTTATCCATTTGCTTTATAAATTATTTTGTCAAACATATACATTTAAAAACAATTAAATGAACTCGTAAAATATAAAGAAATACAGAATTTTAATTTTCTCTTAAATTATCTCTTTTTTCGGCTCATGTTCTAGAACACGGTTTACTTTCCCTGTAAATTTAACATTTCACTAGTTTCGCCATTAAAAATGTAAAAAAAAAACCAAACATTTAACTTTGTTTTAACTCAATAATCTCAAACATCCATCCCTGGATGATAGTAGAGTTTTCATATATGCTGAGAGCATGCCACCAATCCAATTGAGAGCAGAGACGACTTGTTGATGACTATTGTTGTGTTGTGTGTGGGGTTTTTCGATATTCACTGAACAGTGCGAGCGTGCGAGAGTCGTTGACGGCCGTCCAACGGTCTCGGTGTGCTAATAATTGTGCTCTCTGTTGGGGAGAAGTGAATACCACAACTCTCATCGGAGGTGAGCTTACATTTGTTGTTGCTGCTATTGTTAGTTGTGCTTGTGTTTGCATTTGTTGTTGTTGTTGCTGCTGCTCAGTTTGATTTGTGATTTTCACATTTCATTAATGGACGGGGCAACACAAAAACAACTTCGATTTTTAGTTAATTCTTGGCTCTCGCATGGAGTAGAAGTGTTGTGTGGATGGATACTCGTCGTCTCGCGGTCTTCTTTTGGTTTCTGCTTCTGCTTCTTCTTCTTTGTGTTATTGTGTGATTATCGCCGTCGTTGCCGTTTTACAACAAAAAGAAAAAATAGTTTGGTTTGTGTGCTCATTTGTTGTTTGCTCGCTCGTTCGCTCATTGAATATCTTCGGTTGGTGTGTTGGCTGGTACTGGCGGCTAGTTACAGTTTAGCAACGTTATTTGGATGGTGATGATGATGATGAGGTGTTGTTGTTGGTGTTCTTGTTGTGTGGATCACATGAAGTCTGAATAACGTTGTCATCCATCGTCGTCATTTGTCGTTGTTGTTGTTAGTGTGAATATTAGTTGTTGCTTTATTTTGTGTGATTAATTTTTGTTGTTTGTATTTCAAAGCAGACCAAGAAAGAAAAATAAAGAGCAAAAGTAAATTAAACAAAAAAAGACCAAGAAAAATCATGATGATGGTGATCATGATTGGTATGGCCGACCATGCTACTCAGAGTAAATAGAGAAGAGATAGAGAGATAGTGAGAGGGGAAAATTGTAAGTGCCTGAGATTGCTTGCTTATTGTGGTAGTGGAGCTAAGCTCTGCTCTTTTTTTTTGTCAGCCGTTCTCCCCACCAATACTTATCGACAACGGTAACAGCAGCAGCAGCAACAACAACAACAATACTCATTTATCCGTAAATAAAAATAGGAAGAAGAAGACTGCAGTGCAATTGTATCTAACTAAAATTTTAAATAAAACTCAGCAGAGTGGCTGACGAACGGATTCGATTTTTTTTTGTATTGAGAAGTTTAAAAAAATGCCGATACGAAGATGTTGGCAAAACATAAGTGAAATAAAAACAAAAGCATGAGTAATGGAATGTAAATGAATTATGGAATGAGAAATAAAACGTGATTTAATAAAAAATAAAGAAACAAACAAAAACACGTGTGATAAAAGAGCAACAAAAAAAGGAACTGAGAAAAAATATTTGTTTGTGTTTTAGAAAAAGTAGAAGAAAAACAAAGTAAACAAAAAATAAAATAAAAAACAGCAAAGCAAAGCCACTGTGATAACAACAATTTTCGCTGCAAGAAATGCCGCCAAAAAAAGATCCAAACGTCCACAATAACAGCAACAACAACAGCGAAACAGTAACCCAATCAACAGAGACCACCACAACAAGTGGCGCTGCCTCCAATACAACAACAAATAATTCTGCCGTTGCTGCTGCCACCGCCAACTCCCCCAATATGTCGGAAAATACGGCAGCCGAGCAGCGTACCGTTGCCTTCCATGCCAATGCCAAACTATGCCGTTTGGTACGCAAATGTCCCTGGATGTACGATCGCAACCATCAAAATTATGCCAAGAAACATATTTTGGACAAGTCATGGTGTAAAATTGCCCGGGAATGTAATGATTCGGGTAAGTGTTAAATGGAACTTGGGGGGGGGGGGGGGGGGTAGTGAATTTTCCCCAAATTAGATGATATGGTAACTCTGTAATGGTGTTACAGACGGATGGACGGACGAATGAACGACAGTCAGTGTCCATGAAAGAGTAGGGGTGAAGAGAGAAGAGTATTTTTTGTTGCCGCATAAATTTTTAAGAGTAATCTGAGGAGAAAGAAAGAGAGAGATAGAGAGAGACGTTAATGATGTTTATCTGTTGCGGACAGCAGTGTTGCCACAACACATTCAAATACTGAATTTTCATAGATTTATTTGACGTAAAAAGGGGTAAATCGTTGAAAATAATCTCGACTAATCACAAAACTTGACTAAATGTGAATTTTTGCCTAGAGTTTTTTTGAAATAATTTCTCTATATTTTGTTGACTTTCATTTTGGTCACTTTTGTCAATTATTATTTTGGTTTAACCAAAGATTAGTAAAAGCTTACTTTTTTTTGAAATTTTTTTTCAGTGGTAGGTTTTTTTTATCCTGATTCTGGTAAACAATTTTTTTTGGGGGACGGACCCATGACCCCAGATTTTTGAAGGCCCGTGCTAAACCCGGATCCACTTACCCGATATAGACAATATAGGTATCGCTGGAAAGCTTATAAAAATACCTATCCAACATTTTGGTCAGCTATAACTTGGCATCAAATTTGTTGACCCACATAATGGGTCCTTGATCGACTTTTTGGGAGTTTTATAAAAAATCCGGGTGCAAAAAATCGATCATTTGACTATAACATCCTAACCGCTTTAAATAACCCCATCATGTGATCACTTGTTGGTATTTTTTATAGGCTTTCAAACGATATCGGGTAAAAACTCTGGGGTACCGGGTTCGTCCCCCAAGAAAAAAATTGTTTCCCGGAATCAGGTTACAAAATACATACCGTTGGAAAAAAATTTTATTCTGAAGAAATTAATCAAAAATTTGGTCCGTTTAAAGTTAGGTCGTATATTTTTGGACGATTTTAATTGAAATCAAAGATGTCTTTTTATTTATTTTTAATTAAGTAAATAAAAAAATAAAAATATAGATCGATTTTGGTTTTGGTTGAATTTTTTAGATGATTTTTATTTTGGTCGGTTTTTTTTTAAAAAATATTTTTTTAAACAATTTTTTCGGTTGGATCGAGCGAGTAATGTGTTATTAGGTCACCTATGAATGGGCCTTTGTTTTGGAAGGATTTCCCGTTTTTTAGCCCCAAATTTTTTGGTCTGGTCAGTTCTCATTTTGTCACTTGTATATTTTTTTGACGTGCTTTTTCATGTTTTTTTGATTACCAATAGAAACAATTGTTTTTTTTTCTGCGAATAAATCAAAATTTTTGTCCCTCTTAACTTTGGTCGAATATTTTTGGGCGGATTTTATTTTGGTTGAAAATTACTTTTTGAGTACTATTATTTTTTCCAAACAAAAATACAACGAATTTTGATTTTCAATCAATTTTTTAGAAAAGTTTTTCAATTTTTTTGATTTTGGTCGGTTTAAAAAAATAGCTAATTTTTCCTAGTTTTTTTACGGATTAGCAATAATTTCTCTGCCTTACTAGTACTATTACACTTTTTCTAGTACAAATATACAACACATTTTGATTTTAACCGAACATTTGAGGCTGGGTCTTTTATTTTGGTCGGTTTTTATAGAAATATTTTTCAGGTTTTTTTTTCCTTTGTTTTCCACCGATTAACATTAATTCCTCTACTTTTCGGTCAGAAACGCTGGAAATTGACATAAACTTGAAAAATGTTGGAATGTTCGAAATTACTTTTTTTTTGGTCGAGTTTCTTTTGGCTGTATTTATTACTTATATTTTATCTTGTGTTTTTTTTGCACCAATTATTAATGATAGAAACAAAACTTATTGTGCAAAATAAGCAAAATTTTTATGCTTTTTAATTTTGGTCGAATATATTGGAACGATTTTTATTTTGGTCGGATTTTTTTGGATTTTATTTTTTTCCAAACGAAAAATAAACACCAAAGAGTCAATCATTGTGCAAAATAAGCCAATTTTTGTCCACTATAATTTTGGTCGAATTGGGTCGAAACTATTGGGACGATTTTATTTTGGTCGGAAATAATTTTTTTGACATCTTATTTTTTTCAAACAAAACAAAAAAAACACAAAAAGGCCAATTGATCGATTTTGGCTATGGTGGAACAAATTTAAGACGTTATTATTTTGGGCACTTTTTATTTTTATCAATAATTCCTTCATTTTTCGGTTGGAAAGCTGGAAGCTAAATAAGCTAAATTTTTATCCTTTTTAATTTTGGTCGAATATATATGGAGAAGATTTTATTTTGGTCGGAAATTTTTTTTCCCAAACGAAAAATAAACACCAAAGTGTCAATCATTGTGCAAAATAGGCAGAATTTTTGTCTATTATAATTTTGGTCGAATATATTGGAACGATTTTAGTTTGGTCGGAAATTATTTTTTTTTTCGGTATTTTATTTTTTCAAACGATTTTGTCTATGGTCGAATAAATTTAAGACATTATTTTGGTCGGTTTTTATTTTTATCAATAATTCCTTAATTTTTCGATTGGTGACGGTGGAAGCTAAAGCGAACTTTTCGAAGCGTATATCCACAAAAAAGGACAAAATATTCGCATTACATTTTTTGGTCGATTTTCATTTTGGAGGCACCTACATACTATTTTTCTTGCGTTCTTACCCGTGAAAAATTATGTCAGCAATAGAATTATTTTTTATTCTGCAAAACATGAAGTATTTTGTTCATTTTAATTTTGGTCGAATATTTTTGATTGGTTTTATTTTGGTCCGAAATTTTAAAAATTTTGACTTTGGTCGAACATATTCAATTCGTTATTATTTTGGTCATAAATTCTCTCAGTTTTCTTCACTTTACTTGGCGGAAAATATTTTTGGTCGAGTTTGATTTTGGTCGTTTTTATCTTTTTAATGCCTATTAAGTATCAAGCACAACGCTTTTGGTTTTCTCAAAACTTTTGGTCAGTTTTGAATTTGGTCGACATTTTTTGGCCGGATTATTGGTCGGTTTTTATTTAGAACACGCACTAAAGCATAAGTCCAACATTTTCATTTTTATCAAAATTTTTGATACGATTTAGAATTTGGTCGGATTTTTTTTTGGCCGGTATGAAGACGTGCGTCGATTTGAATAAGTCCTACAAAAATAAGGTTACTTCAATCAATCAAAAAAAAACTACATTTTTTTTGAAAATTTGTAAATTTTGTGATTTTTTTTTAATTTTTGGTCGGTTCTGCTGCTGAAACACATTTATAGTGATCGGTATCTTATTTTGGTCGAAAAAAATTATCAGTTTTTTAAACGTTGAGCAAATTAATTTGCAACCTATTTTTCAAATTTCTATGAATAATATCCTACTCGTGAACAAAGTTGGGTCTTTTCCCCATAGTTCTTTAACATTTATTTTGTTACTTTTATCAGCGGTGCTCAAAACCGTGTTCTAGAACATGAAGAGAAAAAAGAGATAATTGAAGAGAAAATTAAAATTCTGTTTTTCTTTATATTTTACGGTTCTATTTAATTGTTTTTAAACACGAATGTTTG
The DNA here is from genome assembly GCF_030504385.1 of Musca domestica. Taxonomy (NCBI): domain Eukaryota; kingdom Metazoa; phylum Arthropoda; class Insecta; order Diptera; family Muscidae; genus Musca; species Musca domestica. Next base: position 4,131,754 of record NW_026712367.1, read on the forward strand.
CCAAAATAATTTATAAAACAAATGGATAAAAAATATTTGTATAAATAATGATTTAACACTGTTTTGTTCTTGATTTAAATAAGCAAAGAGAAATTTGACTGAAAAGAGATATTTTTTCTTGAGCACCCCTGCTTTTATATTTTGTTTACATTCTCTCTCTCTCTCTCTCTCTCTCTTAGATTTCCAATAAGCATTGTTATTTGAAATGATATTCATTTCTTTCTTTGTGGTCATTCCCCGTTTTCTTGTTTTAATTTCATCAATGTTTCCTTTCTCTCCGCCTCTCTCCATCACTTCATCACACACCAATAGGTTATTTTTTTGTTATTCCTTCATTGCTCCGATTTCTTCATCATCTTTCGTTGTTTCTTTTGTTTCGTTCTTTTGCTTGGTGGTATTATACCAAAGTCTGGTCGCAATGTGATAATGATTCATAGCATTGCGTTGCGTGCCTGTCCCTGTCTGAGAGATATACACAAGAGTGATGATGTGTGTGCGTTTTGTTTTTTTTTTTTGTGGGAGAGAGGAAAAATGTGAGAGTGGGATCGATTGTGAGCAAGGCAACGCAAGAACAGGTTTGATTATTTACATACGATTACCAGTTGATTGTTGTTACATTTGATGACGTATGGATGGCAATTTAGCTGACTGGCGTTATCATAAAAAGAGAGCATCGGGTTTAAAGAGTACTTGTGGGGCGACTTCTATTATTTGGCGAGCATATGCAGATAGTTATGGTGAAATTAGTTAAATGTTACGGTATGATACGCTATGGGACTAGAGACTATATGTAGCAGACTAAAAGACGACTTACGGAGATCTTTTTTGGACCGATCCTGTGTATAGAAAATCTCCAAGGGGTCCAATACATATTTTTTATGTTGGCGACCAAAAAGGTGTCTTCTGTATAAAGAAGATCTCCCAGAGGTCTATGAGGTCTTCTCCGTACAAGAAACCTAGCAGGAGACTTATCTGTATTGAAGACATTCCAGAATTCATCTCTTCACAGAAGATTTTAAAAGACGCCTGCCCTGTATAGATGAGATATCCAAGAGGCCTTCCCTATACAGAAGAATTTCTATCTATTGGAGACCTCACAGAGGACTTCTTTTTATAGAAAACTTCCCAGAGGTTTCCTGTGGGTAAAATATACCCAGAGGCCTTTTGGACAGAGACCACCTTGGGAGATCTTTATGGAAGAGAGCATCCTGAGGCCTTCTTCGTAGAGAAGACTTTATGAGGGTCCAAGAGAAAACTTCCCAGAGGTTTCCCTTGTGTAAAATATACCCAGAGGCCTTTTGGACAGAGACCACCTTGGGGGATCTTTAAGAAAGAGAGCATTCTGAGGCCTTCTTAGTACAGAAGGCTTTATGGGGGTCCAAGAGGATATTTCGAATGATTTTTTTTGCCTTTTTTAAGACCTCCAAGAGTCCTTATAACTATTGAAGGCCTCGACCAAAAACCCCAACAGAGAACATTTCTGCACAGAAGACCTGCCAGAGTTCGTGTCTCCATAGAAGATTTTCCAGACGCCTGTTCTGGATAGAAGAGATCTCCAAGAGGCCTTCTCTGTACAGCAGAGGGTTTCACTCAGTAGGAGACCTCACAGAGGCCTTCTTTTATAGAAAACTTCCCAGAGGTTTCCTCTGTGTAAAACAAACCCCAGAGGTTTTTTCTCTTAGACGACTTTTTGGCAGAGAGTACCTTGGGAGATCTTTTAAGGAAGGGAGCATTCTGAGGCCTTCTTTGTACAGAAGACTTCATGAGGGTCCAAGAGGACCCTTAGAATTGCTTTTTTACCTTTTTAAGACCTCCAAGGGGCTTTCTAGCCATTGAAGACCTCGGATGCTTCTTCCTCACTCTCTCTCTCTCTGTAAGAGACTTCTAAAACTTCTTCTACACAGAGAAGACCTCTTGAAGGTCGTTTCGACAGAGAGCCCCGAGGTCTTCTTAAGAGAACTCACAGAATAGAAGACATTTTGAAGGTCCAAGAGGACCAACAGATTTAAATATTTGTTCCTTCTTGTTATGACCTTTAAGAAGTTTTCCGGTCCCTTTCTTCTCTTTCTGAAAGACCTCCAAGAGTCCTTATATAAAAGGGAGAACTCTTCAAGGTATTTTAGACAGAGGTCTTCTCTACACAGAGAAAACCTCTTGAAGGTCGTTTAGAGTGCCCTGAGTTCTTCCCAAGAGGACTCAAAGAATAGAAGACATTTTGAAGGTCCAAGAGGACCAACAGAATTAAATCTTTTTTGCCTTCTTGTTATGACTTTCAAGAGGTATTCTGGTCCCCTTTCTTCTCTCTCTGAAAGACCTCCAAGAGTTGTTCTATAAAAGGGAGATCTCTTAAAGGTCTTTTAAACAGAGGTCTTCTCGGAAGGACCACTTTCATTTTCCATTTTTAAAAACTTACTAATTTTCTCTCTCTTCTTTCCAGTTGCCTCCTGCAAGGAGCGATGGCGCAACATTCGTGCCGCCTTTGCCCGTTCCATAAATATTTACAAAACTCACAGTGGTCCGAATCGCATCAAACCCTACTATCTACACAAGGAGCTTTCGTTTCTGGTCAAACCAATGATGGAGGGTCGCGACAAGTCGGAAGAGACCCATGACATTTCGGAGAACAGTGTGCAAAAGGAAGAATTCACCGAGGGCGAAGAGGAAGAAGATGATGTCGACTTTGAAGATGATGATCAACAGCCAGATGCGGATTACGACGATGGCCTGCAGGACAATAGCAGCATTGATATAAAATCTGCCTTTGAGGCCCTAAATCCCGACATAACCATACAAACTGAGGGTAAATTGCACAAGACGCTGAAGGACTATCAGAACAGTCAAAAACGTGAAAACCAACACCACCACCTCAATGGCAATGATTATGACAATAATTCGGGAATATATGAAAGTCATGGTGACTTCTCGACCAGTGATGCTGAACATGAGTTCCATGATGGTCGATTTGATGATACAATGTCTCAGACAACTGAAACTGATCGCCGACTGATGTCGAATCATCATGGCAATCCATTGAAACGGCCCATGCATTTGGAAACGGAGACGTATGAAATGAAGAGATTAAAATTCAATTCAATACCCTTGGGGACAAGTGAGGCAGATTTGCGTTTCCTCGAGGCTTTGTTGCCCGACATGGCTTTGATGAACACCCGGCAGAAAATTATATTCAAAAGGAAAATTTATCAAACCCTGGAGGAGGTGTTTGAAAATGTCAATGATTTTCCAAATCTCAACAGTGATATGCAGCAGCATCAGCAGCAGAATGCTAGTGGTATATCCATCGCCAGGCAAGGTGGTGGTGGCATGGGAGGAGGATCACTAACAACGACCATTATGAATAATGGCGGAGGGCACAATTTAAATAATTCCAACTCCAGCACCACCACTACCACCATGCAGGGCGGGTCCCAGGTCAAGCAAACGGTGTTGACAGTCAACTCCTCGACGGCTCGAAATCTGATCAACAACATTGCCAATTTGAATGAGGCCGAGTTGCAAAAGGTCAACGGTTTTCTGCAGTCCTCATTGCGTAGCGTCAACATAAGTGTGAATTCCAATCACAACAACAATGCCAACAACAGCAACAATAACACTCTCAACCACAATACAACAAATATTACCACCACACGTCTGAGTAATGGCACCTCAGCCACCATAATACCGGCCAGTAGTGCAGCCGCCCGTCTCCTGCAGTCCACACCGAAAATCACCATAACTAAGGTGACATGTCCACCACCGGCATCGCTGCGTAACATGACCATGGTGAATAAGGCAACATCACCCAATACCGGTACCGTTTCAACGACCATACATCATAACCCGGCGGCACCCATTATGACATCGAATGTTCACTCAACCACATCTTCCAGTACACCAGCCGGGGGCGCCGCCCAGCTGAATGGCGGCCAACAACAAAATGCATCGACCACAGTCACCAGTATCACTACCACCAACGGCACCACCACACCATCAACCTCCTCGGGATCATGGACTCAAATAATGCCAATTGCCATTAAAGATGAAATCGAAGATGTGGACATCGATTGACCCAAATTGCAGCAGGTCAAGGCAGGGGGGAAGGCCGGCGATATGCCAGAAGATGATGGATTAAGTTTAGAAACGTCACCACCACCACGTATATTTGTAAAAAAGATAGGTTATCTTAAGTGATGTGTTAGGAAAGGGTTTTTCTGTGGATTTTAAATTTTAAAAAATAGTTTTAGTTAAAATTTCCAATTTCCAGAACCATAACCAAGTGACCTTATATTGGAGAGATTTAGTGAGCATAGCTTTTTACGAAAGTCCTTTTAGAGCCTAATATGTATAGCTGTAATATAGAAGCCTTCGAAGGTTTTTTTGGCCAGAAAAATATATAAAGTTCCTCAAAACATGGAGAACCTGATAAAAATCTTCTCTGTGGGTGAAGGTATTTTTTGGATCTAGAAGTCTTCCAGATAGTAGCATTTAGAAGGATTCCTTGTAAAAGGCCATTTTAGAGGTCTTCAGGATACAGGATGTCTTTTTTGAGGTTTTCTATATTCAAGATAATTTCTAGAAATCATGATAAGGCCTCTAAAAATTACGGACTCTTATAAAGATATCCAGCATATAAATAAAGGCTTCCATTACACAGAAAAAACTCATAGGGGCTTCTAAACAAACAATACCGTTCAGAGTTCTCCTAGGCATAAAGTACATCGAAGAGGCTTTCTGGAGATTGAATAACATCCCCAAATATGCTAGATTTAGAAAATGTTCTAGACACCTTCTATATTCTGAAAACTTTCTAAATGCTTTCTTTGACCTTTGCCGATGACCCTCTAGAACATCTAAACGCTTTCCATTCTTAGAATACTTTCCAGATGACTTTTAGTTAAAGAAACCTTTAAGACAAAGAAAGGAATGCTCTCCTCGCATAAACTTTCTATACATGTAGAAGTCTTCTAGATGTACTTGTTAGACATAAAATACCTGGTATATGTTTAGAAGACATTCTATTCCCAGAAGATCTGTGGTGGTCTCCTGTACCCTAAAAACTTTTTAGAGGCATTTTGTTCAGAGGAAGTCCTTTAGAGATCTTCTAGACATTCTGTGCACCGAACATATATTAGAGGAATTCTAGATAAAGAAGACTTTGCAGAAGCTTTCTAAAGGAAGTAGACCATCTACATGTATTGTCGAGTTAGAGGACATTTTAGACATATTTTTCCCAGGAAACCTTTTATGGACCTTCTATGTCTAGAAGACCTTCTTAAGGCCTTCCATGCTAAGAAGACTCTCTAGAATTTCTAAAAGCCTCATATTTCTAAAATAACTTCTCAAGAACTTAGAGTTCCTCTACTCGGGATCTTTTGTACCATGAATAGCCTTGAACCCCAAAATACATAACACATTCTTTCCACACTTCGATAAAGTTGTAGAAGTCTTCCAGAGAAAACCATCTACATGCATTGTAGATTTAGAAAATCTTTTAGACATATTTTTTCCCCAATGAGACTTTCTATGGGCCTTCTATGCCTAGAAGACCTTTTTAAAGCCTTCCATACCAAGAAAACCATCTAGAACTTCTAAAAGCCTTCTATTTCTAGAATAACTTCTCAAGAACTCGAAGAAGCTCTTCTTAGGATCTTTTGGATCATGAATAGCATTGAAATTTAAATACATAACACATTTTTTCCACACTTTGAAGAACTTGTATAAGACACCATCTAAATGCTTTCTCTGTCCAAAATATTCTCCAGAGGCATACTATACACCAAAGAAATTCTACAGACCTTCTCTGTCGAGAAGACCTTCAAGAGGCCTTTTAAATAGAAGAGCTCTTCTGGGCATTTCGACACTTCTGGGAGCATTCAGGACACAGAATTCTCTGCAGAGGCTGACTATTCATAAAATAACTCGAAGAGACTTCTTTATATAGAAAATCTTCTAGATGTAGACCAGGCATGGAAGATCTTTTAACTGTGTGTAGACCAGGCATGGAAGACCTTTTAACTGTGATCTATATTTAGAAGGCCTTTTAAAGGTATTCTTTACACAGAGAACCTTCTAGAGACCTTCTATTCCCAGAAGAGCTTCTAGGGGTCTCCTATACTGTAAATAACTTCTAGAGGTCTTCTATAACAAGAAGACCTTTAAGAGGCCTTTTGGTTAGAGGAGAACTTCTAGAGATCTTTTGGAAAATAAAGAGCTGCTTAGGCATTCTCGACACAGAATAATTTTGCTAGATTACCGTGTTGAATTCTTCTAAATTCCGAAAAACTTCCACAGTTATTCCAGACATAGTAAACCTTTCAGACGCGTCCTGTATTTAGGAAACCGTTTAGAGTTCTTTCTTTATATGAAGAAGACCTTCTGGATGCCTTCTCTGCCAATAATACATTTTAGAAGCCTTTTGAGTGGAGGATATCTTCAAAAATCTGCTTCACAATTAAGACCTTCAAGGGGTTTTCTGGACAGAGAAACTTCTTTTAGAGACTTTCTGTGGAATGGAAGATCTTGCAGAATTCTTCTAAACCTTGAAAATCTTTTAAGGGTTCTCTAGGCATAGAAGGCTTTCAAAGGGTCTTGTCTGACCTTCTAGGGGTTTCCTATATACCAAAAACTTCTAGAGAACTTGTTTGCCGAAAAAAACCTTCCTGAGTCTTGTTAGTCAAGGGAGTTCTTCTTCAGCCATTTTGATCACAGAATATCTCTTGGAGAGTTTCTACAAATTGAAGACCTCTTCTGGGGTTCCTCTAGTTATAGATGCTTTCCAAAGATTTTCTTTGCACAGATGATCTTTTCAAATGATGGAATTCTTTTATATCGTGAGAGGATCTTAGAAAGATCTTCTATGCAATGAAGAATTTCTGTGGAATGGAAGATCTTGTATAATCCTTCTAAACCTTAAAAACCTTCTAGGGGTTCTCTAGCCATAGGAGGCCAGAAAAACTTCTAGAGGAGCTCTGGCCAAAAAAACTTCTAGAGGTTTGAGGTGTTCTTCTACAAATCTGCTGGATTATGAAGACCTTGTAGGGGCATTTTGGGCACAGAATACCTCTTAGAAATTTTCTATTAAAGACCCCTTCTGGGGTCTATAGTTGGCTTTCCAAAGATGTTTCTTTGGTTTTGGCTTTCCAAGGTCACAAGAATAGTTTATTAACATATCCCCTTCTTCAAATTTATATAATTAGTCAGTTCAATAGTTATTTACAAAGAGATATCCCCCTTCTTTCCTTGGGAATTTCCTCAAAGTAAAAATCTCAAAAAAAAAAAGAGGTCTTCGAATATCCATTTTCTCCGGTTAATATTTTTTCAATGGGAAAAATAAACCAATTCCCTAATGCTGACAAAAATACCAGACAGAATGTCATTTAGATGAAAAAAATTCCTTTTTGTAACAACTTGGTCTTAGTTTTGTCTTTCCAAGGTCACAATAATAGTTTATTAACATATCCCCTTCTTCAAATTTATATAATCACTCAATTCAATATTTATTTACAAAGATTTATCACTCTTCTTTCCTTGGGAATTCCCTCAAAGTATAAATCTCAAATGGTGAATATTTCCGGTGAAAATTTTTTCAATGGGAAAAATAAAACAATTCCCCAATGCTGACAATAATACCAGGCAGTCGGAGACATAACACCCTCTAATCATCCCTTCGCCTTTACCTTTAGTTTAAGTCTTTTTTTATTTGGCTTTTAAGTTTTAATTAGGGTTTAAGTTTTAATTTTAACTTAATTTTCATTTTATTTTTCTCTTTTTTTATTAAACTGCATGAAAGGTTTACAGACTTGCAGCAATTTACAAACAACTCCAACAACTTTACAAAAGTACTTGTTACCCCAAATATTTATACGATAACCCATAAAACTCCCTATTATTCTTTGCTTCTAATCTGTAATATCCCCTTTTTCTAAAAAAGGGTTTCATTTCATTTAAAATTAGTTTGCCTTTTTTAATGTAAATCTTTACTTTTATATTCATTGTGTTTTTAAATTTTATATTTATCTCTCTTTTAATTTTAATTTAGTTTTTTTTTTAATTTGTTTATGTTTTATTTAAACGATTTCTTTTTGTAAGATTTAAGTTTTACTATTCTTAGAGTTTACAATATTTAAATTGTAGCTCTAGATCTTTTTGTCCAACCAATCCAAATACAACATTGTTTTGTTAAGTACTTAATTTGTAAGTAAATTTATTATTAATATTAATATTACTAATTTTTTTACTTTTTATAACACACCTTATTTTGGTAATTAAGTATTTGTTGTAATTGTTTTATTAATAATAAAAAATATATAATATATTTAAAGAATTTTGAAAGGACTAAAAATGACATCTCGCATGGGCTCAGTAACTCCACACCATGGCCTTTATTGCGAATAGAGGAAAATCTCTCAAGATTTGGAAAATATTTTTTATAGTATTAAAAAACTTCAAAATGTGTTCTATTCCATGGATCCTCTTGAGACGACCTAGGGGTTCTCTGTCGAAACGACCTTAAATATATCTTCCCTGTATAGAAGAAGTTTTAGAAGTCTCTTACACAGAGAGAGAGAAAAAAAGAAGCTTTCGAAGTCTTCAATAGTTAGAAGGCCTATTGAAGGTCTTAAAAAGGCAAAAAAGCCATTCTAGGTTCCTCTTGGACATTCATAAAGGCTTAAGAAGAAGACCTCATGATGTCCTCTTCTTTAAAAAAGCTTTCGAAGTTGTCAATAGCTAGAAAGCCTCTTGGAGGTCTTAAAAAGGCAAAAAAAATCATTCTAGGGTCCTCTTGGACCTTCATAAAGGCTGAAGAAGAAGACCTCATGATGCCCTCTTCTTTAAAGATATCCCAAGGCGCTCTCTGCCCAAAAGACGTTCAAGAGAAAATACCTCTGGGGTGTTTTTTATGCAGAGAAAATCTCTGTAAAGTTTCCAATGAAGAGAAGAGCTCATTGAGGCCATAGAGAACCTCTATTGTACAGAAAAGGCGTCTTAGAAGTTTCTTCTATGCAGAGCAGACATCTTGGAAACTTTCTATGAAGACATAAACTCTGGAAGGTCTTCTACAGGGTGAGATGAAAAAATTTGCAACCAACTTCAGACTGTAATTTCTAAGCCACTAGTTCGACAGCTGTTAAAATTTTTCCAGTGATAGCTCATTATATTTTTTACAAGCGTACAAAAGCATTTTGGTGAGAATTTTCCGGAAACAAATTGTTACTCGTGATGGAATTCAAGCGTGATGGTGTGATTTCTTTACATTTGGCTGGAAAACCACGAGTGGTCATCGTTAGAGCTCTACAGCATTTAAATGTGAATAAATATTTTTTTGTAATCATAGTAATTTTGTATATAGCGCCTAAAAGTATGCTTCATTCTTATGCACTGTTTCTATTCTTATTTCAACATGGATCATTTTTCACCACATTTTCGTATACATCCAAAAAGTATGGTAAATATTTGACATATTTTATGAACTCATATCAGCATTTTCCAAGGGCAGAGTTGTTAATTTTTGGTCGGACGTTGGAATAAAGGCGATGCTGAAATTGTTAAATTGAACTTAGATCTGGATGTCATATTGAATGAAAAGGCCAGATCGCAAGTAGGTACACTTGCGATATTACATTTGTACTTTTCCTTTTCAGATTCCTCGTCCGGAAATGGTTTCAGTGGATACGCCAGAAAATTTTCTCATTGGGCTTACTATCCAATCTGAGTTAGTCTAAACCGCAAAGCTTCAGATTCATGGGATTGAGATAAAATGCCGTAGCGGATGAAGAGTTCACGACCATCCAGTGCAAGTAGTTGTTGCAGTACCCAGTTATTAATCTACCTATTTATCTTTTGTTTTTCTTTTTTCAGGTACTACCATACTTCATTGTTGCTTGATTTCATTGCTGCCAAACTCTTAGACACGAAACTTTCCTCTTTCGACTCACTAATTTTTGAAAAACAATGTTTCCGGATCTCAGATTAAGAACCTGGATGAATGCCACATATCGAATAAAAGAACCACTAGCGTAGCTATCTCACATATAACCAGTAATCTCAACTGACGCCAATCTCTATTAACAAGTTTTAATAAAAATATTTATTTTTCAGTCACTTTACCTCCTGAGGGATCTTTTAGTTGAGGACTTTACAATTTTGGGACTATTGAAACGCAGTATTCGGGACCTCCAGTATTAATTGAAAAACAAAACCTCACCGAAATGGATTCAGAAACGAAAATTTATTACCTCAAAGCTTTAGAATTCAGTTGTGACTATCGAATTACAGTGACCAGTGCAGCAAGTCCAAAACTATAACTTAACGTTTTCATTTTTGTCTTAAGCAAATACAATTTTAACTGGTCGACGCGGGTCATTTTGCAAGTCCTCCGCAAGTGTATTATCTTCTTTGTATATTTATTTTTTATACCCTCCGCCATACATTGTATGGAGGGTATATTAAGTTCGTAATTTCGTTTGTAACTCATCGAAATAATATTTTTAGGCATAACAAAGTATTGATCCTGATCGCGTAGAATTTTAAGACGATTTAACAGTGATTGTTTAAGTAACAATACTTTCCAAGACTACGCAAGAGGAGGAACAATAAAGGAAACTATAATGGATAATAAACGGGCCATCAGACAATCAGGTCTATTTACACATACACACACGCCACCCAGTGCGAATTGTTATATCTGTCCCCGTTCATTGATTTTTAATGATTCGATGCGGTACATTCCTCATCGGCAACAAACTCCAACTGTAATTATCACAAAGCTTCAAGATTTTAGAATTTAGATCTAATTATCGAATGGCAGTGACCAATGGTAATGACCAGTCCAGAAAATTCACACTCACCAGCCATGTTAAGTAGTTACAGCTTTTTCCCATTATCTATTTTACTATTTATCAACTTTTTATTTTCTTTCTTATTTCAGGTACTCCTCATGGTTATGTTCCAAAATTACAAAGTTACAACACCCGACACTCATAAGCCCATTGAAAGCCTGTTGAACGTACGAGAGAGCTGTCACGGAGATAAGGCTTTTAAGGGCATTTTTCTAATTGGGAGTGAAAGTCCTTGAAGAAAATTTTATGGATGCACAATCTTTGAATATGTTCGGAGTTTTCCGGATAACAAAATATGGAGATGATTATACGAGAGTGCTGTTATGAATAGATCTTGACGATTTTTTTTTTCCGGGAGTCGAGGTTTTTTTCAGAGGTTTTAGTGATTTTCTTTGGAGAAAATGTTATGGGTAGAAAATTTGAGAACGTGTCGGCTTCTGTCTTTGGAAGATCTTAGATCTACATATTGAAGGCCGTTAAGAGATTGTTATCATCAAAATCATTTGAAAATGTAATTTCTTAGCAGAATATTTTTTTAGGAATCTTCAAATTACCATAAAATGTCTTCTTCAAATAATATACTGCTTCCAATAATATAAAGGTACCCGGGGAACTTTAACACATATTTTCCATAGAAAAAAATGCCATGTAAACTTTCAAAACCAAAAACCACTGACCAAGAAACGTCCCTCCCTGGGCTCCCGCGTCCAGTCTCAATAAGAAACCCGCTGAAATTAATTAGTAAAAGAAACGCAATGTATCACAAAGCTCGAAGATACTTGTATTTGGATCTAGATGTTATATCGAATGAGGAGGCCACCAAGCCTCTGGTAAATCTATCGGAAGCTGAGACCTTGTCCAGTATTAAGCTAGACTTCAGCTGCACAAGGTAAGTTCGGGGAGAAAGGAAACCAAAATTTTAATTCAATTTATTAATTGTTTAATATTTTTTACAGAAGACTCCGCACCCAAGGGAGCCCGTTGTGTGGAAATCATCAAAGACAGTCTTCTAGATGTCCCTGCTATACATAACATGACTAGTCTATATTTAGAAGACCTTCTATTTCCAGATGATATGTGGGAGTGGTCCTACAATCTAAAAACTTTTTAAAGGCATTTTCTTCAGAGGAAGTCCTTTTATGAACTTCTAGACATTCTGGGCACCGAACATCTATTAGAGGAATTCTAGCTAAAGAAGACTAAAGAAGAACCTTTCTAAATGTATTGTAGATTTAGAAAACATATCTTTAGACACATCTTTTTCTCCAGGAGACATTCTATGGACATTCTATGCCTACAAGACCTCCTTAAGGCCATCAACTTTAAGAAGATCCTCTAGAATTTCTATAAGCCTTCTGTTTTTAAAATAACTTCTCAAGAATTTAGAGGTCTTCTTTGGATTTCTTGGGCCATCAGTAGACTTGGGGTTTGAAATGTTGTCATTACTTTCAAGAATTTGTAGAAAGAAGTCTTGTAGAGACTTTATAAACATAAAATACCTTATGGAGTTCTTGTACACACAGAATACCATCTAGATGTTTTATATTCCCAAAAGACCTTCCAGAGGTCCATTATAAACCAACCTTCTGGGTCTCCTAGAGGACCTTCTAGAGGCTTTTTGAACAGAGGAACTCAGCTGGGCATTAAGATCATTCTAGAAACATGCTGGCCACAGAATAGTTGGCGAAAAATAATTTATAGAAGTCTTCTAAATTTTGACAATCTTCTGTTGTGGTCTATATTCAGGAGGCATTTTAGAGTTTTTTTTTTTCTTTGAGAGCGCTTCTATTCCCAGAAGAACTTCTAGAGGTCTTCTATAACAAGAAGACGTTCTAGAGGTCTTTTGGTCATAGGAGAACTTCTAGAGATCTTTTTGGGTAATAAAGAGCTGCTTGGAGGCATCGACACAGAATACTATTGTAGAGACTTTCTATGAATATATTACCTTGTATAAGTCTCACAAATTTAGAAAACCTTCTAAAGGCACTCTTGTCATGGTAGACCTTTTAGACATGATTTATATTCAGGAGAAGACTTTGTGGATCCTTCGCTTAGATTTCGAAGAACTTCTGGATACCTTCTCTTTCAAGTATACATTCTAGAGGCCTTTTGGTCTTCAAGAAATTTCCTTCACAATTAATTGAGGTTTTCCGGAGAGAGAATACTTTTTAGGGACTTTCTGTGTAATCCTTATAAAACCTTGAAAATCTTTAGGGGTTCTCTAAATATAGAATGCCTTTGAAAGGTCTTGTTTCACCTTCTAGCGGAGAAACGTCTAAAGGCCTTCTAAAGGCTTGTTAGGCAAAGGAACTGTACTATAGATTAGAGGGAGGGATTGCGAGGGATTTCAATGGCAAGCCCTAGGTCTTTTAGCGTGGATTTTTAGAAAACAATATTTTCAGAGAAAGCCAAGGTTTCCCAATAGGGATTTTTTGTCCAAATGTGGATTTTTGAACGATTTAAGATTTTTTTAATAATTATCTAGAGATAAATAGTTAAAAATAAAAAAAAAACAATTTTTTAATATTTTGCGTATATATATGAATATATATAATAAAGTTTTTATTTATTTCATATGATTATTGTTTTGTTTTTTTTAATTTTTATAATTGATATATAAATATATATGTATAGATAAAAAATGTATGTTCGTTGTTTTTGTGGTCAGGCATACATCATCGATTGTTATAAGTAAATATAAGTAATAATAAGTATTATTATAATAAAATATATATGATAATTGTTTAGAGATGAAATTAAAGTATAAGTAAGTTTATAAGTAGAGTATATATAATAAAAACTGTATAATTACTTTAAATAGTTTACAAGGTTTAAGGTTTGAAAATACGTTTTAAATCGATTAAAATAATATACACATATCCATTGTTTGTTTGTTTTTTTGTTGGTAGTTAAATGCAAAGTTAAAGCACAATTTTAGTTTTTTTTTTGTTTTGGGAAGATAAATTAATTTTTTAAGGCAAACTTTAAAAATGAATTTATTTTTATGGCTTTTTCTTTGTTAAAATAAAATAAAAAAGGTGTTAAAAAAATAAAATATAAATTAGAACAAATTTACAAAATTAAGTACAAATTATTTTGAATCGGTAACAAAATAATACAATTTTGAAAAAAATAAGAAAAAAAATTAAAACAAAATGAAAAAAATAAATAGTAATTTAAAAAATTGAAAAATAATTTAAAAATTACAAATTTTCCAATTAAAAATATTTAAAAATTAGAAAATATTTGTTTTTAATAAAATTTCTCCAACAAATTAATTTATTTATACACAATAATTGCACTTTTTTATTTATTATATATTTTTCTTCATACAATTAAAAACGTTTCTTTCTTTTTTTATATAATTTTAAATGCTTTTAAGTTTTCCCCAAAATATATATTTTTGTTATATATTTTTAAATATATATAAATTATATTTTTAAGCCATTTGTTTTAAGAATTAAGAAAAATAAAACTTGGTTTTATTTCTTATATTTTTGTTTTAAGGTTTAAGCAATGGCAAGAATTATTTTTTTTCAATAATTTTTTAATATTTTAAAAATTAATTTTTAATTGTTTTTACAATGTTTATGAAATTTATATTTTTAAAATTAAAAATAATTGTATATTTTTTGATTTACTTTCTAAGTAAATATTTAATTAAATAATAATAATAAGAAAACAAAAATTTATATTTATTAACATTAAAAACTAAAACTTAACGTTTTCATATTTTTTTTTCTTAAGCAAATACAATTTTAACTGGTCCCAAAGGTAACTGTTTCATGTAATTCCAGGCATCGACACGGGTCATTTTGGCCGTCGAACAGCCATTGATGCTAAGAATCTCATCACCGTTGCGCACTTGATTGGTTTTCTTGGCAGCACCGCCTAAAGGTAGGCAACAAACAAATAAAACTCATTAAAAATTGTCCAAATAATCAATTTTTTGTTGCAGAAAAATAAAAACATACCCATGAACACCTTTTTCACCACCAAAGGTCGGTTACCCAGGGGCGAATCGAAGCCACCCTCAATGGAGAAACCCAAACCACAGCTGTCTTTGATGATTTCCACACAACGGGCACCCTTGGGTGTGGATTCTTCTAAAAAACAGAAAAAATTATTAAATTTTTAAATATTTTTCACCTCCTTCCCCAGCCAACTCACCCTGTGCCCTAATTTCCGCCTGCAAGGCATTGCGTGTCTCCTGGGCCCTCTCCAACAATTCACTGGTGGAAATCTTACTAACATCCGGTCTAGACAGCTGACGTCTAGCTCTAATACTGGCCAAGGTCTCAGCTTCCGATAGACTCACCGGCGGCTGGGGACTGCTGCGACTACTCGAACTTGTGCTGGATGGTGTGTGTCGACTTGTCGGACTTGTGGCCTCCTCATTCGATATAACATCCAGATCCAAATCCAAAGATCTTGAAGCTTTGTGATAGTTGCGTTTCTTTTCGTAATCAATTTCAGTGGGTTTCTCGTTCAGACTGGACAAGGAGCCCAGGGAGGAACGTTTCTTGGTCAGTGGCTTGACAATCACCGATTCGGAACGTGTTACCACCAAGACAACTTCGGGACGAGGAGTCTGAAAATAGAGAAAGGAAGAGAAAATTGGATTAAAATTTGCTTCCAAAGGACTAAAGGGAGGAGAAAACCTCTAAGGGTCCTTCGATAAATGGAAGAGCCTCTAAGCTGTCTTTTATGGAAGATATTGTAGGTCTCCAAAGAATAGAAATCTATATATCCCTTAAATATCAGAAAAATATTAGCATCAATGTTGGTAAAAAAAGCGAAAATATTTCCTAAAAACCAAAAGCACATTTCATGGTTAATGTGAGTTTATGCCAAATTCTCCCATTAAACATTATTTTAGAAGAATGATGTTGAGGACAAAAATATTCTTCATCGAATTTCACTTTAAGTCACTTAAGACATAAAATCTCTATATCCATTATATATCATGAAAATATTTGCACCAAAGTTGCTAAAAAAAAGGGAAAATATTTTCTAAATATTCAGAACTCATTTTATGGTTAATGAAAATGTCTCCCACAAAACATCATTTTAGAAAAACGATACTAAAGACAAAATTATTCCTCATCGAATTTCACTATAAGTCACCAAAGAAGTGAAATCTCTATTTCCATTATATATCATGAAAATAATTGCCACTATGTTGCCAAAAAAATACTCTAAAATATTCCCTAAGTATTAAAAACACATTTTATGGTTAATGTGAGCATATGCGAAATTCTCCCACAAAGCATCATTTTAGAAGGTTAATATTAATGAGAAAAATATTCTTCATAAAATTTTACTATAGGTCTCCAAAGAAAAGAAATATCTATATCTTTTATATATCAAGAAAATTTTTGCATCAATGTTACCAAAAAATATATATATTTTTCTGATAAAAGTTCCCTCTGCCTTTTTTTGAATGGAAGCATGAAAGTAACATGAAATTTAGATTTAGACGGAAAGTGTTAAAAGAACAAATATTCTATACAAAATTTCACTACAAATTCCAGAGTAAACCATATTTCTATATTCAATACTTTTGAAGATATTTACAAGAGAACTTAATAAATTGTAATAAAAAAATTATGTTTTTACTTTTTATGCTGCCAATTTAACACGTTTCCAATTCTAAGTCAAAATCTCCCTCAATACTGCATTTTTTGAAGAAGGTGTCAATAGAGGATATATTCTAGACAAAATTTCAATATTAGTCTCTATAGAAAAGAAATCCAAATGTCCATTATATATGAAGAAAATATTAGCATCGGTGTTGCCAAAAACACATAAGATGTCTATTTTTTTGATAAAATTGTCCTCGATCTTTTTTGGAGTTGAGTCGAGAAAGTAACATAAAATTTCGTTATAGACAAAAGGTACCAAAAGAGGAAATATTCTACACAAAATTCCACTAGAAATCTCAGAGTAGACCATACATCTATGTCCAATAGTTTTGAAGATAATTGCAAAAGAAATGTATACATTTTAAGCGAAATACTATGTGTTAGCGTTTTTTACTGCTAATTGAACATGTTTCCAATTTTAAGTCAAAATCTCCCGATACATTTTATTTTTTGGAGAAAGTGTTAATGGAAGATATATTCTATACAAAATTTCACTATAAGTCTCTAAAGAAAAGAAATCCGTACTTCCATTATATATCAAAAAAAAATTAGCATCAATGTTACAAAAAAAAAGACTACAAAAATATTTTTTGAAAACATTTTCCTCGGTCTTTTCTGATTTGAAACAGTAAAGTAGAATAAAATTTATTTTTAGGCGTAAAGTGTCAGAGGAAGAAATGTTCCATACAAAATTTCACTGTAGATCTCAGAATGAACCATATATCTAGGTTTAATAGTTTTTAAGAAAATTACATTCGAAGTGTATATATATTTCAGGCGAAAAACTATGTGTTTACGTTTTCTACTGCTAATTCAACACGTTTCCCATTCTAAGTGAAAATCTCTCTTAATACTGCATTTTTTGGAGAATGTGTCAATAGAAGAAATGTTCTATACAAAATTTCACTATTAATCTCAGAATAAACTATTTACCTAGGTTCAATAGTTTTTAAGAAAATTACATTCAAAATGTATATATTGTGAGTGGAAATTATGTTTTTTGCTTCTAAATTACCACGTTTCCATTCTGAGTCAAAATCTCCCTTAAAACCCCATTTTTTGGGGAAAGTGCCTGAGAAGGAAATATTCTAGATCAAATTTCATTGGGAGTCTCTAAACAAATTAAATGTGTAAACTTAATATTTTCCAGAAATTTTTAGTAATATTTTACGGCAATTGTCTACAGAGGCTGGTGGCATTTTTTGAAGTATACTTTTAGGCAAATTATTATAAAGGCCTTAAAAACATTTCGAGATAATTTTTTCTTTTTAAGAAAGCCCTTACGATTCCCCAACTTACCTTTAGCACCGTTATAGATTCCCGATGTGTCAAACCGCGCATGCTCATGCCATTGACGGCCAATATGCGATCACCCTTCTTCAAACGACCATCCTTAGCTGCCGGGGTATTGGCCAAAATTTTGTGAATCTGAAAACAAAGATAATTAAAACTCGAAATTGAAAAAACAAAACCCCCCCTTTTCAACTCACCGTTATTTCCTTAGCTTCATAGTCCGAGCCACCGGCCAAGGTAATACCAATACTCGATTCCGGTGTGTCCCTTTGCAAAACGATAATAAAGGCTTCGGGTGTTTTAAGAGGTGGATCGGCTTCTTCGATTATTTGTTGTATATCTTGAGCAGTGATCAGGCTCTGATTGCTGCCAAGCGATGAGAAACTACCAAATTCGTTGGTGTTCTCTTGGGTCGAGGAGACATTTTGGGTGGTGGTGGAACTCACCCCCGACGAGGAGGAGGCTATCGAATCCAACGATGAGAAACGTTCATGATAACTGGTCGTCTGTTTCTGTTGTGACTTGACACTGAGCAGAGTGGTGGGTGTGTTCGTTATGGAGGAGGAGGAGGTGGTGGTGTTGTTGTTGGAGATCAGGGGGGAACTATTGCCATTGGCTGCAGCCGAGCGTTCAAATTTCTCTCTTATTTCGGCGGTGCTGATTTTCGGTGTTGTCTTGCTGGACAGGCTGCTGAATGTGGTTTTCGTATTGGTTTCGAATTTTTCGAAAACCGGTTTCAGGGTCCGCTCCGGAGTTCTGAGGGTCCGTGACTTGGCCACCTCAGTGTGCATCCATTGGCTGAGTTCGCTGCTGCCAGATTCTGGGGATTTTTTGCTCAATGGCGAAGTGGCCTCAACGGCCCTCTGGGGACTCAATGGCTGTACAGGCTGCGAGCTAATGGGAGCCACCACCTTGGCTGGAATGATGTTGCTGCTCTTCACAGGTTTGCTCACCGCTTTCTGGCTGGGATCAGCCTTGAAACTCTGCTTACGCTCCTCATCGATAAACATGGCACTGAGTTTAAGGGGCGAACTACTGTCAGCCGATTTGCGGCTGCTGTCATCCGTATCCGAGGTGATTTCCACATAGGCCGCCACATTGATGACCTTGTCCACCAGATTTTGATCTGTTTTCGTTACCAATTTATAGTTAATGGGGGCAGTGGGTGAGCCCGCCTTGGAGGGTAGGGTAATCAGCGAGGAGCTACTGGAGACCAGAGATCTGGGTTTGGATTTGTGATGCCGCCTTACTTCATCGTCGTCATAGCCATCGGTACTGTCCTCATCGTCATAGGGCCGATTGCGCATCAGGGCCGAGGTATCACCACGGCCATTGCGACACTTGGCCGAGGCCAAAATGTTTTTGCGATTTGTGGCCGATTCATTGGATCCAGATTTTAAAACTCGGCGACTAAGGTCCACGGTAGGGGTGCTGCCCACCGAGGAGCAACTGGCCTGGGAGCCGGAACCCGAGGTTAATGTTGAGGTGGTGGAACTGGCAATGGAGGTGTTCGTCTCCGAGGAAAGGGTACGGGTGAGGGCGAATTTCTCCGGCACCTGGGGCACACAGGGTGACATGGGTGGTGAGGAAATGCGTGAGGAGAACACCGAATCACAGGAATCACTTTCTTCGTGCAACATTTGTCGCGGTGTGGCCACCAGGGAGGTGCGTGGCGGTTTGGCTGGCGGTATGGTGTTGAGGGCCTCCATACGTCGCTGGGCCACCGAGGGTGCCATGTGTCGGGCGCCATTGCTGCTGTTCGTTTGAGACAAATAACTTCGGCTGCTGTTGTTGGCAATGTTGAGGCTGTTGCTGTGCGTGGAGACATTCAGCGGCCTAAGGGGAGAGTTCATCATCGAGGCAGAGGAGGAGTTGATTTCAGATCTTTTGGCTGGCCTAGGTAGGGGGTTTAGAACTCCACCTGCCCCTGATACAGAGCCCACACCACTGTCGGTGGAGTCTGTGGAGGACGTATTGCCCGAGGCCTTCATTTGATCACTGTCTCGACTCTTGATTTCCGGCAAATCCAAAATGGGTTCCAGTGGCACATGGGGCCTATCAGGTATTACCAAACCCCGCAGCTTGGAAAGACTACGTCGACGTTGCTCCAAAATGTTGGTAATGGCTGCCTTGCGTGAGGCCTCATCCGGCACATAGGCTGGCTGGCCGGAAAAGCTAATGCGCCTATCCAAATGCTGGGTGGAGGCATGGCGACGCGGCAGCGAGGCATAACTTTGGGTGTAATCGGAATTTATGGAGTTCAGGGATTGCAATGAGTCCGAGAAATTGCTCTGGGCCGGCAGTGGCTTGCTGAGCTGATAGAGCCGGGCAACATCATTGAGATTTTCCACACTCATGGCACGGGTCTTGTGTAGATTGGCAGAGCCCCTATAGGCGGGGGTGGAGCTATCCAGCAGATTTTCGGTACTCAAGTTGAGGGGCTTTGAAGAGCTGTTTGAGCGTGAAAAACTAATGGGTTTGCTGGTGGGTTCCAGGGGCTGGGCATCATCATTGGAAAACATGGCAATTTTGTCGCGCACACTTTTTTCGGATTTCTCATCTTTGCGCCAGTCGCTGGAGCGTCGGGGCACACTTAAGGAACGTTTGTAGTCTGGGCTGTCGGCCAGGCCAAAGGAGGGCGCCTCCAATTTGTGGGCAGTGGGTGTGGTACTGCCACTGCTGCTGCTGTTGCCACTGGAAAGGTTTTGGGTGGAACGACTGTTGCGGGTGTCGATGATAATTTTGGTGGGAGTCCCTGTGGCCACACTGATGGGATTGGTACGGGCATCCTCCACATTTACCACCAAGTCCTGGCGATATACCTTGCGTGGCACTGTGGGTGGTGGTGTGGACTTGGGTAGAGGTGGTGGCACCGTATCACTTATACCCAGCTCCATGGTCATGGGGGCCGATTTTTGTTTCTCCACCTCCACCACAGTTTGGGTAATGCCATTTGTGGTGGTACTGGTCATGTGGGTTGTCCGGCTGCTGGCCATAACTGTGGGTCCCACCTTGGAGGCAGCATATAGTTTTTCGGTATACACAGTGTTGTTGTTGCCTGGGCCAGCACCTTTTGTTGTTGTTGTTGTCATAACGCTTTGCATGAGGCTGGTGGTTTTAATGCCGCCGCCGAGGGTATTGGGCATGATTAAAGGTTCGGTGAAATTTGGTGGAAATTCATGGCCGTCAGGCGGCAGCCGAGAGTATGTGGGCGGAGATGTCAAGGTTAGGTAGTCACTGAGTGTTGGTGTCTGTGTTGGTGGTGGTGGTGGCATGACATGCAGGCCGTTCTCCATTTTGTTTAAATGTCGTTGTTCAAGATCTGTGTCACACGGCATGAGGTGGGGTGGTGGGCATGGTTGTGAGATTGGGAGAGACAAGAAAAAAGAACACACAAAAAACACAAGGTTAGTTAAAGGGTTAAACACTAAGGGGCGTGGTTTAAAAAAACTACATTTAATCTAAGGTTTTACAAATAATAGGAATTACAAAAATAATCTGAAAAAATAATAAAAAGAGTAAAAGAGAAATAAGAGAGTGAAAAGGAAAGAAAAAAATATAAAAATGAGAAAAAAGAGAGATAATTCTGAAATAGAGCTGATTTGGTTGGTGTCTAGGGAGGCAGAGTTAAGTTGGCTGTGAATCAAATGCGTTATTCAGTTTTTATACAAATTTGAAAAGGGAATTGAAATTTTAAAATAAATACTGAATTTTTTTCGAATTAAAAATCTCAAAAATTAAAATAATATTTTTTTTAGCAAAACTGTAATTTTGTTTCTAAAAGAAGTTCATCGGGTTTGTGTCCAAGGATGTGATGTTAAGTTGGCTGTAAATCAAAAGCCTTATTCATTTTCTATACAAATTTCAAAAGGGAATTGAGATTTTAAAATTAATTCTGAAAAAAAAAAAAATTTCGAAATAAAAATTGAAAAAAATAAAAAAAAAATATTTTAAATATTTTAATTTTTTTTGTAATTTATTTTGTAATTATTATCTACAACAAGTCCTTCGGGTTTGTGGATGTGATGATAAGCTGGCTGTAAATCAAAAGCCTTATTCATTTTTTATACAAATTTCAAAACGGAATTGAGATCATCATTTTTTTCTGAAAAATAAAATTTTTTTCGAAACCAAAATCGGAAAAATTAAAAAAAATATTTTAATTTTTTTTTGTAATTATTATCTACAACAAGTTGCTCGGGTTTGTGTCCAAGGAAGTGTTGTTAAGTTGGCTGTAAATCAAAAACCATATTCAGTTTCCATGTAAATTTTAATCAAAAAAGTGGTCATTCTATCAATGTCGAACTCCTATTTTTTCTCCGAATTTAGAATAGAAAAAAAATATATTTTTTACTCTGAAGAACTGAAATTATTTTTTTAACCCAGGTTATTTGGGTTCCGATAAGACGGCGATGTTAAGTTGGCTGCAAATCAAAAGCCATGGTTTGTGTCTAAGTTAACTGTGTTAAATTGCCTGCCCCTAACTTCAAAGCAATGTTCATTTTGTATTCATAATCGAACTAAAATCGAGGTCATCGAATCTACTTCGAAAATCTTTTTTTCACTAGAAAAAAAATTTAAAAAAATCCAATAAAAAATTATATATTTTGGTTTGCAAAAACGGTAATTATTTTCCATAATTGCCAGTCATTAGAAACCATTTTTGTCATTCATAAATTAAATATTTTTTTTTCGTTTTGGAAATTATCAATGAAACATCAACCAAAGAAGAAGAAGGAGAAAATGTATGTGTGTGTGTGAGTGTTGGTGTGCGGAAAATCCAATATCGAAATGTATGTCATGCCATATGGCAAACAAAAATAAAGATGGCATTAATAAAAACTGTAATATCTATTTAATAATAGGCTAATTAAATGCTTTTTTTATGAACATCTTGAAAAGTGATAGAGAAGAGGAGTGATGGAGGGGCGGTACGAGGGGGAGTGATATTCAATTTTTAAGATTTGCTTGATTACTCGAGAAAATGAATGAATGTAGTGGCACAATTTGCCAAGAGAGTTACAAAAGCTAGGAAATTGGAATGGTTTTGAGGATGATTTTTTGATAAATGACAACTTTATACAGATTTTTGGTATTCAGAAACTTATAGTGGAATTTGATGAGGAATATTTTTTCCATCGACAACAAACTGCTAAATTCAATGGTTAAGCGGCATATTGGCTTCCCTTTGGAATTAACCCCGAAAATGGGCAAGAATTTTTTAACTTAACATCAATTTGATATTGATATTTTCATGATATCTGTTATATGTACCCCAATTTTGATCTGAGGTAACCCATAGTGAATTTTGACGTAGAATATTTTTTTCATTGGCATCAAAGTACTAAATTCAACGGAAAAGCAAGAATTTGACTGTAGATCGAAATTAACTCCAAAATGAGCAAGATTTTTTTTAACGTTATATCAATTTGATATTGATATTTTCATGATATCTATTATATGTATCCCAATTTTGATCTGAGGTGACCCATAGTGAATTTTAATGCAGAATATTTTTTTCATTGACATCAAACTACCAAATTCAACGTTTAAGCGATATATTGGCTCCCCTTCAAAATTAACCCCAAATGGGCAAGAATTTTTTTTAAAGTAACATCAATTTGATATTAATATTTTCATCATATCTATCAAATGTACCCAATTTTGATCTGAGGTGACCTATAGTGAATTTTGATGGAGAATATTTTTTTCATTGACATTAATCTTCTAAATTCAGCAATACATCGAAAATTTTGCTTGTTTTCAAAATTATCACCAAAATAGATAAACAATTTTTTTATATTTCCCATTTAGTTATTGATTTTTACTTGATATATATTATATATACCGATTTGCGATCTGAGGTGACCTATAGTGAAATTTAGCGTAGAATATTTTTTCCATTGACGAAAATTTAATAACTTTGGCGGAAAAGTGAGATTTTGGCTAGATTCATAATTAATCCCCAAATAGGCAACAACATCTTTTTAATATACCCCAATTTGCTACTGCTATTTTTCTGATATATATTATATATAATGATTCGCGATCTGAGGTGACTTATAGTGAAATTTAGTGTAGAACATTTTTTCCATTGATAACACTTTCCTAACTTTGACGGAAAAACGAGATTTTGGCTTGGATTCGTATCCAACCCCTAAATGGGCT
Source organism: Musca domestica (assembly GCF_030504385.1). Lineage (NCBI taxonomy): Eukaryota > Metazoa > Arthropoda > Insecta > Diptera > Muscidae > Musca > Musca domestica. The sequence goes on from NW_026712367.1 coordinate 4,155,695, forward strand.
ATTATTTCGTTTTAATATATCCCAATTTGCTGTTGGATTTTTCTTAATGTATCGCGATCTGAAGTGACTTATAGTGAAACTTAGTGTAGAATATTGTTTCCATTGGGAACAATCTTCTAACTTTGAGGGAAAAGCGATAATTGGGCTTGGATTCGTAATTAACCCCGAAATAGACATAAACTTGTTTATATACTCCAAAATTGTTATTGGCAGATTCTTGATATATATCATATATAGCGATTTGCTATCTAAGGTGACTTATAGTGAAATTTAGTGTAGAACATTTTTTCCATTGATAACACTTTCCTTACTTTGATGGAAAAACGAGAATGTGGCTTGGTTTCGTAATGAACCCCCAAAATAGGCTATAATTTCGTTTTAATATATCCCAATTTGCTGTTGGATTTTTCTTAATATATATCATATATATCGATTTTCGATCTGAGGTGACTTATAGTGAAATTTAGTATAAAATATTTTTTTCTTTGACGAACATATCTCAACTTTGACGGAAAAGCGAGAGTTTGGCTTGGATTCGTAATTAAAACCAAAAAGCAATCTTTCTTATTTATATATCCCAGTTTTTTGTAGGTATTATCTTGATATATATTACGTATTCCGACTTATAATCTAAGATAACTTATATTGAAATTTTATGGAGAATATTTCTTCCATTGACATTATCCAGCTAAACTTAAAATTTCCGGCTCAAATTGGAGTAAAGTTAACAATGACCACAAACAAATTTAATTTTTTATCCCAATTTCATATTGATATTTATACGGAATATATTACATATAAAAATTTCTTCTGTTTGGAGATCCATGGTAAAATTTGATGTCGAAAATTTTTCCCATTGACATTACCTTCTAAAATTGAAGATTTAGTGGCCTAGATTGTAGTTTGTTGAAAAAGGTGCAAAAATATCTTGGCAGAATGCATTTGCTTTGTTATACCAATTTCCCACTCGACTTATCTCGATATATATAATATCTACAGATTTCTTGTGCTCGGGGACTTATAGTAAAATTTGATGTAGAATTTAGTTTTCTTTAACACTTTTACGCTAAGATGTCGTTAAGAGGGTCAAATTGGCATATTTTGTAAGAATGACTAAAAAAATTCCCAAAAAAAGAGTGCGTGGAAAAAAGTTGCTTTATTTTTTGCCAATAATTATTATTTTTTTAAATAATTATGACTAGATGTAAAGTAGAATTTAATGTCAAATAGTAAAATATAATGTAAAATATATTTTTCATTGACACTTTTCCCCTAAGATGAAGTCATATTAGCACCTTTTGTGGGAAAGTCTTAAAATAACACCAAAAAGAGTGTTTGGAAAAATGTTAGCCTAAATTATTTTTAGTAATTATTAATTAATTTTTTTTATTAATTATGCCTAGGTGTCTTAAAAAATGTCATGTCAAATGATTTTCTGATCTTTTGGCCCTTAAAAACTTGTGATTTATTTGTGGTTTAATTATTTTCCACAACTTTAAATGATTCTTCTGTTTAGGACCCAAAAAGACCCCTACAACGAGGTGCTGGAGGATTAACACGTTCCACAAAAGTGTTCCTCATAAAGTTCTGCACAATATTGCCAAAGACACTAAGACGCTAAAATGTAAGGATTGCAAGGAATTTTAGATTTAAGCACCATACCTCATTATGCAGCCAATGAACAAAATCCAAAGCATACTTTCAGGCGTTCAATTATAATTACCCCACTTATTTGATTTTATTGCTTCCAATAACACAAACTAACAATTAAACGCCTTGGCAAATTCCATTAAACCCCCTAACCGCCAAATGTCAACAAATCAATGGCAAAACTAGAAATATTTGACAACTTAAAACCACCACCACCACCGCTGACTGAGTGGCGGCTAGATTTAAATAATTTATTTGACAAATCTAATCCAAAGATAGACTTATCCGCCACCACTACTGTCTGTCTGTCTGCCGGGTTGTCTTTAAATCTAAATCAAGAACAATTGAAATGAATTGAATTTTTGTTAACAATTTAACACAGCCAGCTAGCCCCAACTGTCCGACCCACAGTGTTTTAAATTAACCAAAAAAAAGAACACAGTCTGCATTCTGTCCCGGCAACAAATTGACAGTGATTTTTTTCAAATTTGACAGGTTGTAGATTATGTGCGCAGGCGCGCATAATACCCATGTAAACAAATCACATTTGACAAATGGTAAAACAGAAACAAAATTTGCTGATCGCCGAGAACAAGCCAGGGCAAACATTATTTTTCGGTTACAACTAATCGAAAATAAGAAAAAAACCTAGACAAATGACCAGAACTTAAATTTTTGGCTTCGTGGTATTATTTTACCAGAAAAAAAAACAAAAACACCAGCGTCTCAGAGGAGACAATTGATCACCCTAAGAAAAAAATCTGAAAATGTTCTTATGACACACTCAAATATTCTGAACAAGAATTTGTCTCAAATTTTTCTTTGCCAAAAAAAAAAAATTACAGCAGACCTTTAGATGAAGTCATCTAAGTCGGGTAGCCTTCTCTCTTCCAATTCCCTCCTCTCTCTCTCTCTCACCCAACTGAAAACAAAATACCTTGAGTGGCTTAAGATTGAGAGTATGTCTAATCTTTAAAAGACAAATTTGTTAATGTCAAATCAAGTGACAGTTAAAAATATTTTCTTAAACGAATGCAAAACTTCTATGGCAACAACAACAACAACAACATCAAATACAAAAATAGTAACACCAACAATGGACACGGGCATTAACATTTAAGGTAACTGATTTAGGGTCTTGTTTTTTCGTAGTTGGCGCTGTTGTGAGACGGAAAAACGGAATAAAAAAAGATGCGGATAATGCAAACGCCTTGGAGTGGATAATGTATCTGCAATGTCCATTGGTTATCTGACTTATCCTAACATGATGGATAATGTATCTACGTTATGCCTGTGAAGAGGTTTATGTGTCTATATTATCTAAATGGCACGGATAAAGTATCTACGTTGTTATAATAACGCGGATAATTTATATTCTTTATCAAAGTGAGACGGATAAAGTATCTACGCTATTCAAATGGTGTGGATAATGTATCTACGTTATCCAAATGATGTGGATAATGTATATAGAGCACGGATAATGTATCTACGCTATCCCATTGACATTGACAATGTATCTACGTTATCCAAATGAAGTAGATAATGTATCTAAAGCGTGGATAATGTATCTAGAGTACGGATAATGTATCTACGTTATCCCATTGACATTGATAATGTATATACGTTATCCAAATGATGTGGATAATGTATCTATGTTATCACAATGAAGTAGATAATGTATCTACGTTATCCAAACGAAGCGGCCAATGTATCTAAAGCATGGATAATGTATCTACATTATGAAAATGATGTGGATAAATTATCTACATTATGCTTATTACATGGACAATGTATCTAAGGCGTGGAAAATGTATCTACGTTATCCAAGTGATGTAAATAATGTATCTAGAGCACGGATAATGTATCTACGTTATCCAAACGAAGTGGACAATGTATCTAAAGAATGCATAATGCATCTACATTATGCAAATGACATGGATAATGTATCTAAGGCGTGGATAATGTATCTACGTTATCTAAATGATGTGGATAATGTATCTACGTTATCCAAATGATGTGGATAATGCATATAGAGCACGGATAATGTATCTACGCTATCCCATTGACATTGATAATGTATCTACGTTACCACAATGGAGTAGATAATGTATCTACGTTATCCAAATGAAGCGGATAATGTATCTAAAGCGTGGATAATGTATCTACATTATGAAAATGATGTGGATAAAGTATCTACATCATGCAAGTTACATGGATAATGTATCTAAGGCGTGGATAATGTATCTACGTTATCCAAATGATGTGGATAATGTATCTAGAGCACTGATAATGTATCTACGTTATCCAACGAAGTAGATAATGTATCTACGTTATCCAAACAAAGCGGACAATGTAATGTATCTACATTATGTAGGTTGTGTGGATAATGTATCTACGTTATCCAAATATCGCGGATAACATATCGACTTTATCCAGATGACGTAGATAATGTATCTACATTATTCAAATGACTTGAATAATGTATCTAAAGCGCGGATAATGTATCTATGTTATCCAAATGAGGCGGATAATGTATCTAGAGCTCGGATGATGTATCTGCGTTGTCCAAATGCCATGGATAATGTATCTACATCATTCAAGAGTAGTAGATAATGTATCTACGTTATCCAAATTAAACTAATAATTTATCTAAAGCGTGGATAATGTATCTACGTTGTCCAAATGATATGGATAATGTATCTACGTTATCCAAATGAAGTGGATAATGTATCTACGTTATCCATATAAAGCGGGCAATGTATCTAAAGCGTGAATAATGTATCTACATCATGCCAATGACATAGATAATGTATCTAAGGAATGGATAATGTATCTGCGTTATCCAAATGATGTGGATAATATATCTACGTTATCCAAATGACTTGAATAAGGTATCTAAAGCGCAGATAATGTATCTAAGTTGTCCAAATGACATGGAAAATGTATCTACGTTATCCAAACGATGTGGATAATGTATCTACGTTAACCATATGAAGCGGGCAATGTATCTAAAGCGTGAATAATGTATCTACATCATGCAAATGACATGGATAATGTATCTAAGGCATGGATAATGTATCTGCGTTATCCAAATTATGTGGATAATGTATCTACGTTATCCAAATAACGTGGATAATGTATCTACGTTATCCAAACGACTTGAATAAGGAAGCTAATGCGCGGATAATGTATCTACGTTGTCCAAATGCCATGGATAATGTATCTATATCATTCAAGAGTAGTAGATAATGTATCTACGTTATCTAAATTAAAGTGATAATTTATCTAAAGCGTGGATAATGTATCTACGTTGTCCAAATGATATGGATAATGTATCTTCGTTATCTAAACGATGTGGATAATGTATCTACATTATCCAAATTACATGGATAATGTATCTAAGACATGGATAATGTATCTGCGTTATCCCAATGATGTGGATAATGTATCTACGTTATCCAAATGCCATGGATGGTATATTTACTTTATCCAAATGGCTTGAATAATGTATTTCAAGCGCGGATAATGTATATATGTTATCCAAATGAAACGGATAAAGTATCTACGTTATCCCAATGACATGTATAATGTATCTACGTTATCCAAATGAACCGGAAAATGTATCTACTTTATTGAAATGACGTGGATAATGTATCTAGAGCACGGAAAATGTGTCTGCGCTGTCTAAATGACGTAGAAATTGCATCTACATTATTAAAATGTGTAAAAGAATATATCTACTTTATCCGAAAACCACGGAAAAATTATAATTTTTCTAAAAAAATTAAAACAGTAAGTCATTGTTCACCCAGTAACTACTACAAATTTTGCACCATGTTGCACTCTTCTGTCTCATTCTTCATGATCAGTGTGGGTGCCTCCAAAGAAATAATTTATTAACCCCCATTCTCGAAACAAAACAATATACCTTCAAGTAGTTCTTTGTTTTGTTTGTTTTATACATTTCGATACTTTATTGAATGACTTAGAATTTATTTATTTTGAAGTAGTTTTAACCAAAAACAAAAAAAAAAAAACAAAAACTGAAGTAGTTTCGAATAAGTAGTGGCAGTAGGTGGAGGAGGTACTCTAGAATAAATCTTCATACTTAGAACAATAAAGAATTGAGCAAAATGAGCATGGAATAATTTAAAATGGGTATCTAACAATAACAATAACAAAAACAAAAAAAAAAAAAAAATTAAAAAGGCAACTTGTTGATGACCAACCGCTCTTAATGGGGGTGTCGTGTGTTTGAAATTTATGTTTTTGTTATTTTTTTTGGTTAGCTTTTCTCCCCCTTTTTTTTAGAGAGGAAGATAGAGCCAGAACTTGTTTCCCAAAAGATGGTTAATTTCGAGATAATAAAACGTTTTGGGAAATGTCAATAATTAAGATTTTATTGCCAATTATTCTTGTCATGATTTGTTGAGATATTAGATTTCCTTTTCAACAACACATTTGGGAAACAAGTTTGAGCAAAAAAAAAAAAAAAATAAAATATTTTTTTAAATGCAACTATTTCCTTAATCAGATGTGATGTTTTATTTTTTTGGGGGTTCTCAAGATTTTATACAACAGGTTTTGAATTTTTTTTTTTAACAATAGCAATTAACATTTTGTTGCCAGATTCCAGATTATTTTAAGTGGCTGCGTTTAGAACTTGATTTATTTTGCCACAAATGTCATCGTACCGCAAATGGTCCTTCGAGTTTCGTTTTCATAACTGTCAGAAGTGTCAAAAAAATGAGATAATAAAAATAATAATTTTCACTCTTATTTATGGCACTCACATTTTATGATCTAATAACAATACCCCCCTATCCTCTCCCCTCTCCCAAAATTTCCGATGGGAACCAAATCATGCGAACACAATGAAATCCCGATAATTTTATTTAATAGGATTTGTCTTCAGATTATGTCGAGTTTTATCTTTTGACTGACTGACTGTCTGGTCAATAATAATATTAACAATAATAATGAGATCATCATCATCAGCAGCAAAAGAGAGGTAGCGATAGCCAAAGTGACAGCTCTGTGTGTGTGTTTTTTTGTGTGCGAACGTGTGCATTTGCCAAACTAACGAAATCGCTTATCAAAAACAAGCCATTGTATAACTTGGGTCTGAAGTGTACAAGACAATCTAATCTTTATTGTAGTTCTTTTTTGTTGTTGCTGTTGTTGTTTTCGATAGCCGATATGATCGATAGGAGTATTGACTTTTGTCCCATGCGTCAAAAAATATTGCATTAGTCACCAAGCGATGTAATGGAGCAACAAAGTAGCGGATATTTGAAAAAAAATTGTATCTACATTATCCAAATGACGTAGATAATGTATTTACGTTATCTAAATATCATAGATAATGTATCTACGTTACCCAAATGATGCGGATAATGTATCTACGATATGTTCAATGTATCTACATTACCCAAATGACCTAGATAATGTATCTACATTATCTTAATATCATAGATAATGTATCTACGTTATCTAAATGTCATAGATAATGTATCTACGTTATCCAAATGACGCGGATAATGTATTTACGATATGTATAATGTATCTACGTTATCCAAATATCATAGATAATGTATCTACGTTGTCTAAATGACGTGAATAATGTTTCTACGATATTTATAATGTATCTACAGTATCCAAGTGGCACGGATAGCGTATTTATGTTATCCAAATAGCGCGGATAATGTATCTACGATATGTATAATGTATCTACGTTATCCAAATATCATAGATAATGTATCTACGTTATCCAAATGACACGGATAATGTATCTACGATATCGTAATGACATGGATAATGTATCTATTTTATCCAACTGACGTAGATAATGTATCTATGTCATCAAGTGGCGTGGATAATGTATCTACGCTATCCAAATGAAGTGGATAATGTATCTACGTTATCCAAATGACGTGGATAATGTATCTACGTTATCCAAATAATGTGGATAATGTATCTACGATATGTATAATGTATCTACAGTATCCAAGTGGCACGGATAGCGTATTTATGTTATCCAAATAGCGCGGATAATGTATCTACGCCACCAAGTGGCGTGGATAATGTATCTAGCCTATCCAAAGTACGTGGATAATGTATCTATGTTATCCAAAATGTCATAGCTAATGTATCTACGACGTGGATAACGTGTCTTCGTTGTTAACATGACACGGATAATGTATCTACGATATCCTAATAATACGGATAATGTATCTATTTTATCCAAGTGACGTAGATAATGTATCTACGTCATCAAGTGGTCTGGATAATGTATCTAAGTTATCCAAATGACGTGGATAATGTATCTACGTTATCTAAATATCATAGATAATGTATCTACGTTACCCAAATGATGCGGATAATGTATCTGTGATATGTACAATGTATCAACATTACCTAAATGACCTAGATAATGTATCTACATTATCTTAATATCATAGATAATGTATCTACGTTATCTAAATGTCATAGATAATGTATCTACGTTATCCAAATGACGCGGATAATGTATTTACGATATGTATAATGTATCTACGTTATCCAAATATCATAGATAATGTATCTACGTTGTCCAAATGACGTGAATAGTGTATCTACGATATTTATAATGTATCGACAGTATCCAAGTGGCACGGATAGCGTAACTATGTTATCCAAATAGCGCGGATAATGTATCTACGACATCAAGGGGACGTGGATAATGTATCTACGTTATCCAAATGTCATAGATAATGTATCTACGCTATCCTAATATCATAGATAATGTATCTACGTTGTGGATAACGCATCTACGTTGTTAACATGACACGGATAATGTATCTACGATATCGTTATGATATGGATAATGTATCTATTTTATCCAAATGACGTAGATAATGTATCTACGTCATCAAGTGGTCTGGATAATGTATCTACGTCATCAAGTGGTCTGGATAATGTATCTACGTTATCCAAATGAGGTGGATAATGTATCTACGTTATCCAAATATCAAAGATAATGTATCTACATTATCCAAATGATGTGGATAATGTATCTACGATATGTATAATGTATCTACAGTGTCCAAATGGCACGGATAGCGTATCTATGTTAACTAAATGACGTAGACAATGTATCTGCGCTATCTAAATGACGTGGATAATGTATCTACGATATGTATAATGTATCTACAGTATCCAAATGGCACGGATAGCGTATCTATGTTATCTAAATGACGTGGATAATGTATCTACGTCACCTAATAATATGGATATTGTATCTACGTTATCCAGTGGACGTGAATAATGTATCTACGTTATTCAAATGATGTGAATAATGTATCTACGTTGTTAATATAAATTGGGTAATGTATCTACAGTATTCAAATGGCACGGATAATGTATTTATGTTATCTAAATGACGTAGACAATGTATCTATGTCATCAAGAAGCGTGGATAATGTATCTACGTTATCCAAATGACGTGGATAATATATCTACGTCATCCAAATATCGTAGATAATGTATCTACGTTATCCAAATGACCTGGATAATATATCTTCGTTGTAAATATGACATGGATAATGTATCTTCGACATGCATAACGTATCTGCATTACCCAATTGGCACGGATAACGTATCTATGTTATCTAAATGACGTAGAAAATGTATCTACGTTATCCAAATGACGTAGATAATGTATATACCTAATCCAAATGAAGTAGATAGTGTATCTTTGACACGATAATGTATCTACGATATGTATAATGTATCTACATTAGCGAAAAAGAAAGAAAAATATACGTTTTCAAAAAATAAAAATAAATAAATAAAAAAAATTGGTTGGTCCCCAATTTTTTATGGAAAATTTGTGGGTCGAAATTTTTCCACAAAATCGCATTGTCATACAACCTAGGGGTCTCAAAGTTTTTCTTGGAAGAAAAACTTCTAAGAAGCTACTGCACATTTACTTGTTATTTTCTCTGGACCCTCCCCCCACGACCCATAGGCCTTCCGGGGCCTACACAATTTTAAAGAAAATTGTTTTCGATACAGGCAAAATTTTGCTGAGGCAGGTGGTTGCTTTCCGTATAAAAAATACATACCCTTCTAACTTCTACACACACCTTCCCCCCAGTGTGTGTTACCATTTTACCTCAGTGCAAGTTATTTAGACCATGAACTTGACACTTTATGCTTTCAAAAAGTAACTCACACACGCACACAATAGCAAACGCTGAAGAATTCCGGTAGTAACAAATGACCAAAAAATACCAAGAAAACCAAATACAAACCCCTCATGGTAATTTATGACAACAAGAACAAAAACAACAACAACAGAAATATTTTGAAGATTGTTGCCACTAGTGTTTGGTTTAGGGCAGGCTTTTAGCAGCTGGAAAAAGCCCTCCAAAAGATAAGATGATGAGTTTTATGACTTGTGCTTTTTTCCTCAAAAAAAAAAAAAAAAAAAAAAACTAAAAAAAAAATAACGTCAAAAGGTAAGGTAATAAAACCAACAGCAGCAGCAACAACAACAACAAAATGAGGAAGCTGAAACAAAAACGTCCCAAAGAAGGTCGTTACGAGGCAAGCGAACGTACGAGCGAGCGTGCGTATGCCTTTAATTAATTACAAGCTGTGTCTTTTTATTTCAACGGCTGATATGGAAGTTCATGCTACAGTTATGCACTGACGACACAATTCCCATATGGACCTACATGTGTAAGAAGCCGAAGAAGAAAGAAAAAAAGGAGACGAGCTAGAAGTCACAAAAAAGCGTTAATCTTCCCCCAAAAATCAGACCACATCGTCATCATTTTTAGTTAACGTTTTTTTACGGGGTAATTACCCGGCTGATGATGATCAGTTTTTTTTTTGAGCTACCACAAAGAGTACCCCCCTCTTGCCGGCAACCTCTGTTTAAATTGTATGACAATATGTAAAATTAAGAAGACAAACAAATGAACAACCGAAAAAAAAAAATTAACCCCAAAAAGCCATCAAGTGTGGCAATGAAGCCACATTGCTACATACACACACACACACACACCTACCAGCACACATTCCGCAGGTGCAAAGTTAATTCAAAACTCTAAACCTGAACCAAAAAAAACTCAGCTCAACTGCAACGTCTCTCAACTTTGAAATAATTTCGAAGGCGAAGAACCAAACCAGGGAGGGAGGTATGGAAGGAGGGAGCGCAAAATCAACCAACCGCACCGAAAAGACCATCAGAATTCTCATCAGTTGTTGTTGTTGAGCAATAAAAATAATTTTAATTTTTTTATTTTTTTTTTGTAGGGGTTTTCAAAATTTATTGCCGTTATGCCTTTTTAGGGGGGGTCTGCTTTTTTGAATCTGCCTTTTAAGGAAATGATACAAAACGCAATTAATAAAATTAAATGTCATATTTGAAATGGGATTCTTGGAAAGAGGGTTGGCTGCATGATCATGGCTGGGCTTCCGGCTTCGAAAAAGGCCAAGTTTTATGTTTCTCAAGAACTTAGATTGGATCATAATTTTTTAGAATATTTTATGGGTCCCGAGGGGGGATCATGAAAAATTTATTAGTGACCGGGGGTCTATGGAGTTTTTTTTATACCCGCCACCATACATAGTATGGAGGGTCAAGTTCGACGATGGGCTATATAGGTTCACGATATCGGATATTCCGATCGGATCGGATACCCATATAATGGTAACTCCCGATATTCGGTATTTAAATGATTGTAGCCACATTTTTCAGTGAAACTATCAGAAATTCTACACAAGGAGTTCCTTCTGAGTACTTTATACCCTGGAAAAGAATTGTCTATAGGTCCGCGATATCGTATACCCGCCATATAAGGGTGCCTCAGTTTTTCAGTGAAATTGTGTGAACTTCTACACATGGAGTACCTTCTGAGTTCTTTATCCCCTGGAAGAGAATTGTCTATATAGGTCGACGATATCGTGTATCCCCCATAAAATGGTACCTCCCCATATTCGGAATTTCAATGATTGTAGCCACATTTTTCAATGGAATTGTCTGAGAACATACACCAGAAGTTGCTTCTGAGTACTTCACCCCCTGGAAAAAAATTGTCTATATAGGTCCACGATATTCGGCATTTTGATGATTGTAGCCATATTTTTCAATGGAATTGTCTGAGAACCCACACCAGGAGTTGTGGGTGAGGTACCAGAAGCGGTTTGCAGACAGATATCATCTTCAGAACAGATCTTGGATGCTTATTTCGCTTTCTTTGAGCGTATTGTTTTTCAAAATCTTCAATCCTATGTGTGGGAGGTATCAGAAGAAAAGGTCCGATCTCTACCATCTTTATAACAGATCTTGTGCTGATGGAAATATTGAGATGTGCCAAGTCTGAATGGAATCGTTTGTTAAATTCGCGTTTTATGAGCTTCATGAATATTCCAAATTTTGACCCTTTGTGGGGGAGGTACCAGAAGGAATGGACTGATATATCCCAGCTTCACAGCAGATCTTGTGCTAGTAAAAATAATGGGATATATGTAATATGAAGAGAACCGGTTGCTTATTTCGGATTTTATAATCGTTTTGGTTATTCAAAACATTGACCCTTTGTGGGGGAGGTACTAGAGGGAATGGTCCGATCTCTACCATCTTTATAGCAGATCTCGTGTTAATGGAAATATTGAGATGTGCCAAGTTGGAATGGAATCGGATGTTAAAATCGCCTTTTATAAGCTTCATGGATATTCAAAATTTTGACCCTTTGTGGAGGAGGTACTTGATGGGGTGGACTGATATGGTCTATTTTTTGCTTCTGATCTAGCACTGATGGAAATATTAGGATTTACACAGTTGGAGCAAAATCGGATTATTCTTTCTCTTTCTGTGCAGAAAAAATATATTTTTTTCAAAATTTCGATCTTTTGTGGAAGAGATACCAGAAGGAGCGGACCGATGTTGTCCATTTCCGAAATCGTTTTAAGTTTGATAATAATATTACGATTTACCAAGTTTGGATCAAATCGTATACGCCCTTCGAGAATTATCGTGTGCATCAGTCAGTCAGAGGGACAGAGAGACGAACAGACGGACGGATGGACATCGCTTGAACGACTCCAAATGTCCTGAAACGGATTTCGTCCAAAGAGACTTAGGGTATATAACCGTTATTTTGATGAGGCGCGTTTTGTCTGTATCAATTGAGATATACCCTCTGTCTGGAGGGTATAAAAATATTCCAGAGACCTATAAAATTGTATAGATATTTTCTCTGAGCTCCTGAGATTAATACAATTTAAAAAACAAAGTTCACCGGCCCTTTGGGTTCTATAAAATTTTAATAGCAGCTTTCGTGGGCCCCAGCGGCTTAGAATATGTTGTGGTAAAATTTCAATAGGCTTAGTGACCGGTACAATTCAAAATTTCTCTCCTTCACTACTTTGAAAATAAACCGCAAAGCCTACAATATATCTCCCTCCAGCCATCCTCATCTTCTTTCCTGCCATCCCATGACACATACATGTGAAAATAATAAATTTGCTACTAAATTCTAATCATAGCATCCTTTACACCGTACACCAATCCAACCAGTCCACTTCATGCCATTCATTCGGAAAATCTTTCCCAGATCATCTTGTGGCAACAGATTATGAGTCATATTAACAATTTATCAAAACGTTTAATTTCACTTTACATTATCATGACGGTGTAAACTTGCGCAAAGTTGACCGGTTGACCACCATCGTCAAGAGGTAGGCACTAGCCGCGAGTAGACATTTCTCTGCAACTGATGGCGTGAGATAGTTTCCGACACACACACACGAATTCCAAACACCACACATTTCGCGAGAGAAGAGAGTAACGGGGAATGCCAGAGAAAAAAAATACCACTTTGCAGGGGGTACTACAATGGACTTAACCGGCCAAGTTCACAACCGGGGGGAAAAACTAGTCTTATTAATGTCAGCTCATTTGGAGATGCTTAAAAGCCTGCGTTGTTCTGGTCATCCGTTCGTTCGGGGAGGAATAAAACGTTGCTGTCTCTTTCAAGTAAAAGTGTAAGCATTCATTTTAGAATGGCCATAAAAAATGGTAACACAAAGGCCATGCCATGGTAATAAATGAAGCAGAAAACAGAACTACAACAACAACAACAATTTTTCCCATACAAATTCCTTTGGCTGTGTTTTTTTCTGCTTCTTCTTCTTCTTCTTCTTCTTCTTCTTCTCAAAAAGCAATGTCAACAATTTCCTGTCAGCAATACAAGTTCCCTCCATTCATCCTGTAATCGACCGGTGTGACAATAATTCCCACTGATCGCTTGAGGAGTAGCAGCAGCAGCTTGTAAAAGACTAATGAAAGTGTTGCAACGGAAGTTAAGAATTGTCATATTTTAATTTTCAAAATTTGCCACAAAAAAAAGAACATTCTCACAGAAACCAAGAATTTCCTCTTTGTGTGGGATTTTCCTAAAAGTAGGCAACGGTTTTGTGGATAAATTCTTACAGTGTTTTGGGAACTTCAAACTTTCACAGACAAATTTCGTAAGGTCTCCAAAGAGAAGTAGCAGCTTGTAAGAAAATTATGAAAGTGATGCAACGGAAATTAAGGATTGTAATTTTTTTAATTTCCACAAAATTTGCAAAAAAAAAAAAATCTCACAAAAATTGCGATTTTTTTGCCTTTGGGTGGGGGTTTCCCAAAAGTAGGTAACGGTTTTATTTGACACATGTTCATGGTATTCTGGGGAACTTCAACATTTTAGAGAAAAAATGTCTAAGGCCTCCAGGGCCCATTTAATAGGCCACGGGGCCTACAAAAATGTATAAAAATTCTTCAAAGCCGTTCGGACCCATATTTGCTGTTTTTTTTAGAAAATAATGTCTGGTCCTAAGGGGTTATACATTTTTCATAGAAAAGTATAATATGAAATTTTGTTTTAGGCAGCAGGTATTAAAGGAAGAAATATTCTACACAAAAATTTTCAAGCCTTCTGGTACCTCACACACAAAGGGTTCAAAATTTTGAATAACCAAAAAGCCCCTAAAATGGGAAATCAACATCCGATTATTTTCAAACTCGGCACATCCCAATATTTCTATCATTACAACATAAGGTGAAAATATAGAATATAGAGGCCCGCACCTTCGCCCCGCATCCGAATCTCTTCAAATTTCATAAATCCTCATAAATCTATCAACACAAAATCTGGTGTGAAAATAGAATATATCGGCCCACTCCTTCGGGTACCTCCCCCAAAAAGGAATCAAAATTTGGAATAACCAAAATGCTCATACAACGAAAAATCAGCCTACGATTCTCTTCAAATTTCACACATTCCAATATTTCTACAAAAACAAGATCTGGTGTGAAGATGGAATATATCGGCCCACTCCTTCGGGTACCTCCCCTACAATGGGATCAAAATTTTGAATAACCAAATTACTTCTAAAAATAGGAAATCATCGCCCGATAACCACCAAACTTGGCGGATCTCAATATTTTTGCTTACACAAGACGTGGTGTGAAGATGGGATATATCGACCCACCCCATCTTGTACCTCCCCCACAAAGGGGTCAACATTTTGAATAACCAAAATTTTCGTAAAAAAGAAAAACAGCATACGATTCTCTTCAAATTTCACACATCCCAAAATATTTATTTATACAATATCTGGTGTGAAGATGAAATACATCGGTCCACTTCTTCGGGTACCTCCCCCACAAATAGGTCAAAATTTTGAATAACAAAAATGCTCCTAAAAATGGGAAATAAGATTTCGATTATTATCGAACTCGGTACATCTCAATATCTCTTTCATCACAAAATCTGGTGTGAAGATGGAATCTATCGGCCCACTCCTTCGGGTACCTCCCCCACAAATAGGTCAAAATTTTAAATAGCCAAAATGCTCATAAAAGGCGAAATAAGCATCCTATTATTTTCAAATTCGGTATATCCTAATATTTTTATCAACCCTAAATCAGGTGTGAATATGGAATCTATCGGCCCATTCCTTCAGGTACCTTCCCCACAATTGGATCAAAATTTGAAATAAATAACATGCTCAAAAAATGGGAAATAAGCATCCTATTATTTTCAAATTCGGTGTATCCTAATATTTCTATCAACTCTAAATCAGGTGTGAATATGGAAGATATCAGCCAACACCTTCGGGAACCTCCCACAAAAAGAGATCATCATTTTGAATAATCAAAATGCTCAAAAAATGGAAAATCAGCAGCTGATTCTTTCTAAACCTCACAGATTCCAATATTTCCACTAACTCAAGATGTGATGTGAAAATTATAGATATCGGCTCATCCCTTCTGGTACCTCTCCCACAAAGGGTCACAATTTTCCACTTGCGAAACAAGTCATACTTGGTATAAATTTTTCTGTAAAAATTTCGTCAGACCCCAGACTATGCTCCTCAAATAGATTCTGATTTTGAAAATCGAAAAACCGCAAAGCTTTGGTGTTTCAATGAACAGCTATAACCTTAAAGTTCATAGAGTTCATCTCACCTTCTGCCAGATATACGGGTACGTAACTCTTGTATATTAAGGTACGTACGTGTGTGTGTGCTTTGCAATTAAAAACAGACTCAGGTATTTTATTTATTTTGTTTTTTTCTGTTCCTGTTGCTTGTTGTTGTTGTTGCTGGTGTTGTTGTCTTTTAATTTGGAGTACCACCAGTACTTGTTGTATACTTAAAAATGTCAGTTATTTTTCTTTGTTCTTCCTGCTCGTCGTCGTCATCGCCTTTCTTTCCCCCTCTCATCAGCACCAGGTCTTCAGGTCTTTTGTTTTGAAACTATGTATGTCTCTGTGTGTGTGTGTGAGTGTTTTTTTTTCTCCTCTACCATCATCTGAGTATTCTTTGGCAAAAAATGTTAGCCAACAAACAAAAATAAGTGACTAACTGAAGAACGGTCAGAAGATGTTGTAGAAATATTTTGTATTTTTGCCGGCATATTGGCGGCGGCGGCTTTTGAAGCGTTTGATGTTCTTCAGCAAAAAGAACACAAAATGTGCTGGCTGGTTCTCAGAGTATATACATATGTGTGTGTGTGCGTGTGTGGAAAATTGAGCTCAAAATGTTACGCAGGCTTAGTTTCGCTTTTTGCGTATACTTTGCCCGGCATTAATTGTCAATAGGCATGTGCGAATTGAAGCCTAACTCCCGCCACCGTAGCCAAGTCGATTTTTTTTACCTACCGTAGAGATGGCTGGCTAATTGCTCGAATTACCTCAGCGGGTTTGTTTGCTCTTTTTTTTTCTCCGAGTTTGGAACATTACATCTGAATTTGATCGAATGCCAGCGCATAAGCATTGAATAAGCAAACCCTTTGCCACCTCAGGTGGTAGTGGTGGAGTTTTGTGGTCTGCTTTTAATTTGATCTCAATACGCTCCGTATCGTAAAATACAAAACTTACGCACTTGCCTTAATTATTAAAACATTTTTTTGTGAACATTTAACAAATAAACCCCTCGACTTGATCCCCCCCCCCCACCTCCTTCCGAAATTGTTTTCATTTCAAACAATTCATTTAATGGCCGCTTAAGTTAATTTGTTGCCCTCTTGGAGTTTGTATCTTTAGAATGTAAGCCATAAAAATTATAAGCATTTTAATGCGAATAACAACAATGGCATGAAACACAGCTGAAATTCCCGGAAGAAGGTCGTCTTTGTGAGAGAAAAAAAAACTTTGCAAAGTAAAAGGAAAAATAAAATTATGCCAAAAAAAAAAAGCAATGAGAAAATGTGTTTTTCTCAAAACAAGAAGAAAAATGTTACTGAAAAACAAATGTAAAAAAAGTAAATAAATAAAAAAAAATAAAAATAAATTATTAAATAAAAATTAAAATTAAAAAAAAACATCTCTCGGTCTCGCCAATGTTTAATTATTTAAATATATTTCGACTTCTGTTATGATAACTCAAATTGTTAACCCTCTATGGAGTAGGTTCCGAAGGTAAAGGACAATATTCTTGAACCCTATTTGGGGAAGTACCAGAAGAATTGGTCTGATTTCCACCATCTTTATAGCAGATCTTGTCCAGATATAAATATTGAGATGGGCCAAGTCTGAATGGAATCCGATATTAATTTCGCGTTTTATGAGCTTCAGGGATATTCAAAATTTTGACCCTTTGTGGAGGCGGTACCAGAAGGAGTAGACCGATATATTGCATATTCGCAGCAGATCTTGTGTTTGTAGAAATAATATAATGCGTGAAATATGAAGGGAACAAGATGCATATTTCGGATTTTATAATCGTTTTGGTTATACAAAACTTTGACTCTTTGTGGGGGAGGTACCAGAAGAAATGGTCCGATCTCTACCAACTTTATAACAGGTCTTGTGTTGATGGAAAAATTGAGATGTACCTAGTCTGAATGGAATCGGATGTAAATTCCGCGTTTTATGAGCTTTACGGATATTTAAAATTTTGACCCTTTGTGAGGAAGGTACCAGAAGGTAGATCGATATATCCCATCTTCACAGCAAATCTTGTGTTAGTACAAATAATAGGATGTGTGAAATACGAAGTGAACTGGATACTTCTTTCGCATTTTATGATCGTTTTAAAATGTTGACCCTTTGTGGAGGAGGTACTTGATGGAATTGGCCGATAAAGTCCATTTTCGCACCTGACCTAGCACTGATGCAAATATTATGATTCGCTAGGACGGGGCAAAATCGGATTATCCTTTCTCTTTCAGTGCAGAAAAAATATTTTTTTTTTGAAAATTTTGACCTTTTGTGGGGTAGGTACCAGAAAGAGTAGACCAATATTGACCATTTCCAAACTCGACCTAAGTTTAATAAAAATATTATGATTTGCCAACTTTGGACCAAAGCAGATACTCCCTTCGAGAGTTATCGTACACACCAGCCAGCCAGACAGACGGACATCGCTAGATCGCCTCCAAATGTCCTGAAAAATTTTGTCAAAGGAGACCTAGGGTCCAAAATCGGTATTTCGATGAGACATGTTTTGGTCGTATTAAATTATATATAACCTGTCTAGCCATATGGATGAGGGTATAAAATAGTGGTGGTTTTCTGAGTTCTAATTATTATTTTTTTTCTTAAGCCGGTGGACCCCACGAACCTATAAGATTTTCAAAAATGTCCTTTGAAACCCCAAACATTTTTTTTTTCGTGCGAAAATTTAGAGGGTCCAAGAGATCCTCTGAGATTAGCAAAATGGAAAATTTTTGACGAATCTTAATCGCCTAAGACATTTATGGTTGGTTTTTTTAACCCATCAACCATTGAAAATATTTTAGGGAGCTTCTATGACCCACACATTTTCTTTGTGGGTCGCAGGAGGTTCTCTGAAATTTATAAAATTTTATTGAAAGGCCTTCTAGGCCTAAGAAATTTTATTGATTTTTTTTCGTTGTTCTCCAATGCTTTCAACATTTTCCTGACCCCGTCTGAGACCCACAAAAACTTGGTGGGCTTGATAGGTAAGATATCTTTCCATGATTCTTTTTTTTTCACTCCATTCAATTTTCGATGATTTTGTTTAACACAAGCTTTGCCAATTTTTTTTTGACATTTTTTGTGGGGGCCGAGAGGTTCTCCGAGGTTTACAAAATGCTGAAGAAAATGTGTGACTGGCCCTTTTTGGGCTAAGAAAATTTTTAGATTTTTTTCGTGGCTCTCTAATGCCTTCAAAATTCTCCCGACCTCGTCTGAGGCTCACAATAACATGGTGGGTTTGAGGTTATGTTTTCCAAAGATTTCTTCCCATGATTTTTATTTTTATTCTCTCCAGTCAATTTCCGATGATTTTGTTTAAGCCAAGCCTTGCAAATGTGGAAACATTTTTTGGACATTTTTGCGAGGCCCAGGGGGTCCTCCGACGTTTACACAAATTTATTGAACATTTTTGACGGGCCTTCTATGCCTAATAAATTTTATAGAATTTTTTTCGGTGGTCCCCTAATGCCCTCCAAATTTTCCTGACCTCGTCTGAGACCCACAAAACTTTGTGGGTTTGAGGTTATGTTTTCCAAAGGTTTCTTTCGCATGATTCTTATTTTTTCGATAATTTTGTTTAAGACAAGCTCTGCAAATTCCTGTAGAAATTTTATAGATTTTTTTTTTGGTTTTCTAATGAATTCAAAATTTTCCTGACCTGGTCTGAGGCCCACAAAAACTTTGTGGGTTTGAGGTTAGGATTTCCAAAGATTTCTTCCCATGATTCTTATTTTTATTCTCTCCAGTCAATTTTCGATGATTTTGTTTGAGTCAAGCCTTGCAAATGTGGAAAATTTTTTTGGACATTTTTTGTGAGGCTCAGTTGGTCCTCCAGGTTAACAAAATTTTATTGAAAATTTTTGACGGGCCTTCTACTCCTTAGAAATTTTTTTAGAATTTTTTCGACAGTCCTCTAATGACTTCCAAATTTTCTCGACCTCGTCTAAGGCCCACAAAACTTTGTGGGTTTGAGGTTATGTTTTCCAAAGATTTCTTCCATGATTCTTATTTTTTCGATAATTTCATTTAAGACAAGCTTTGCAAATTCCTATAGAAATTTTATAGATTTTTTTGGTTTTCTAATGCCTTCAAAATTTTCCAGACCTCGCCTGAGGCCCACAAAAACTTTGTGGGTTTGAGGTTAGGATTTCCAAAGATTTCTTCCCATGATTCTTAATTTTTTTCTCTTCAGCCAATTTTCGATGATTTTGTTTAAGCCACGCTTGCCAAATTCCTTTAGTTCCACATTATCAAGTTCAGTCATGTGAACTTTTGCCATTGCCCACCCGCCGTGAGCTTAGCCCATTTTAATGGCTCAGTCGGAGTGTGTGTGTATTTTTTTGGCAAAGGTAAATAAAGTTTTAAAATTAGCAAAAAAAAAATTAAAATAAGTGGGTAATGAAATTAAGAAATGGGTGTAAAGAAAACATGACGATGATGAACTAGACAAATACGAAAAACAACTAAGACTACAACGAATGAAGTACATGAGTCCACCTCCCCCCTGGGGAGGAAGATGTGCAAAAATGTTGTAGTTTTTTTTTGCGAAAATATTTCGATTTTTTTTTTCATTTGAAAAATAATGGAGGGTATTGAAGTCAAGAAGATGGGTATTGAGGTAAGGAGAAAATAATGATGGGACAGGGGTGGAAGGGGGAGAATGTTTGCCAAGTTCATTAACTTTTTTGTGGGGCTCTTGGTTTTGCAAAAAAAAAAAAAATGGGTTAATAAAATTTTGAGGTGGATTAGAGAAATGTTCTCTAGAGGGGAGAGGGAGTTAGAGGGCATAGGTGGGGGGGTTTATTTTTGCACTTGAGCTAAGATTTGCTTAGAAAGAAATACCTACAATTTTGAGCTTGGATTTGCTCAGAAAGAACAATTTTTTTTGTTGGATTAAATGTTCTCAAGAGGGAAGAGGGAGGTGGTTGGGATAGGCATGGGGTTTATATTTGCAGTTGAGCTAAGATTTGCTTAGGGGGAAATATCTTCAAATTTGAGCTCAGTTTTGCTCAGAAAGAAAAAAAAATTGTTGGATTTAAGAAATGTTCTCAAGAGGGGGGGAGGAAGTTGGAGGGCATAGGCAGGGGGTTTATTTTTGCAGTTGAGCTAAGATTTGCTTAGAAAGAAATATTATCAAATTTGAGCTTAGTTTTGCTTAGAAAGAAAATTTTTTTGTTGGATTTAAGAAATTTTCCCTAGAGGGGAGAGGGAGGTGGAGGGTATAGGCAAGGGGGTTTACTTTTGCAGTTGAGCTAAGATTTGCTTAGGTGGAAATATCTTCAAATTTAAGTTTAGATTTGCTCGGAAAGAAAGATTTTTTGTTGGATTGAAGAAATGTTCTCAAGATGGGGTAGGGAGGTGGAGGGCATAGGCAGGGGGGTTATTTTTGCAGTTAAGCTAAGATTTGCTTAGAAAGAAATTATTCGAATTTGAGCTTAGATTTACTCGGAGAGAAAGATTTTTTTTGGATTAAAGAAATGTTCTCAAGAGGGGTGAGGGAGGTGGTTGGGCTAGGCAGGGGGTTTATTTTTGCAGTTGATCTAAGACTTGCTTAGAAAGAAAGATTATTTTTGTTGATGAAACTAAAAACTTCCCATATGCCACTTTCAAACCCGGAAATCCCATTGTTGTTGTGTTTTCTGTTGTTGTTGTCTAATCCACTGCACTGAGCTGGCTGAGGTGTGTCTCCCTGTCTAAAATTATGAATATCCATAACCGCTAATTTTTTTTGTTTGTTTGTCTGATCTGGTGGACTTTTTTTTTTTTTTTAAACAAAGAACTGTCATTCTCAATTGTGAGTCATGAAAGAAACCACACAGTCGGACGCACATAAAAATGACAACAGTCTGGTACTTAAGTCATCTGATAATACACTCAAAGAAATGGGTCATTTGAATTGGGGGAAAATAAATATTATGGGAACCCATCCGCCATTCACCAATTAATAGATAGTTTATTTTATATTAGAAATTTATTAATAATTTTCTATAGAATAAAATTTATTAACAGAGAAAAATTTCCAGGGGAGAGGGGAGAGAGAGAGCGGGCATTTGAATTAAAACTTCCCATGACTTGAGGCCCAACAAAACGTTAGTTTTTTTTTTTTGGAAAATAAAAATAATTCCCATCAAATATTTCGCCCTGCAGAAAAGTAAAAGTTTCTTTGTGGAAAACTACATAATTATCCGTCATTTTATCTTAATAATTTTTTGTTAAAAATATTTAATAAATCTTAATGTAATTTAATAGGCTTTTAAAAAACCATTAACTTTTTTGCCAAAGAAAAAACTGAATCTGAATAAAGATTAAGCAAAGGCAACGGTTAACCAAGTCTGCTAAAATTCCAATCAAGCCAAAAAAATTTTTTTGGCCCATAGCAAATTTGATTGGTTACTGATCGACTGACTTCTGTTATGGCTTAGATTTTTCTTTGTCTTCTGGTATGTTTTGTATTCCTCTCTTTCTTCTTTCGTATGCAAAATCAATAGAAACGATTAAAATCGAGTTGAAAACAATTAATCAAAATAATAAAAGCAAATATCGAAAAAATAAAGGTTCATTTCTCATATCGAGGGGGAAGCAAAAAAACAATAAAACAAATGGTTTTGCTGGTTTTGGATAACACTACAAAAAAATAAGAAATATTTTATTCCACGCAGCGATAAGGTCAAATAATTAATCTTGTATGGCTAAAAAGGTTAAATATGCGATTTTTTTTTTGGGAAACGAAGGTATTTTTGATATTGGTTGATTTCTCCTTTAGAACTAAATTTTTGAAGGATGGTGTCAATGAAAAAAATATTCTTCAGGAAATTTCGCCATAAGTCACGGAATATCAAAAACCCTTGGGAAGGATATATATCCCAGAAATGTGGGTAGCAAATTGGAAATGAAAACGCAATTTCTGAGAAAGAAACAATAATATTTCTTAAAGTTGCTGTTTACAATAAGAGGCTGATTTCTTCTTTAGAAATAAATTTTTGGAGGTTCTTGTCAATGGTGAAAATATTCTTCAGAAAATTCCACCATAAGTCCTAGAATATCAAAAATCCGGGGAAAGGATATATATCCTAGAAATATGCGTAGCATGTTGGGAATGAAAAAGGAATTTCTGGGAAAGAAGCGAAAACATTTCTAAAAATTTGATGTTTGCAATAAGAGACCGTTTTCGCCCTCAAAACTTAATATTTGAAGGTTACTGTTACTGGAAAAAATGATCTAGGGGAAATTTTACTATAGGCCCCAGAACATCGGAAAGCAGGGGGAAGGATATCTATCCTAGTATGCTGGGAAGGATAAAGCAAATTCTGGGAAAGGAGCGATCATATTTCTGAAAATTGCTGTTTGCAATAAGAGGTCGATTTCTCCTTCAAAATCTCATTTTTGATGGTTGGTGTCAATGGGAAAAATGTTCTACAAGAGATTGTACCATAAGTCTCGGAACAAATCAAAACCGTGGGATTGATATATTTCCCAGAAATACGAGTAGTAAGTGGAGAATATAAAAGCAAATATGTTGAGAAACGAAGGTATTTTTTTAAATGACTCTTTTTAACTGAATGCCAATGTCTCCTTCCAAACACAATTTTTAGAGCATATTGTCAAGGAATGAAATATTCCTCAGGAAATTTCACTATAAGTCCAAGAATATCAAAAATCGGTGGAAAGGATATATATTTTAGAAATATGGGCAGCAAGTTGGGAATGAAAAAGTAAAAAAAATACATTTTTAAAAAAGGTTGACAATAGGAGCCCCAATTTCTCCTTCAAAACTTAATTTTTGATGGACGGTGTCAATGGGAAAAATATTCTATAGGAAATTCTACCATAAGTACCGGAAGGCAGCAAAAGGGTGGTAATGATATATTTCCTGGAAATACGAGTAGCAAGTTGAAAATGGAAAAGCAAATATTTTTTAAATGACTATTTTTAACTAAAGGTCAATATCTCCTTCCAAACTAAATTTTTGGGGATTGTTCTCAATGAAAAAAATGTTCTACAGGAAATTTCACTAAGGGTCCCAGAACACCAGAAAACTATGAAAGTGATGTATAGTCTAGAAATGAAGTCAGTAAGTCGAGATTAAAAATAAAATGTTATGAGAAACGAAGGTATTTGTGAACTTGATTTTTTCAACTGGAGGCTAATTTCTACATCTAAACCCGATGTGTAGTGGTTGGTGTCAATGGAAAAAATATTCTTAAGTAAATTTCACTACGAGTTCTGGAACACAAGAAACAAGTGGGAATGATATATAGCCTTGAAATGTGTGCAGCAAATTGGGAAGGAAAAAATTAATTTGTAAACTTTTTAAGAAAATAAGGTATTTTTTGAATATATTCCTTTTGCAATTGGAGGTCGATTTCTTCTTCAAAACGTACTTTTTGGAGGTTGATGCCAATGGAAGAAATATTCTACAGAAAATTTCACTATGAGGCCAGGAAAACCAGAAATCGGTAGGAATGATATATAGCCGAGAAATGTCGATAGAAAATCGAGAAATAAAAAGCATTTTTATTTATTTATTTTTTTTTGAGAAATGAAGAGGAGCCATTTTCTTCTTCAAAATGTAAGGGGTGTCAAAGGAAAAAATATTCCTTATTAAATTTTACTATAGGTCTCCGAAAACGATAATTCATTAAAGAGTATATAAGCCCTTCATATATCAATAACAAAGTAGGTATATCATGAGAAACAACTAGGTTTTTGGAATATGGCAGTCTTTTCTTAAGTGGAGTGTTGGTGGGTTAGGTAATAATTCTAGAGTCATGGTCTTAAAGGAAAAATTATTCCTCACCGATTTTTTTATGGGTCTTAAAAGACAGTGAATCGCTTAACATGCTTTATCTTCTTTAAAATTAATAACAAAGTAGATATTTAACGAAAAGAAAAAAAAAACAGTTTTCTTTGGATTTGGTAGTTATTTTTTGAACTGGGGTAGAGGCGGGGTAAGTTTTCATTTTAGGGGCGGGGTGTCAAAGGAAAAATTAATCCTTATTAAATTTCACTAGGGGTTTCCAAAGACTATAATTTATTAAATAATATATAAGTGCTTCAAATATCAATAACAAAGGACGGGTGACATGAGAAAAAAAAGTTGTTCTTTGAATATGACAGTCTTTTCTAAAGTGGTGTGTTGGAGGGTCAGGTATTAATTCTAGAGCCATGATGGTAAAGGAAAACATGTTCCTCATCGAATTTCATTAGGGGTGTTAAAAGACAATGAATCGCTAAATATGTTTTATCTCTCTTAAAAATTAATAACAAGTAGATATTTAACGAGAAAAAACGTATTTCTTTGGATTTGGTACCGATTTTTTGAAGTAGGGTTGAGGCGGGGTAGGTTTTCATTATAGGGTCGGGGTGTTAAAGGAAAAATTAATCATTGTCAAATTTCACTATGGGTCTCCACCGACAAAAATTTCTTAAATAATATATAAGTCCTTCAAAAAGCAGTAACAAAGTACGGGCTATGTGAGAGAAAAAAAAAAAACATTTTCTCCGAATTTGGCAGTCTTTTCTAAACTGGGGTTGTCGTCGGTTGGGTAATAGTTCTACAGCAATGGTGTTTAAGGAAAAAATGTTCCTTATCGAATTTCATTAGGGGTCTCTGAATCAAAGGAATATATTAATGCATTGCATATACCAAAAAATTTGAGGGCAAATTGAAATTTACTGGCTCATTTCTCTTCCTATTGTATTATTCTTTTTTAATTAATTATTTTTTTTTTGATTCTTTGCTTAAAATTTCCTTATCACAAATTGATATTCTAAAGACGTATGACATTTTCACTTTCTATTTTTTTTTCGTTGTTATTCTTTCTTTACTTTCTTCTTCTTCTTCTACAAATTGTGCGATAAGCAAGCTATTGCAACTTTTACTTTTTATGGCAGATGTGGCCAACGATCAAATAAGAAAAAATGTTTTCAATATTTAAAAAAAAACCACAAGACCCAATGCAAATATCGTTCTTAATCAAATGTGTGTTGCGAAGGTGGGCAGAGGAGGCGGAGGAGAGGGGATGAGGGGTTTTAGTAGCTCATATGACTTTCTTTTGAATTGCCAATGAAAAACAAGACATTTGCATTCCTTTCTCTTTCAAATGTGAATCCACAGCAGCAGCAGAACTTAAGCTATTCAATTCTCAAAGCAAAACAACAAATCAATAAAAACAACAACAAAAAACTAATCCAAAACGATTATCTATGGATGACGACGACTGGTGAGTGAGTGGTCATTGGCGATGATGTTGTGCCGGAATAGCTGGCTGGCTGGCTAATAAAAATATTTGTGCCACTTCGAATGATTCAAAAAATCGGCCATTATCGCTCGCTACAAATGCAGAATTTTTAATTACCCACCAATGTTTTTGCACTCTTTTGCAGAGCAACAACCCAAAAAAAAACTGAAAGGTGTTTTTTTTTCAATGTGGACAAAAAATAACGTTTTTTTTATTGCAAAATAAACGCTTGTTGAAATGCGTTTTATTTTGAAGAATTTATTTTTTTTTGGAATACTTGGAAGTTAATTCAGTTAAGGGGTTTTTGTACCAATTTAAAATGCTATACCAGCAAATATTGATAAATGTGAGAGCGTCGTAGCCAAACAGCCATTCAGCCAACCAGCACCACAAGCCAGAAAATGACAGCCATCATCATCATCAGCAAAATGTCGCAGCTATATGTGACAGGAATTTGCAAATGCCATCAATAATGGAAAAAATTGGGTATTCTCCCCCACCCCTGCCCCCTCAGAGCACCATAAAAGCATAGCAAAAGAAGCAACAGTTGAAGAATAAAAGCTGATCAATAAAAAAAAGGAACGTTGAGTTGAGTTCAGTTCAGTTCGTCTCAAACCAATGGAGAGATATTTTATGAAACGTGCCAAAAAAGGAAATTCCAATGAACGCAAAAAATTTGGATCATACCTAGTTAGGTTTATTTTCGAATATTTTTTTATTTTTGAGGAATATGTGTTGCCCTGCCTGCCCTCTCTCTCTCTTTTGTTCCTGGTCCCAATTGAATGCCACGAATTTCAATTACCTTTAATAAAAGAAAAAAATGGCAAAACAAAAAAAAAAAAAAAATGTTACCACAATTCAAGTCAGGCCATTATTGTTGTACTGGCGTTTTGACACCTCCAACAAAAGCAGGCTATCGCCCAGTTTTGATCTTTAGGTTTTTGTTTTTTTTTTTTGCAATACCTCAAGCCTTTGCTGTACATTGCAGGAAAAAAGTATAAATGCTGTTTCTCTGGGTAAGAGGGGGGGGGGGGGGAAGGGGTAGACACTGCATTTTACTCATCGTGTGTGGTGTTAGCTGGATGGCTGACTGGACTGATTACTCATCTTTGAAGTTTTACTGGCTTCCCAGCAGAGTCTTGACTTATTCACACGTTGAGAAGTCTACCTTCCATAAAATAAAAAAAAAAAATAAAACATTCTCTTGTTATTTTTGCCTTGAGGCAATGAGGAAGAAATAAAAAAGGTCAAATATTTTTATTCAGAATTAAGGGAGACTTCGTAAGAAGTAAAATTTCATTCATATATTATTTTCATTGATATCAGGTCTTCGAAAATTATATGCCCAGAAAAAATCTACCTGAAAGCCAAAAACTCAAGAAAAAACTGAAAAATATTATTTCTTAACAACATATTTAAAGTGTGACCTATATTTGAAGGATATATATTATCCCTATCGAATTTTTGTGGTCAAAGACTTATAGTGAAATTCGATGAGGAATAATTTTTTCATTGACATTGCCTCTCTAAAACTAAGTCCAAAGGGTCTAAACACGTCATCAATAACAATAGGAAAAAATTAAAATTTACGGAAAAAAATATTTTCTTTGCAATGGACCCATATTTTGACCGATATTTGAAGGATACAACTTGTCTCTATTGCTTTCTTGTGGTCAGAGACCCTAGGTACAATTCGTTGAAGAATATTTTCTTCATTGACATTATCTCCCTAAAACAAAGTCCAACGGGTCAAATTACATCATCAAAAAATTAAAAAAAATATATATATACGAAAAAATTTAATTTCTTTGCAATAGACCCAAATTTCGACCCATATTTTAGGGATACCTCTTGCTCTTATTGATTTTTTGTGGTCAGAGACCCCAGATAGAATTTGATGAGGATTATTTTTTCTATTGGTATTATCTCTCTACAACAAAGTCCAACGGGTCAAATTACATCATCAAGCTAATTTAAAAAAAAAAAAAAAACTAAATAAACGAAAAAATTTAATTTCTTTGCAATAGACCCACATTTCGATCCATATTTTAGGGATACCTCTTGCTCTTATCGATTTTTTGTGGTCGAAGACCCATAATAAAATTTGATGTAAAATATTTTTTTCATTGACATTATATCCCTAAAACTAAGTCCAAAGGGTCTAATTACGTCATCAATAAAAATTAAATAAATAAATAAACGACAAAATTTTAATTTCTTTGCAATAGACCCAAATTATGGCCCATATTTGAGGGATATCTGATGCTCTTATTAATTTATTGTGATCGGAGACCCCTAGTAGAATTTGATTTAGAATAATTTTTTCATTTACAGTACATCTCTAAAACCAAGTCCAAAGGGTCTAATTACGTCATCAATAAAAATACATAAATCTAAATAAACGAACAATTTTAATTTCTTTGCAACAGACCCAAATTATGACCCATATTTGATGGATAAAACTTTTTCCTATCTATTTTTTGTGGTCGAAGACCTATAACAAAATTTGATGAAAATTATTTCTTCCATTTATGATACCTCTCTAAAATTATATCCAGTGGGTTTAAATACGTCGTCAATAAAAATGCAATAAATCTAAATAAACGAACAAATTTAATTTCTTTGCAATAGACCCCAATTTGAATCGATATTTTAAGGATAAATTTTGCTCCTATCGATTTTTTGTGGTCAGAGACCCTAGGCAGAATTTGATGAAGATTATTTTTTTCATTGGTATTATAAAGTGAGTCCAATAGGTCTAATTACGTCATCAACAAAAATAAAAAATCTCAATAAACGAAAAATTTTATTTTCCTTGCAATAGGCCCAAATTTTGAATCGATATTTAAAGGATACATCTTTTCCCTATCGACTTATTGTGGTCAGGGACCCATAGTAGAATTTGATTTAGAATATTTTTTCCATTTACAGTACCTCTCTAAAACCAAGTCCAATTGGTCTAAATGCGTCATCAATAAGAATAAAATAAATCTAAATAAACGAACAATTTTATTTTCTTTGTAACAGACCCAAATTACGACCCATATTTGAGGGATACATATTGTTTCAATCGATTTCTTGTGGTCGAAGACCCATAGCAGAATTTGATAAAGATTATTTTTTCCATTGGTATCATGTCTCTAAAAGTGAGTCCAATGGGTCTAAATAAGTCATCAACAAAAATATAATAAATATAAATAAACGAAAAATGTTATTATTTTTTTTTTGCAAATTTGGGTATATTTGAAACGATATTTGAAGGATAAATTTTGTCCCTATCGATTTTTTGTGGTTAGAAACTCATAGTAGAATTTGATGCTGAATATTTTTTTCATTTATAGTACCTCTCTAAAGCTTAGTCCAATGGGTCTAAATAAGTCATCAACAAAAATAGTAAAAATCTAAATAAACGAAAAATTTTAATTTATTTGCAATAGACCCAAATTTTAATCGACATTTGAAGGATACAACTTGTCCGTATCGATTTCTTGTGGTCAGAGACCCTAGGCAGAATTCGATGAAAATTATATTTTCCTTTGGTATTATCTCTCTAAAAGCGTGTCCAAAGGGACAAATTGTGTCATCAATAAAAAATATAAAAAAAAAATCCAAATAAACAAAATTTTCAATTTTTTCACAATATACCCAAAATCTAGCCCATATTTCTGTGAGATATATTGCCCCTATTTTATTTTTGTGGTTAGAGACTCGAATTGGAATTCGATGCAGGATAGTTTTTTCATTGGCACTATTGTCTTAAAACTTAGTCCAAAGGTGCAAATAAGTCAAAATTAAAAAAAAAATTAAATTAACGGAGAAAACTATTATTTCTTAATAATATATCCAAAGTATAACACATATTTGGAGACTTTATATTCTCCCAATAAGTTTCTTGTGGTTGGAGACATAAAGTGGAATTTGATTTAGACTCTTTTTTTCATTGACACCATCTTCCTAAAACCAAGTCTTGTGGTCAAATGAGTAGCGATTTCAAAAGACTGCGAAAGGAACGTAAAAATTAATTTATTTTAAATACGTCCAAAATATTTGCAGTTATTTCTAGGGTTTATAATAACTCTTCTGACTTTTCATGTTCTTAGACCCCTAATGAAATTCGACGTAGAATATTATTTCCATTGACACCACCTATCTAAAATCAAGTCTTAGAGGTCAAACGAGCACCAACTCCAAAAGACTTCAAAAGAAAGCGAAAAAATTTGTAATTTTTAATTTCACATTTTCTTTGACAATTTTTTAGAACTTTAAGTGATTTCTATTAATTTAAAATGTTTGAAGACCCATAGTAAAATTCGATGGAGAACATTTTTTCCTTTGACAATATCTCGCTAAAATGACTGCCTGAGTTCCAAAAGTGGACCAACTCCATAAAAATCTCTAGTCTTAATAAAATAGTCTTTTCTTTTTGGAATCCTTAAGTTTTTACTGATTTTTCATGGCTTTATATTCTATATATCGATTTTATGTGTTTGAGGACTTTTTGTAGAATTTTGTGGAGATTCTTTCTTCCATTGACACCATGGATACCGGATGAAGTTTTCCGCCTCATTTTGCAGGTTATATGAAAGTTACTCAAATTTACCTCAGTTTTTTTGCTCTGTGTTTGTATGTATGTGTACATTGTGAAATAGTGTTGTTATTGCAATTTCCATCATTTTCATTTTTTCCTATCCGCCTCATCACCTCTCTCTTCTAATTCTGTTGAAGTTTTCTAAGGACTTTTTCACAAATGGGAAGCAAATCCAAAAAATTGCCGAATTATTAAAAAATATATTTTATTTTTGAATTTCCAATTTGTTAGCGATTTTTCAGGGCTTTATATTCTATATACTGATTTATGTTGTTAAGGGACCCTTCGTACAATTTTGTGGAGATTTTTTCTTCCATTGACACCATGCTTATCAGATAAAGTTTTCCCCCTCATTTTGCAGGTTATTTGAAAGTTACACAAATTTACCTCTGTTTATTGTTCTGTGTTTGTATGTATGTGTATATTGCGAAATTGTGTTGTTATTGTAATTTCCATAATTTTCAATTTTTCCTACACTCCTCATCACACCTCTCTTTTAATTTTGTTGAAGTTTTCTCAGGATTTTTTCTCAAATGAGAAGCAAATCCAAAAAATCGCCGAATTATTAAAAAAAAAAAATTATTTTCTTAATTCCCAAGTTGTTACCGATTTTTCAAGGCTATATATTCTGTATACCGAGTTATGGTGTTAGGAGGCTCTTAGTAAAATTTTGTGGAGATTCTTTCTTCCATTGACATCATGGGCATTCGATAAGATGTTACCTGCCTTCTGTGCAGTTTTTTGGAAGCTATATGAATTTACTTTAAATTTGTATTCCCTATTTTTGTGCCTATGTATGTGTGTGATTTTGTGTTGTTTTTGCAATTTCCATAATTTTCATTTTTTCTTACCCCCCTCCTCTCTCATTTTTTTCGATTTGTCTGAAATTTCCAATAAAACTTTCCTCACTTTTAATTATGAAATCTTAATTTCCCATTTGCAAAACTGTAAACATTTTCCACGCAACCAGGCTATAAACAAAACAGTTTATCTTTTTCATACACCTCTTTTCCGGCCTCAGACAGACCAGAAGAAGATGTAGAAAAAATCAACCAACAAAAACAAACATTAGGTAATCATTATTATTTCTGGTGATTCCTTTTCCTTAAGTGTTGTGGAGGGGCTGCTTAAAATGTAAATTTTTTGTAATTTTTTTAACAACTTTTTTTTTGGTATTTTAGTTTTTTTTTTTTGGATAGCAGTTATTATGTATTCTTTGCCTTCCAATGTTACGGCTGAGTAACAACAATGTTGCACATACGTGGTTGACCACTTAAAGTTGTACAAATTTTTTTTTGAAAATGATGACGATGATGGGGACGAGACAATGACTGTCGATGTTGATTTTAAATTCAAGACACAGCCATCATCATCATCGCCATCATCCACATCCCCCCAAAATTGAGCAGCAGAACCAGGCCTGATTTGATGGAGTAGCTACCGGTTACAGACGAAATCGAAATAAATATAGACACCAGCTCCGCCACCACAACAATCTCATTTCAGAAAACAAAGCAAAATCCAACAATCACATTCCTGGTGCCTGTAACTTCTGCTGGGTCTTCTCCACATTTAAAAAAAAAAAAAAAAAAAGAAAACAAAAACAAAAAAATTGACCACAAAACGAAAACGTTTGTTCAGAAGTGTTAATAGTGAAAATTTTGTAGATCTGCCTCCTTTGGTTCGACGACTCAGTTCATCATCACCAGGCAGCAAAACAATGCGATTTTTTCAGTTTTGCCATTGCCTCCAACACCACCACCAGCAACTATCTTCTTCTGGGCCGACTGGCTCCTCTGTTTCATTTCGAATTCTTTTT
This sequence comes from Musca domestica, assembly GCF_030504385.1. Lineage (NCBI taxonomy): Eukaryota > Metazoa > Arthropoda > Insecta > Diptera > Muscidae > Musca > Musca domestica. Next base: position 4,188,473 of record NW_026712367.1, read on the forward strand.
TTTTTTGCTGATTTTTTTTTTGTCTTTCATTGAAATGCATTCTCAGATTGAGTTTCTTGAACAACGAAAAACAAAAAAACAACGAAACTAAACACTTGTATTTCCAATGCTTTATGATGTGTTTTTCGTTTCGCTGGCTGACTGACTGACTGGCTGACTCGTTGGGGCTGTTAGTTTCGTTCTTATATTTTATTTCTTAATTTTTTCTGTTTTATTCGTATTTTGTTTAGTCTGAGAATTTTGAATGAATTTTTTCCAACCTCCATGTATAGAGTGTGGTGGGTTTTGGTTTTCACTTTGCATTGTGAGTTAATAAGTTCTTCACATATGTCTGTCGGTCCCTACGTCCGTCTGTCTGTCTTCACGTGTATAAACAAAACGTTCACATTCCTGAGAATCTGCACAAGCAGCAGCAGCAGCAGTTCCACGAGTTCAGCTTCAGAAATTCATGCGAATGAACTGAACAACATAGACCAGGGACGCCTGCAACCACCCCCTCTACTCCTCACTCTCCACCCCTTCCCCCCTATGGCCGTGCCACAACTCCAACTAAAAATTCTACACCAACTCATTGCCATCTATACCATAGATGACTTGGCGAACGTAATGTTTTACATATGGAGTTTTATGTTTTGCTCTTCTTTTCCGGACAGAGGCCGGAACAAAGAAAAACAATAATGTGATCTTTTGGCTTCTGTCGTGAAACAAAAACAACAGCAAACAACGACAACAACAAGAACAGCAAAATAAAATGGATTGTCTAAAAATTTCCACGAGAAAAATGTAAATTTAGACCTTGTCCATATGGAGTCCTTGAAAATAGTTCACGATCTTGATTAATCATGATATTGAGAATTTTTATTTTTTGAGGAGGAGAGGGTCTACCGGTAAGAAAAGTAGTTTAATATAAAGAAGCACACTAAGTCCTGGATTCGGAACAAAAATTTTGAATTTTTTTCAAAGAACCTAAATTCTACTAATTCAAATAAAAAAATAAATAAATAAAGGGATTTACAAAACAGATAACGATTTTTTCTATTTGAGGACCCCTAGTAGAATTTAGCGGAGAATATTTTTCCTATTGACACTAAACCTCTAATATCATAGCTTAAGCCAATTTCGGACAAATATTGGAATGGAGTACCAAAACTGTATTTTTAAACCTAGTCGCATAGGAGAGCTTAAAATTAGTTTCCCATCTTGATTAATCATGATATTGATAATTTTTATTTTTCGAGGGGGAGAAGGGTTAACAATAAGTTCAATTAATTCAAATAAAAAAACAATAAATAAAAAAAGTAACGGAATTTATAGCAAATATAGCGATATTTTCTATTTGAGGACCCCCGTAAAATTTTGTGGAGAATATTTTTTCCATTGATACCAAACCGCTAAAATCAAGTTTTATGCGAATTTCGGCCTCAAACTGGAATGAGTACAAAAGTTTACAAAAATCGTATTTTTTGACCTTATTCCTTTCTTAGCCCTTGAAAATAGTGCAGATCTTTGTTAATCATGATATTGAGAATTTTTATTTTTCGAGGGCTGAGAGAAGTTCCTATAAATGCAAACAATACTTTAATATAGAGTAGCCCATTAGGTCCCGGATACAGAACAACAACTTTGAAATTTTGTCAAAGGACCTAAATTTTATTTATTTAAATAAAAAACTAAAATAAATAAAAAAAATAATGGGACTTTTATCCCAGATAACGATTTTTTCTATTGCGGGACCCCTGGTAAAATCTAGCGGAGAAAATTTTTTCCATTGACACCAAACCCCTAAAATCAAGGCTTAAGCGAATTTCGGGCTCATAGTGGAATAGGCTATAAAAGTCTACCAAAATCGTATTTTTAGACAGTGTCCCTTTGGAGAGCTTAAAAACAGAGTTCGATCTTGGTTAATCATGATATTAAGAATATTGGTTTTTCGAGGGGGATTCGGGCTTTTAATACGTATAATAGTTAAATATTAAAAATCACAATAGGAACTGAATGTAGATCAAAAATATTTGAAATTATTTTGGGGTCATCTATCTTTTCCTAGGAAATATATTGAAAATAATAAAAATAACGGGAAATAACGGGATATTTATCAACTATAGCAAAAAAGTTTGTTCAGAGACCCCAGGTACAATTTAGCGGAGAACATTTGTTCGATTGATACCAAACCGCTAAAATGAAGTTTTGAGGCAATTTTGGGCTCGTATTGAAATAGGGTACAAATGTCTCCAAAAATCGTATTTTTAGACCTTGCTCCATTGAAGAGCTTGAAAATAGTGCACGATCTTGAATTAACATAACATTAATAATTTTAATTTTTGGAGGAGGATTCGGGCTTTTAATACGTATAGTAGTTTAACATTAAAAACCCCATAAGAAACTGCATGTAGATCGAAGATATTTTAATTTTTTAGGGTCATCTATGTTTTTTCAGTAAACATATAGAAAGGAATAAAAAAGACAGGAGATAACGGGGTATGTATCACCTATGGCAAATATTTTTGTTCAGAGACCCCTAGTAAAATTTAGCGGAGAACATTATTTCCATTGAGGCCAATCTTCTAAAATCAAATTTTGAGGCAATTTTGGGCTCATATTGGAATGAGGTACAAAATTCGACCAAAATCGTTTTTTCATACCTTGTCCATTTGGAGTGCTTGAAAACATATCAGGATTTTGATTTGACATTTTATTAGGAATTTTTATTTTTAAAGGAGGAGAGGGGCCATCAACTGGAACCATATTTCAATAAATTTAAATCGGGATTAAAATTAAAATCTTGAAATTTTTTCAAAGAATCTTTTTTCCATTAAATACTCAAAATACTATTATTAACTTCAAAATGACGGGATATATATCACATATAGCAAAAATTTCTATTCCGGGACACCTAGTAGAATTTAGTGCAGAATATTTTTTCCATTGACACTAACTCTCTAATAGGAAGTTTTAAGGGAATTTTGGACTCAAATTTGAAAAAAATTCTACAAATTCTTTCTTTTTGAGCTTTTTGAGCTTGGCCTTGAAACTAGCTCACAACGCGCTCTATTATGATATTAAGAATTTTTATTTTTTTTATAATTTTTAATATATAATTTTTATCTTTACCAATACGAACCACATTTGAATACAAATAAGTCTCTAGGACCTGAATTAACACCAACAATTTTGAAGTCATCTTAAATAACCCTATGATTTCTTAATTAAAATACAGACAAAAACTTAAATTATTACAAAATAACGGTATATGTAGCACAGATAGCGATATCCTCCGTTTCGGGACCTCCAGTGAAATTTAGTGTAGATTATTTTTTCCATTAATCCCAAACTTCTAAAATGAAGTTTTGAGGGAATTTTGGCCACAGTTTGAAAGAAATTACAAAAATTGATAAAAATCATTTTTAAAAAAATATCTAAATTGCTTTAATTTTTTGTGGGTTATGCATGATAAATACCGATTTCTTTTGCTCCGAGACCCCAACTAGAATTGAATGGAGCTCAATTTTTCCATTTGGAGCAATTCCATAAAATTATGTCTAGTGGGAGTAATCGGCGCCCAATTAAAAAAAAAATTGCAAAACTGGCAAAACCCATTTTTGTCGTTTTATATATACAAATTCTCAGTGCGATTTTCACGTCATATGTCATTTCTATCGGTTTCTGTTGTTCGGGGACCTCTAGTGAAAATTGATGACGACTATTTTTTCCCTTGACATGAACTATCTATAATAAAGCTGTGTGGCACTTTTAAGCAAAGAGACGAGGAAGGTTTAAATTTTGCCAATTTTTTTAAATATCCATTAGTAAATCCGATATTTTCTGTGGATATATCATATATACCGATTTCAAGTTCAATGACCCATAGTGAAATTCGATGATGAATATCGTTTTCATTAGCATCAACAATCTAAAATGAAGTTATAAGGGACTTAAAGGCACAAAATGGGAAAAGGTTAAAATTTTGCCAAATTTTTGAATACCCATCATAAACCTAGAGATTTCTGTTTGTTGGAAACTTTAAGCAAAATTCGATGGAGAATATTTTCCCCTTGACATGAACTCTCTAAATTGAAGCTATAACGTATTTTTGTACGCAAATTGAAGAAAAGCTAAAAATGAGAAAAAATACGCTCCTTTTAAATATGCAATTTAAAAATCGATATTTTCAGTGCAAACTATCGAATATATCGATTTTGTTTCTTCGGAGATCCATTGTTAAATTTGATGAGGAACATCTTTTTCATTGGCCGCAAGACTCTAAAATGAAGTTGTAATGGACTTTAAGGCCCAATTTCGAGGAAGATTCAAAATAAGCCAAAATTTTTATTATCCAATTTCAAAACCAATATTTTTAGTATATATGTAATATGTACCGATTTCTTTTGTTTTGATGCTTATAGTAAAATTTGATAAGGAATATTTTTTCCTTCGATATGAACACTCTAAAATTAAGCTAAAAGGGACTTTTGGGGCACTAGCTGAAGAAAAGCTAAATATTTGCATAAAAACTGCTCTTTTTAGTATGCAATTTCAAAATCGATATTTTCAGTGCTTACTATATATTATATCGATTTCATTTCTTCAGGAACACATAGTTAAATTTCATGGGGAACATCTTTTTCATTGGCACCAAGACTCTAAAATGAAGTTATAAGTGACTTTAAGACGCAAATTCGAGAAAGGTTAAAAATTGATCAATTTTTTTATTATCCAATTTCAAAACCGATATTTTCAGTATATATAATATATATACCGATTTCTTTTGTTTTGAAGCTTATAGCAAAATTTGAGGAAGAATAGTTTTCCCCTTGACATGATCTCTCTAAACTGAAGTTTTAGGGGACTTTTACGGCACATATTGAAGAAAGGCTTATAATGAGGAAAATACGTGCCTTTTCTCAAATCAATTTCAAAACCGATATTTTCACTGCATACTATCGAATATATCGATTTTATTTCTTTTGGCACTCATACTTAAATTTGATGAGGACCATTTGTTTCATTGGCCACAAGACTCTAAAATGAAGTTATAAGGGTCTTTAAGGCCCGATTTCGAGAAAGGTTCAAAATTAGCCAACATTTTCATTATCCAATTTCCAAACCGATATTTTCAGTATATATACTATATATACCGATTTCTTTGGTTTTGAAACTCATAGTAACATTTGAGGAAGAATAGTTTTCCCCTTGACATGATCTCTCTAAACTGAAGTTTTAGGGGACTTTTACGGCACATATTGAAGAAAGGCTTATAATGAGGAAAATACGTGCCTTTTCTCAAATCAATTTCAAAACCGATATTTTCACTGCATACTATCGAATATATCGATTTTATTTCTTTTGGCACTCATACTTAAATTTGATGAGGACCATTTGTTTCATTGGCACCAAGACTCTAAAATGAGGTTGCAATGGACTTTAAGGCCCGATTTCGAGAAAGGTTCAAAATTAGCCAACATTTTCATTATCCAATTTCCAAACCGATATTTTCAGTATATATACTATATATACCGATTTCTTTGGTTTTGAAACTCATAGTAAAATTTGATATAGAAAATTTTTCTCCTTGACACGAATCCTCTAAACTGAAGTTTTGAGGGACTTTTGGGTATAAATTGAAGAAATGCTACAAATTGGCGAAAAGAATTCGTCTTTTCAATATGCAATTTCAAAACCGATATTTTCAGTGCATACTATCGATTATATCGATTTTATTTCTTTAGAGACCCATAGTAAAATTTTCCATAGAATATTTTTTCTTCTGAGACAAACTTTCTAAAATCAAGGGTTCTGCAAGAAATGGCCTGATTTTGAAATATCTTTCCAAAAAAATTGCCTGAAATTTGTAACCATTTTTCTTCATCAATTATGCCTTTGTTAATTTTCAATATTTCTCTAAGATTTCATTTTTCACCTTTTTTGTCAACAGCATTTCAAAAACGCCAACCTTCACAATCTAGACAGCTCATCGTTTGATAGCAGAATTTCTCTTTTCTAATTTTTTTTTCTTCTTAATTTCTAATTGATTTCTTATTGGCTTTCTTTGGCTCGTTAGCCTCGCTTATCTTTTTAATATTTATTAAAAAAAAATAAAATAGCAACAACAACACCCAATCAAAATAACTAAAATTAATTGAATATTTATGACTTTACCTTTTGATTTAAATATTTGCAAAAATTAATCCACATCAAGGTAAGCAGGAGCAGATAGCGCAAAAAAGATCGTTAACACAATTAGCTGGACCGTTGCGGTAAATAAATCAGAAAAAAATTTCACTTTTCTTTTTTTTTTTTTGTTTTTTTCAATTTTGAAAATTAATTTTTATTTTGTTTGCGGTAATTTTGCACAGCGTTGAGAAATTTAAGCCGGCCAACAAAAGAAATTGGTCTTATAAACAATTTATATTTTTGCAAACAATAATTTTGTTAACTGTCACTTTTTGTCCAAGCTGATTAATTTGTGGCTGGTGCTGTGGCTGCGGCTTTGTTTGGGGTGCCGAAGTGAATGTGTCGGTGGGGGTCTGTTGAACTTTGCTTTCGTTGGTTTTGTGCAAAAATTTTATTTTCAAAAACTTTGCATAATTTTTTTTGTTTGTTTTGTTTTATTTAATTTTTGGTATTGTTTAACGAAGACGATGTAACATTTAACTGTATTTATTATTATGTATAACTTTTTTGTTGTTGTTATTTTGCTTTGTGCAATTTTTGGCCAAAATGGTGGTTAAACTGTTTTATGGCTTTAACCACAAAAACATTTGTTTATTTTTTTAAATATAAATTTGGCTTGGCGAATTTTTAAAAAAATTACAAAAATGGTTTAGAGAACTTTTTTAATAAAATTTTATTTTCAAGTCCCCATTTACAAGAAGTTCATTTTTTTCCACTTCTTTTCTTTCGAAATTTCAAAACTTTTTTTCACATCATTCAAAACGCTTTGGCGTTCCCACACAACCTCACAGCGCGATCACTAAACTAAGACTGAATTGTGGTGGATGGATGGAATGGTTGGTTGGTTGGTTTGGTTGGCTGCTCGCATTGATCAATACCAGTCTGTGTCGTGTGCGAATGGTTGACTGCCTGGCTTGGCAGAGTGAGTGACGGACAGACAGCCAGCAGGCATGATGATGTTTGGGTTGTTTGTACGAAATAAGTGCGATTTCGATACAGGTTTTTGTTGTGGTCGTCGATTTGATTGTTTTGCCTTAAACGATATGGAATTGGAGTAATTGGCCAAATGTGGCTCTCACTCTCTCTCCTGCTCTCTTGGCTTGCTAACTCTATTTTGTTATGATTTTCTCACATTTTGTTCAAAGGAGAGCCTGAGAAACAGAAAGAGAGAGAGAGTTTCTCTGAGAGCGGAACACTGTGGCAAATTTGTGAAACATGTCGTGTAATTAAAATGGGAAGTAGTTTCCTTAATGAATAACAAGTAATGAAATTTTTTACACAAATGTGTTTTTATTTCAACTTGGGGATATTTGGATGATATCAGCAACCAGGCATTTGGCAGGGCAACCACAGAAACAGCTGCGTGGTGTGTGAATGCGTGGGGTATCATCGAATGGAGAAAGGTTCAATGTTGGTAAAATTTTTAACTATTCGATTTTAAAACCGAAATTTTAGAGGTATATATCAATTGAAGAGATTTCCTTTGTTTGGGGACCCACAGTGAAATTTAGTGGGGAATATTTTTGCTCTTAACATGAAACCTCTAAAATAGCATTCAATGGGAGTTTTAGGCAAAGAGTGGAGGAAGGCTCAAATTGAGTACATTTTTTACTAACCGGTTTCAAAACCGATATTTTCGTGGTATATATCAAATTTAACGATTTCTTTTGTTTAGGGACCCACAGTGAAATTTAGTGGAGAATATTTTTGCTCTTTACATGAAATCTCTAAAATAGCGTTGAAAGGGACTTTTAGGCAAAGAGTGGAGAAAGGCTCAATTTGAGTAAAATTTTTACTAACCGATTTTATAACCGGTATTTTTGTGGCATACATCAATTATACCGATTTAATTTCTTTGAGAACCCCTAGCAAATTTTGATGGAGAATATTTTTTGTCTTTACAAGAACCCTATAAAATAAAGATTTAATGAACTTTTAGACACGAATTTGAGAAAGGTATAAAACTTAACCATCCGATTTCAAAACCGATTTTTTCGTGGTATATATCAACTATACCGATTTCTCCAGCTTGAAAACCCTAAGCCAAAATCCATGGAGAATATTTTTGCTCTTTACAAGAACCCTAAAAAATAAAGATTTAACGGACTTTTAGACACGAATTTGAGAAAGGTATAATTCTAGACAAATTTTTAACTATTCGATTAAAGAACCTATAATTACGTGGTATATATCAACAATACCGATTTATATTGCTTGGGGACCCCAAACCAAATTCGATTGAGAATATTTTTTCTCTTTACATGAACCATCAAAAATTAAGCCTTAACATACCTCTTGGCACAAGTTAACACACATTGAAGAAAAGCTAAAAATTAGCATAAAACTGTTCTTTTTAATATGCAATTTTCAAATCGATATTTTCAGTGCATACTATCGAATATATCGATTTTATTTTTTCAGGGACCCATAGTCAAATTTCCCATAGAACATGTTTTTCTTTGGCACCAACACCATGAAACCAAGTGTTCTGCAAAAAATAACCACATTATTAAAGGTCTTGGCAAAAAATTGCAATTTCGAGGCAAAATTAGAAATAAGTTTCCGATGCTCTTCAAATTTCAAACGTGACAAAATGATTAATAATACAAGATCTGTTGGGAAGATAGCATATGTAGGTTGACTCTTTCGGGTACCTCCCCCACAAAGAGGTTAAAATTTTAAACAACCAAAACGATATTAAAACCTGAGTTAAGCATCTGATTACTTTCAAACTTGGTACATCCCAATATTTCCACAAACACAAGATCTGTTGTTAAGATGGTAGATATCGACCCACTCATTCGGGTACTTTCCCCACAAAAGGTCACAATTTTCAATATTTGTATCTCTCATAATTTGCAAAACAAGCTAGCGATTCTCTTCGAACTTGGTATATCTAAATATTTCTCATAACCAGAAATATGATCGGAATATGGAACCTTCCCCATAAATCAAAGTAAAATCTTACCATAATTTCAGATTTTAAATAAAAATTACCTGAAACGAAAAAAGAAGGAGACAAGTAATTAATAATGATTCAAAATCGACATTCATATTTTTATGATATACTTATATATATTTAAAAATATTAACAAGTAAAGAAGCAGCTAAGTTCAAACTATTTGGAAGGAACTTAAAAAATCTAAAAAAGTTTGTTGAAATATAAAAATTTAAAAATTCCGAATATCAGCTTTAAAGTTCTTAGAGATATTTTCTCTCTACCAGAACCATTGCAAAACAATGTAATCAGAGAGCAAAAAGAAATCGGAAGAACATAAAAGTGCGGCTTTCTGCCCGGCCATGCCCCAGAGACATCTAATTTAAATAGTAAATCTTTAAATCAGGGCGAGGCAAGAGTAATTTTTTCACTCCATCACTCAATATCATTTATAACTAATGTAATCAGAGAAATGGTCGAGAGAAGGGAAGATGGGGAAGGGGGGGAAATGGGAAGATGAGGGGGGAAGATGGGAAAAGGGAGAAAAGGGGGAAAGAGGGGAAGTGATCGTATACAAAAAAATACGCAAAGAATGGAAATGCAACAGTCGTATGACAAAATCTAAAAGAGTGCTTGGCAAGAGTAGAATCTGCTAGATTTCGAATAAATTTTGTTCCCACTCAAAAAACGAGTAAAAACATGTTCACTCATAGTCGAACGACATTGAGAATTTGAGTTTGCTCAATTTTTTCCACTCCTGCTCGAATTTGAGTGAGTTTCACTCTTTGTTCAAATTCGAGCGGGGGTTTTGGGGTCTGCTTTAAACCATCCCATTGTCCTCAAATCAAAATTATATTTAATAATAAGAATAGTAGGCCTCAAAGGCCTCATAGGATACATTATTTAAAAAATGCCTAATTTTGAAATTGATGACCTCAAAGGGTTCCTTTTGGAAATAGAGGCCTTCTGTCGAAATAAAAGGCTTTCGAGTCCTCCTATTGAAAGAGAAATTAGAAGAACATATTTACTCGTATTCGAGCGACACCGAAATACCATACCCACCACTTTCCTGCTATGAGTCGTTTTTGCCAACTTATTATAACATTTTAGGCCTCATATTGAAATAGGATACCATATTGGAATAAAAGGTGTCCTTTTGAAATGGAAGACCTTAAAGGAATTCCTTTTGGAAACAGATGGCCTTAGAGGACTCCTTTTAAAATGAAAGACTTTCGAGTCCGAGCGATATCGAAAAATTGAGTTTGCTCCATTTTTTGTGCCCTCAGAAGCACTCCCTCTCAAATTCAAGTGAGTTTCACTCTTTATTCAAATTTGAGTGAACTTTTTCGGAGGTCCCCTAAAACCATCCCATTTTTCTCAAATCAAAAGTATTTTTTTTTTTTTGAGTTCCATGGAAAAAAGTGCTATGAACATTTAAAAACCTCCCCATCGAGATAGTAGAAATCGAGGGCTTCAAAATTTTTCTTCAAATCAAAATTGTAATTTTCCTTAATTTCCATTCCCACTTCTTTGTAGTGGAAACATTTTTAGGGCTATCTATGGACATGAAACTCCCTCCCGCCCATGGAGATAGAAGACATTGGGGGAGATAGAGGGCTTTAAAATTGACTTTAAGAAAATTGATATTTCCCTCTATTTCCATTCCCACCTCTTTGCAGTAGAAACATTTTCAGGTCTATCTTTAGACATGAAACTCCCTCCCGCCCATGGAGATAGAAGACATTGGAGGCTTTAAAATTTTTCCTCAAATCAAAATTGCATATTTTCCCAAATGTTCATTCCCACCTAATTGCAGAGGAAATATTTTCAGGTCTCTCTACCACCTCTTTGTATTGAAAACATCTTTGGAACTATTTATAGACAAAAAACTCCTGCTTATGGAGACAGGAGACAACTAAGGCCTTAAAATTGTTCTCCAAATCAAAATTATAAATTTCGCTCTAATTTTCATTCCCAGCTCTTTTAATTGGCTACATTTTCAAGGCTATCTATAGACATAGAACTCCTGCCCATGGAGATAGAAGACATCAATGACTTTAATATATTTCCCCAAATTTCCATACCCACCTCTCCGTATTGGTTTGGGCCAATTGGTTTTAATTCCATAACGTTCCACCCCTCCACTAGTTGTTACAAGAAAATTAAGTAATTATCAGTCAATATTGTGTTGCACGGAAGTCCACACGAACAGTTTATATGGCCATAAGGCGCTGCATGTTCCATTCCACCACGTTCCCATAAACAATAGGTATGTATGCTTGAGCGGCGGCATAATAGGCTTCATAATCAATATGATCTTCATTATGAACGTTTATCGCCAGCGCTGGATAGTTTTTTTTTTGTTCTGGCTGGAAAGACAGACATCTTTCCGAAAGGGTCTCATCGCTTTTGTCATTTTTATTTCAATTTTATCGTCTTGACGATTGTTGTTGTTGTTCGATTTTTTTTTTGTAATTTTTTTTCTTGCTTTGACTTTGAAGTACCTACCACCAATAAACGTTTGTTTACATTCTCTGTTAACCAGATGTAAACACCTATGTGGTGTGTGTTGTTATTGTTGTTGTAGTATCAGCACACCTCAGGTTTCCCCTTTTTGCCGCAAGAGCGAAATGCATTTTTTCTTTTTTTTTTTAGTGAATGACAATAAGAAATTGTTGTCATTGTTGTTTTTGTTGTTGGTGTCATATGTTTACATTTGCTTTTTTTCTTGTAGCTGACAGAAAACCCTAGGCCTCAACTCATACCCATCCGCCAGCCAGTCAGATAGCTGGCCATCTCTTGACGTTGTTGTTGCTGTTGTTCGTGGCTGACTTATTATGCTTCACAAAGCCTAGTGAGGGCCATTAATCTAAAAATATGGCTAAAATATGGGAACTGTTGTGGGAATTTTTCCCTAAAGGTAAGGCAATAACTCGGGCTCACACGTTGGCTGACTGGCTGGTTGGTTGGTGTGACGAAAAAAAAAAACATTCAAACCAGACTGATCGCTCGCTCGCTTCATGTGTGTCGTTGCTGTTGTTGTTGTCTGTCATTGTTGACAATTTTTATCATTTTTATGAGGTGTTTTTTTACGATTATCGTTAGGAAATTATGTTAATTAATATGCATATGCAGTGAATTAAAAAAAAAAAAAAACGGAATATTATACTGAATTGTCACACACACACCCTTCACACGCACATGACGATGATTACACACAATATTTATGTGGAAAAAAAGGTGAAATAAAAATAATTATCATTTGATATTAAAATGATATTTAAGCAGAAATCGTTATGGGCCTCTTAATTAGATGAGCGAGCGAGGGAGCGAGCGGGTGAGAAAAAAGTCGAAAATTAAGTGATATATGCGGCGAACCGTTATAAACGATTAGATTTGATTAATAATTGATTATTTTGATGAATTTCATTGACGTCGTTTCTTTGGCTTTATTAATGAGGTGTTAAATAGTTGGCGAATATTTTTTTTTTGGCTTCTTTGACTTTTGTGGATAACAAAAGGTCATTAGCAAATGAGTGCCAATGAAGAATGCCAAATAAGGTACAATGAACTTTATTAGAAAATCAGAAAAAAATAACAATAATAAATAAATAAAAAATAATATAAAAAATACAAAAAAAAAAACAAATAAAAAAATTGTAAAAGGAAAAAATAAAAAAAATTGAAAAAATAAAAAAATGTTAGAAATTTAGGTACAATAAACTTTATTAGAAAATCAAAAAATAACAACAATAAATAAATAAAAAAAATAATATAAAAAATACAAAAAAAAAATAATATAAAAAAATACAAAAAAAAAAAAAAAAACATAAAAAATTATGAAAGGAAAAAATAAAATAAAAAATTGAAAAAAATAAAAAACACGCTAGAAATTTAGGTACAATGATTTTTTTTAGAAAATCAAAAAAAAAAAAAAAAATAAAATTATATAAAAAAATACAAAAAAAAAAAAAACAAATAAAAAAATTATAAAAGGACAAAATAAAAAAATTGAGAAAAATCTGAAAATATGTAAGAAATTTAGGTATAATGAACTTTATTAGAAAATCAAAAATAAAATTAAATAAGATAAATAATATAAAACAAAAGGTCATTAGCAAACGAGTGCCAATGAAGAATGCCAAATAAGGTACAATGAACTTTATTAGAAAATCAAAAAAAAAAAGAAAATAATAAATAAATAACAATAATATATAAATGCTAAAATAGTAATATAAAAAATACAAAAAAAAAAAAAACAAATAAAAAATGTATAAAAGGAAAAAATGAAAAAATAAAAAAAATAATAGAAATTTAGGAACAATAAACTTTATTATAAAATAAAAAAACAAAAAAAATTGCAATAATAAATAAATAAAAAAATAATATAAAAAATACAAAAAAAAAAATTAAAAAAATACAAAAAAAAAAAAACAAATAAAAAATTATGAAAGGAAAAAATAAAATAAAAAATTGAAAAAAATAAAAAACACGCTAGAAATTTAGGTACAATGATTTTTTTAGAAAATCAAAAAAAAAAAAAAATAAATAAAATTATATAAAAAAATACAAAAAAAAAAAAAAACAAATAAAAAAATTATAAAAGGACAAAATAAAAAAATTGAGAAAAATCTGAAAATATGTAAGAAATTTAGGTATAATGAACTTTATTAGAAAATCAAAAATAAAATTAAATAAGATAAATAATATAAAACAAAAGGTCATTAGCAAACGAGTGCCAATGAAGAATGCCAAATAAGGTACAATGAACTTTATTAGAAAATCAAAAAAAATTAATAAATAACAATAATAAATAAATAAATAAAAAAATAACATAAAAAATACAAAAAAAAAAAAACAAATAAAAAATTTATAAAAGGAAAAAATAAAAAAAAAAAAATTGAAAAAATAAAAAAAAAATGTAAGGAATTTAGATTTTATTGGAAAATTGGAGAAATTCAAAGCAAAAATAGGAGAACCAAAGAGAAAAAAAAAAAAAAATAAAAATTAAAAAATTATATTTTATTGGAAAATTGAGAAATTTCTTCAAATGAGAATTTTACACCTTAAGCGAATGATTTTTTTACAAAATAAAAAGAAAACATCATAAAAACAAAAATAGAAGAACCCAAAAAAAGAAAAAAATAGATTTTACTGGAAAATTTGGGATTTTTTTTTTACATTTTATATAAATGGATGTTATTAGAAAATCAATAAAAAAATAATAAATAAATCAATAATAATAAATTAATAAAAAAAGTCAAAACAAATATATGTAGGCAAAACTATAAATTAATTTAAAAACAAAAAATAATTTAAAAAAAAATAAAATATAATATATAAAAAATATATTTTATTGAAGAAAAAAAATGTTTTTTCCAGTGAAAATATTAAAACTCTAGAATATTTTTATACTTTAAATGGATGAACTTTATTAGAAAAAAATGATAATAATGAAAAATAGTAAAAAAATATATGAAAACAAAATAATAAAAAAAAAGAAAACCAAAAAAAAAAAAAAAAAAAAATTAATCAATAAAATAAAAAAAAAGATAATTAAATACATAAAATAAAATAATAATTTTTTATTGCAAAAAAGTCTTCAGTGAAAATATTAACACTCTAGAATATTTTTAGACATTAAATGGATGAGTTTTATTAAAAAAAAAAATAATAATAAATAGGAAAATATATATAAAATCAAAATAATAAAAAAGGAAAAAAATAAAATAAAAAAAACATAAAACAAGTAAAAAAGCTGTAAGTTCGGTTGGGCCGAACTTTGAATAACCTTCACCATTTGGAACGAATTTGGGAATTTTCGAAAATAAAAAATAAAGAAATAAATAAAAAATCTGGTAAAAATTCTGTTAAAATCTTAAAAATAGCGAATACAGCCGTTATATTGGGGTCTAAACGACGACGTGATCCTGCATAGGAAACTTTGGTCATAATCCATTACAATATTCAAATGCGAAACTTGAAAAAAGAATTGGTGAATAATGTAGCTAAAATCATCAAAATACCGGATATAGGGAGGTACCATTATATGGGGGCCATACCAAAACGTGGACCTGCACAGACAATTTTCTGTCTTAAGCTGCAGTATTCCTTACGAACTTCAAATACCAAATTTGAGACAATTTCGGTGAATAATGTCGCTAAAATCATCAAAATACCGAATATCAGGAGGTACCGTTATATGGGGGCTATACGAAGACCTGGACCTGCATAGACAATTTTTTGTCTTAGACTGTAGTATCCATTACGAACTTCAAATACCAAATTTGAAAAAATTCCGGTGTATAATGTCGCTGAAATTAACAAAGTACCGAAGATCGGGAGGTACCGCTATATAGGGGCTATACGAAGACGTGGACCTGTACAGAAAATTTTCTGTCTTAGGCTGTAGTATCCATTTCGAACTTCAAATACCAAATTTGAAACAATTCCGGCGAATAATGTTGCTAACATCATCAAAATACCGAATATCGGAAGGTACCGTTATATGGGGGCTATACGAAGACGTGGACCTATATGACTCACTTTCTGTCTTAGGATGTAGTATCCATTACGAACTCTAAATACCAAATTTGAGACAATTCCGGTGAATAAAGTCGCTAAAATCATCAGAATACCGAATATTGTTAGGTACCGCTATGTGGGGGCTATACGAAGACATGGACCTACATGGCCCCTTTTCAATACCAAAAGTCCTGCAGACATAATACACATTTGAGTAAAATTTTATCAATCTACTTCATTTCGTTCAGTGATTTCTGCTAGATACTGGTAGCGTAGCCCGACGTCAAGGAAGTGGGCGGAAGAAAACAGCAACATCAGACGAAATGGTTCGAAAAGTAAAAAAAGCGACTTGATCGAAACCCGAGTCGCAGTGGCTCGAAAAATGGTTAGTGAGCTGAACATATGGCAATATTCCATTCGGCAAATATTGAAAAATCAGCTCAGGGTAAAGCCATTGAAATTCCAAAAAGTGCAAGAACTTACACCGCAACTGAAAGAAAATAGACTCAAAAGAGCTAAAAAGTTGCTTCGCTTGGCCGAAAGTGGTGAATTGCCGAATTGGGTTTTATCCGATGAGAAAATGAAAACGAATGTCCAGCGGTTTGTAATGAAAGGAAATGATCGTGTTTACTTGCCAAAGAGGTCAGTTGAAAATGTGAACCTTCGGTTGGCCGGCCACCAGAACTCAAGCGCCGGCTGATGATGGTGTGGGCCACCATAACAGCCGATGGTCGCTCTACGCTCGTATTAATCGCCACGGTCGATTAATATGATTAATCAGTATAAATGCCGAATATTATCGCTTAAATATTCTGGAGGGTGTATTAAAGCCTTGAGCGCGCAAATATTTTGCTCGCAGACCTTGGACATTCCAACAGGACTCGACACCATCGAATTCAGCACGCGCCACCCAATAATGCTTACAAAATGAGGTTCCTCGCTTCATTTCCAGCTCACAATGGCCACCAAAATCTTCGGATACCAATCCGATGGACTAATGTGCCTGGAGTATTTTGGAAAGCATGGTTGGCACTAAAAATAAACCAAAGTGCCGATTACCTCAAGCAAGCGCTTCGCCGGGAATGGGCCAAAATACCGCAGAGCAACATTCGGGCAGCGTCTGACGGTTTCATTGTCCGTTTGAAGGCCATAATTCGTGTCAGAGGTGACCAATTCGAACAAATCTAAACTTATTCTAAAATTTAATGCTATTTCCGACATTTTTTGCTTTCATTCAAAAAATTTTAGATTTTTCAAAAAATTTAAAAAAAAAATGTTTATGGCTTTTGACTTTGTTGCAGTTTTTTTATCTCGCCCTGTAATTATTTTTTTTTACGTTTCACAGTGTAATTTATTCACTTTAAATTTATTCCATCCCTGCCCAACCCACTTCATTTTCCAATCGCCCTTCTGCTTCGTCTTCATTTTTTTAATTGACGGCTTTCTTTATGAAATTGTTTAAATTAATTTCATCACTTGCCTTCAATTGTCACTTCAGTGACTCTGATTTTCATTTGTTTGCTAATGCAGCAGCTGCATGAGCGGTGGGTTGGGGTGCCCCGACTCTTTTAGGGGGCAGAGTGTTCTATGTTGTTTCTTTATTAATTTTTATTAATAGCAATTAAATTGTTTATGCATATCATTTCTTCGCATCTCCAGCGAGAGAGCAGAAGTGTTGATGTTGTTTTTGCCGGCTTGCGTATTTTTTCCACTCAGAACTTTGCCGCCGCCACAGCCACCTATCACAATATTGACGTTCGTTTTCTTGCCTTTGTGGGGTTGGGAAACAGCGGCGATGACGATGATTTAAATGAATGCGTTTTTCATGTACGAGGAAATTGAAATGTGAATAGATACATATTTGTGCAGTAGATTATTGACATTTGCTAAGTGATTTATTGGCGGCGGAGAAAAAAAAAATAAAAAACAAGTAAAAAAGCTGTAAGTTCGGCCGGGCCGAACTTTTAATACCCTCCACCATTTGGTATAAATTTGGCAATTTCCAAAAAAAATAAATAAATAAAATAAAAAAAATCCTTTAAAAATTCTGTTAAAATCTTAAAAATACCGAATGTCTATACGACGACGTATACCTGCATAGGCAACTTTTGTCATAAGTTATTACAACATTTAAATGCGAAACTTGAAGAAAAATTTGTTTATAATGTAGCTAAAATCATCAAAATACCGAATATAGGGGGTACCGTTATATGGGGGCTATACGAAGACGTGGACCTGCACAGACAATTTTCTGGCATGGGCTGAAGTATCCATTACGAACTTCAAATGCGAAATTTAAAACAATCCCGGTAAATAATGTCGCTAAAATCATCAAAATACCGAATATCGGGGGGTACGGTATATGGGGGCTATACGAAGACGTGGACCTACATGGCCCATTTTCTGTTTTCTGCTGCAGTATCTATTACGAACTTCAAATACACAAATTTGGAACGGTTCCGTTAAATAATGTCGCTAAAATCATCAAAATACCGAATATCGGGGGGTACCATTATATGGGGGCTATACGAAGACGTGGACCTGCACAGATAATTTTCTGTCTTAGGCTGTAGTATTCATTACGAACTTCAAATGCCAAATTTAAAACAATCCCGGTGAATAATGTCGCTAAAATCATCAAAATACCGAATATCGAGAGGTACCGTTATATGGGGGCTATATGAAAACTTGGACCTACATGACCCATTTACGAACTTTACCTGCCTACTGGCAAAATATACATGTGTGCAAAATTTTAGCCTTCTATCTCAATTTGTTCGAAAGATAGCGTGATTACAACAGACAGACAGACAGACAGACAGACGGACATGGCTAAATCGTCTTAGAATTTTACGCTGATCAAGAATATATATACTTTGTTGGGTCTGACGTGAGTATTTCGAGGAGTTACAAACGGAATGACAAAATTAATATACCCTCCATAGTATGGTGGAGGGTATAAAAAGAAAATAAATTATTTTTTACAGGCCGCCATGAAGTTCACACCTTGCTGGAAATTATTAAATTCCTATTAACGGATATTTTTATTTTTTTTTGGCGCAAAAAATTATAATCTGCCATTACTGGGCTTGGGGCAGATAAAGGCTTAAACAAACAAAGGTCCATTCAACTCTCATTTGTGTTAAAAAAAAATAATAATTACAACTGAATAAGCGGCTACTTAAAAGCAAATAAAAATCGTATTTAAGGCTATGGACCGATAAGAATATAAAGACACGGCCTAGACTGTTGTTGGCTTAATAAACCCTGCACCATAGTATGGAGGGTATATTCAGTTTGTCATTCCGTTTGTAACACCTCGAAATCTATATTTTATACCCCACAATCAGCATAAAATTCGATGTCGATTTAGCGATATCCGTCCGTCTGTGGAAATCGCTGTAGCTTCCGAACGAAATGAAGTAGGTTAATAAAATTTTACTTAAATGTATATTATGTCTGCAGGACTTGTGGTATTGAAAATGGGTTATGTAGGTCCACGTCTTTGTATAGCCCCCATATAACAGTACCTCCCGATATTCGGTATTTTGGTGATTTAAGCGACATTATTTACCGGAATTGTTTCAAAATTGGTACTTGATGTTCGTAATGGATGCTACATCCTAAGGCAGAAAATGAGCCATGCAGGTCCACGTCTTCGTATAGCCCCCATATAAGGGTACCTCCCCATATTCGGTATTTTGGCGATTTAAGCAACATTATTCACCGGAATTGTTTCAAATTTGGTATTTGAAGTTCGTAATAGATACTTTGGCTTCATACAGAAAATGGGCCATGTAGGTCCACGTCTTCGAATAGACCCCCATATAACTGTACCTCCTGATATTCGGTGTTTTGAAGATTTTAGCGACATTACTCACCGGAATTGTTTTAAATTTTCTGTTTGAATTTCGCAATTGGTACTACATCCTAAGACAGAAAATGAGCTATGTAGGTCCACGTCTTCGTATAGTCTCCATATAACGGTACCTCCTGCTATTCGGTATTTTGATGATTCAAGCGACATTATTCACCGGAATTGCTTCAAATTTGGTATTTGAAGTTCGTAATGGATACTACAGCCTATGACAGAAAATTGTATATGCAGGTCCATGTCTTCGTATGGCCCCCATATAACGGTACCTTCCTTGTTTCGGTATTTTGGTGATTGAAGCGACATTATTTACCGGAATTATTTCAAATTTGGTATTTTAAGTTCGTAATGGATACTAAAGCCTAAGACAGAAAATTGTCTCTGCAGGTCCACAACTTCGTACAGCCCCCATATAACGGTACCTCCTGATATTCGGTATTTTGAAGATTTTAGCGACATTACTCACCGGAATTGTTTTAAATTTTCTGTTTGAAGTTCGCAATTGGTACTACATCCTAAGACAGAAAATGAGTTATGTAGGTCCACGTCTTCGTATAGCCTCCATATAAGGGTACCTCCCGATATTAGGTATTTTGATGATTTTAGCGACACTATTTACCGGAATTGTTTCAAATTTGGTATTTGAAGTTCGTAATGGGTACTACAAACTATGACAGAAATTTGTCCGTGCAGGTCCACGTCTTCGTATAGCTCCCATATAATGGTACCTCCCGATATTCGGCATTTTGTTGATTTAAGCGACATTACTCACCGGAAATGTTTCAAATTTGGTATTTGAAGTTCGTAATGGATACTACATCCTAAGACAGAAAATGAGCCATTTAGATCCACGTCTTCGTATAGCCCCCATATAACCGTACCTCCCTTTTTTCGGTACTTTGATGATTTAAGCGACATTATTCAGCGGAATTGTTTCAAAATTGGTACTTGATGTTCGTAATGGATGCTACATCCTAAGGCAGAAAATGAGCCATGCAGGTCCACGTCTTCGTATAGCCCCCATATAAGGGTACCTCCCTTTTTCGGTATTTTGGTAATTTTATCGACATTATTCACCGGAATAGTTTCAAATTTGGTATTTGAAGTTCGTAATAGGTACTACAGCCTATGACAGAAAATTGTCTGTGCAGCTCCACATCTTCGTACAGCCCCCATATAATGGTACCTCCCGATATTTGGTATTTTGATGATTTTAGCGACATTATTCACCGGAATTGTTTTAAATTTGGTGTTTGAAGTTCGTAATGGGTACTACAGCCTATGACAGAAAATTGTCTGTGCAGGCCCACGTCTTCGTATGGCCCCCATATAACGGTACCTCCCTTGTTTCGGTATTTTGGTGATTGAAGCGACATTATTTACCGGAATTATTTCAAATTTGGTATTTGAAGTTCGTAATAGATACTTTGGCTTCAGACAGAAAATGGGCCATGTAGGTCCACGTCTTCGTATAGCCCCCATATAATGGTACCTCCCGATATTCGGTATTTTAATGATTTTAGCGACATTATTCATCGGAATTGTTTCAAATTTGGTATTTGAAGTTTGTAATGGATACTACAGCCTAAGACAGAAAATTGTCTGTGCAGGTTCTCGTCTTCGTAGAGCCCCCATATAATGGTACCTCCCTTTTTTCGGTATTTTGATGATTTTAGCGACACTATTTACCGGAATTTTTTCAAATTTGGCATTTGAAGTTCGTAATGGGTACTACAGCCTATGACAGAAAATTGTCTGTGCAAGTCCACGTCTTCGTAGAGCCCCCATATAAGGGTACCTCCCGATATTCGGTATTTTGATGATTTTAGCAACATTATTCATCGGAATTGTTTCAAATTTGGTATTTGGAGTTCGTAATGGGTACTACAGCCTATGACAGAAAATTGTCTGAGCAGGTCCACGTCTTCGTATAGCCCCCATATGACGGTACCACCCTATATTCGGTACTTTGATGATTTTAACGAGATTATTTACCGGAATTATTTCAAATTTGGTATTTGAAGTTCGCAATGAATACTA
Source organism: Musca domestica (assembly GCF_030504385.1). Classification (NCBI taxonomy): domain Eukaryota; kingdom Metazoa; phylum Arthropoda; class Insecta; order Diptera; family Muscidae; genus Musca; species Musca domestica. Next base: position 4,210,021 of record NW_026712367.1, read on the forward strand.
CAGCCTAAGACAGCCCCCATATAACGGTACCTCCCCATATTCGGAATTTTGATGATTTTATCGACATTAGTCACCGAATTTTTTTATTCAAGTTTCGCATTTGAATATTGTAATGGCTTATGACAAAAGTTGCCTATACAGGTTCACGTCGTCGTATAGAGCCTAATATTACGGCTACATTCGATATTTTTAAAATTTAAACAGAATTTTTAACGGAATTTATTTTTTTTTTGGAAAATTCCCAAAATCGTTCCAAATGGTGGAGGGTATTTTTTTTACTTGTTTTGTATTAACTTTGCGGGACATGATTCAGATTAAAATACAGGTATTAAAAATAGGATTTTATAAAAAAAAAAGGAATCGGGCACATATTGAGGGGCCCCCGAAGGGTCTCATACCGAACAAGTCCTCATGTGGGCCCCAAAAATATTAAAAAAATATTTAAATTTAAAATAAATCTCCTCTCCTCAAAACAATTACACCCATCCAGCATTACTTACCCCATCCCTGCCCCTGTCATGACCTACATTTCCCCTCCCTACCGAAAAATCACCAACAAAAAAGTGAAAAGGTCACCATAGGTGGTTCCAATAAAATAAGATTTTTTTCTCTCTCTCTCCCTCTCGTTTTCCATGCATCCATATTCCGCTGTTGGCTTATTGTGGGTGACCACAAAATTAATGTATTTCCAACACCAATTTTTTTCTTATTGTTTTTTTTTATAATAATTATTCTTTAGAATTATGTGTGGGTTTTAATGAACAATCCGCAGTTTTGAGTGAAAGTTTACCTTGAAAACAAAATAATTGATTTTTCTTTAATGAAAAAATTATTGAAATTGGAAACCTAGTTTCGGGCATCTCACTGTGAAACAGCAGGTATTCGTCAACCAAATAGGGCGTACTGCTATAATTAAAGATAATTTGTTTTCTAAACAATTAAAGTTAAGCCGGACAGGGCTAGAGAATCATTGAGAATGAGCTTAGGAAAGTATTTTTAGTTCATGAACAATTTTGTTGATACTGGTTTATCAACGGCCATTTTTAATAGTTTTCAATAAAGTTCTAAGTGAAAGTATGTTTGTTTTGAATAGAGGAGCATCTCCAGTTTCAAATTCTGCTTAGTCTAGCAAGATATACCAATTACTCTAGGAGTTATGGCCCCAAAACCGAAGATACTCAAAAACTGCCAAAATTGGGTTAATTTCCGCACATGACGTCATTTGGTGATATCTCCAGAATTTGATGAGTTATGTCCACTAAATTGGCGTCAATTTGAAGAAGAAGAAGCACTCCCCCCCTCATACTTGTTAATTTTTATGCCGATACTCAGAAAAAAAAACTAGAAATAATGGCCCTGTAAATGGAATCATCGCTCTATGTACCAGGTTTAGAAAAATACGATCAATTGTTGCTAATCTTAACTTATTTTTAGGTTTTAAGGGGAAGATCTGAGTAAAAATTTGTACACCCTTAAAAAAAGATTATCTCCGTGTTAAAAATCAATTTACTTCATTAAGATATCCTTATTGCTTTGGGAGTTGTGGTTCTATAATCAGAGTTACTTAAAAGTGGTTAAAATTAGTCATATTTCCTCGCATGTCTTTAGTTGGCCATAATTCTGGAGATTTTGTAGATATCTTATCTTACAATGTAACATTTTGAAGAAGTTAACTTCCTCTTTCAAATCCTACAATTTCATAACTATACCTATTTAGGTGGCAAAAATATGACAGCATTGGTGGGACAACCAAAGAAGACATATGACCTAATGAGGTGTGGTCATTTGTAAGAGAGATTTTAAGGATTTTATCAAAAATTTTATGTGGAACCACTTTATTTTTTTTTTCACAAATAAATTCAGTACCTTCTCTTTCAAAATCCATTTTTTTCATTACGATCCACGTACTATTTCAGAAGTTATGGCTTCCGGAAGTTGGTTACTGAAAAATATTGAAATTGAGGCATATTTGCGCACATGACTTCATTTGGCCAGATCTCTGGTACTTAATGAGCTATATCCAGGCAATATACATTTTATAAAAGAGGAAGCTTTCCGTTTTCAGGGACTGATATTTTATAGTGTTACTTCCACAGGTTCCAAAGATATGACTTTGTATATGAGGCCATAACTTTACGAGATTCAGGAAAATATGATCGCTATATACTTATATGTATCATTGTTGGGAAAGTTTTATATCAAAATGTAGAAATTGTACAGAACTAAAGCGAAGACGAGATGATCTCAGCTTTCAAAATCAATTTGTTTTATTACGATTTATCGATTTCTTTAGGAGTTATGACCTCCAGAAGAGAGCTACTTAAAATGTTCTAAAATAAGGCACATTTTTCCTCAGGTGTTTTTTGGGTCATATCTATCGTATATTAAAGAGCTATTTCGGTAAATGATACATATTTCATAGAGGTCGTTCCATACTTTTAAAATCTTGCTCTTAGATAGCTATACCTGGTATGCATCAGAAAATATGTCACCACAGGTAGGACCATCACATGACACAAATGTGTGTTGTAAAGTGCGATAATTTGATACAAAGTTTTCAAAATTTTTGATAAGGTTATTGCTTGAAATTCTCTCATTGGATTCGAAATTGGAAGGAAAAGGGTCTTAGCTTTCCAAATTAGGTAATTTTATTAAGATCGGAATATTATTCCCGAAGTTATGGCCTCCAAACCGTAGTTACTCAAACTTGGTAAAATTTTGCCTCATTTCCGCATATCTTTACTATAAGCATATCTCCGGTAGTTTAGGAGGTATTTCCACTAACGATGCATTATTTAAGAGAGGATACACTTTGCTTCAAAATTTTGAGCTATATCATAGCCATACCCTCTGAGGGTCACAAAATATAACACCATAAATGTGTCTATCCCAGAGCAGAAATTGCGGTGTAAAATAGGATTATTTGAAACCAATTTTTCGTACATTTTAGTAATCTTTTGCTTTCAAATTCATTTAATTTATGCAGAATTGAATTGAAAAGGTTCCTCACTTTCAAAATCAAGCGATTTGATTAAGATCCACCCACTTTTCCAGAAGTTATAGCCTCTAGAAGGTGGTTACTCAAAAATATGAAAGATTAACACATTTCTGCGCATGTCTTATTTTGACCATATTTCAGGTACTTTGGAGGCTTCATTAGCCCATGATGTAGCGTTGGAAACAGGAAGCTCTCTGCTTTAAATGGTGAGCATATTATAACATTACTCGACCAGGGTCCAAAGATATAAAACAATATTTGGAGACATCTCGTAAGGAACCTGGTCAAGCAACATTTAAACATTTCCAAAGTTTTGAAATCTTGAAAAGGTATTGAGTTGAAATATGAAAGTATTGTACATAATTGAAAAGAGGAAGACCTCTTCTTTCAGAATTATGCAACTTCATCAAGATACGCTGACTATTTCAAATGTTATGGCCTCTAGAATGTGATTACCCAAAAATGTAAAAAAATTGACATATTTTCGCGCCGCCATTCATTTGACCATATCTTTGGTATTTTGTGAGCTATATTAATGTAATTTATAGCGGAGTAAACGTGGGAAAATCCTCTTTGAATATCTCGAAATTTCGTTCCAAAAAACCTACTGGGGACAAAATAGGCCTCTTGGAGTCAAACATTAGCGAAGCCTGGGTAACCTATTCATTTGTTAAATATTGTGGTTTATTATGTCCGGACCTTTGCCAAATATTTTATCTCTCGACCTGGAATGAAGATCCAATCTAAATCAGTTCAAATATTAGGTTATGACTCAATTATTTTAAAACATTTTATGGAAGAGCTTCGTTTGAATTATTCTCCCAATAAATTCATTTTATTTTTCCGAAATAATTGAAAATATCCATAAAACTTAATGGATTGCTAATAAACTAAAAATCTCCCCGTTCCCCACCCAATCGAATTCGAAATAAGCTCAAGAATAACCTTTAACCTTGCAGCTGAGTGGCTGGCATTCATTGTTTTTTGGTGGCTCACAACTTCCCCCCCACAAAACAAAATGTTTAGGCATTAAATTGCTCATCAAGCAACTGCTGTTCGTTGTAAATGTTGGCATTGTTCCGAAGCGTATGCTGGTGCGGCCAGAAGCTGAGAAGGGGGAATTGCATACCACCATATAAAAAATTAGCATAAAAGCCCTATAAATTAAATTTAAAGTCAAGGAAACCCGTTTAAAAGTCAGCCGAAAAAATGCAGTTCAGTTTATGGTAGTAGTGACGTCAATCAAAATTCCCCAAAAAAAAACCAGCAGCGAATTTTTGTGAACTTCACTACTTTTTTTTTGGGGATTTGACCTTTCCATAAAATACCATGGTACTTCTGTAGGGCATTAAAGTGGTAAGAGTGGCATATGGGATGCCTGAAACATCTCTAGGTTCTCTGTGACACATAAACCCAGGCAAAAAAGCCCTCTTCTATGCCTTGCCCTTGTCCCCATGCTGGAGACTTTTCTATGTCAATTTCTACTAACCTTAAATTGGGCTCTTAGAAAAATTCAGCCAATAACGAGATAACCACCAACAACAACGACAAAATAATCTGTGAAGAAATTTTCTCTTTTTTTCCAAATTTCTCTTGTTAGCGTTTTTTGATTTGAAAAATGGTCACGATTTATCATGAATCTGTTTCTGTGGTTATTCTGTCTTCTGTTGGCATTTCATTTGGTCCCATTTGCCAATGATTTCCATAATCAGCACAAGGGGAGAAGATCAGAAGCAGCAGCAGCAGCGGCAGCAGATGGCATAAAAAGGCCAAGTACATATTTTTGCTATTTTTCTAATCAAAAGCCATTTTGCTTTTATTATGCTGTCAATCATGGGAGAGAGAGAGGAAAATATTTAGGAGTCAAGGTAATGATGAACAAAAAAAAAAAAAAAAAATGAAAAGTAAAATTCCGTTGGTAGCAATTTATTTCTTACAAAATAAGCTGGCTTACATTGTTTATATAAAAAATGGGATACCCAAGGGGGGTCAGGGGAGGCCCAGGATTAAGATCCCATATTGGGTAAATCATTCTTCCTTAAGCAAATGGGGGAAAACCCACAACCAAAGTCAATAGATAAGAAATTTGACCAAGAGTAGTTTTTAGGATTATTCTTTTGTAAGATATAACTTTGGTCCGGAAAAAGGATTTTCTGAATAAAAATGTACTTTTTCTTGATAGAAAAATGTCTCACCTTTACAACGATGTAACTTGCGTTAATATAGCTAATGAAATACCGAAGATATGATAGAAAATTGCAAAAATGATCCAAATGTTCGACAATTTTGAGTAACCATATACCATGGTTGATAATTTTCAGAGTAATCGGAATGTTTTATTAAAATAATTTGATTAAGAAAGTGGAAACTCTCCTTGTTTCATGGCTGTACGAAAAGTTAGTATATCTCGTTAAATACCGGGGATATGATCAAATGAAAACAGATTCGGCAATTAGATAGATTTTTCGGAATTTAAAGTAATCATTTTCGAGGGGCCATAACTTCGCAAGTAACCGATATATCGTTGTGAAATAACAAGATCTTGAAAGAAGAGACATTTTCCTTTTCTGTCATCAATTAGGGATTGCTCTAGCTTTTGAATTCCAAGAGTTATGAACCAATTTAATATTGTTAGAAAAGCTTAGAAAAAAAGTTTTTAGGGTGATTATTTTAAGTGATATGACTTTGGTCCGGAAAAAGTATTTTCGGAACAAAAATTCACTTTTTATTAAAAGAAGAATGTCTCACCTTTACAACGATGTAACTTACGTTAGTATAGCTAATTAAATCCCAAAGATATGAGCAAATAAATAAAGTAGCTCAAATGTTTTGTACATTTTTGAGTAACCATATACCATGGTCCATAATTTCCAGAGTAATTGGAGTATTTCATTAAAATAAATTGATTTTGAAAGTGTAAACTCCCCTCTTTTGATGACTATACGGAATGTTACTATATCTCGGTAAATAACGGAGATATGATTAAATTAACGCACATTTATCGATTAGATAAATTTTTCGAAATTCTAAGTAACCATTTTCGAGGAGCCATAACTTCGCAAGTAACCGATGTATCATCATAAAAAAGGATCTTGAAATAAGATATATTTCCCTTTTCATTCACCAACCGTACATTGCTGTAGCTCTTGAAGTCCAAGAGCTATGAACAAATTAAGTATTGTTAGAAAATCGATCTAAATGTTGGCCGTTTTGAGTAATCATATTTTAGAAGACACCATTTATGAAGTAATCGGTATATTTCAATGAAAAAGCTTGAGATTGAAAGTAGAAATATTCTCTTTTCTTTCGTTGGGTAAATAGTTGATAAAGGGGTTCAAAATATCCGAGGTAAAGCCAAATGAAACATGAAGTGGGAATTAATCACATTTCTGAGATTTTTGAGTAACCACTTTCTAGCTTTCATTACTTTTAGAGTACTCGGTATATCTTAACCTAATAACACGATTATCAAAGTAGAGACCCTTATCTTTCCATTGCTGTATCGTTATCGGATATAGCTCACAAAATCCTCGAGTTATGGCCATATAAAGGCTATTACCGAAAAAAGTCATATGTTTGTAAATTTTGAGTAACCACTTTCAAATGCCCATAACTTCTAAAATAGTCGCTATATTTTAATGAAAGAATATAATTTTTAAAGCGGAGATGTTTCTCTTCTCATTTTTACGTAAATAGTTGATATAAATTTTAAAAATACTCATATGAAACAAGAAGAGGGAATGTGTTGCTTTTCAGATATTTTTGGGTAACAATTTTCTGTCTTTCATAACTTCTTAAGTAAGCGGTATGTTTTGCCAAAATAACCAGATTAGTAAAGCGGAGACCTTTATCTTTTCATTTCTGTATCATGATTGGGCGTAGCTTACGAAATCCTAGAGTTATGGCCAAATAAAGACTATTACCGAAATAAGTCATATGTCTGTAAATTTTGAGTAACCACTTTCAAATGCCCATAATTTTTGAAATAGTCCGTATATTTTAACAAGGGATTATTATTTTGACAGCAGAAATCTTTCTTTTCTCAATGCTAAAAAAATAGTTTGTGTAACTTTCAAAATACCCGAGCTATAGCCAAATTAAACAAGAAGTGGGAATGAGTTACATTTCTCAGATTTTGGAGCAACCAACTTCTAGGTACCATTACTTCTTGAGTAGTTGGTATGTTTTGACAAATACCATGATTACTACAGTATCATGTAAAAGGAAGAGCTTCCTCTTTATAAGAGTGTATACATTATGTCCTATAGCTCTGATAACGCCAGAGATATGATCAACTGAAGCTGAGTGCGAAAATTTGCCATTTTTACGGCGATTTTGGGTAACCATCTTCCAATGGCCATAACTTCGGAAATAATTATCGGATTTCTGGTAAATTACATTAATTTGATAGAGGAGAGTATTCTCTATTAGATTTGGGATACAAAATGGGACCTTACTTTTCACGATATTGTCATATTTAACCCATTGATATCTTTAAGAAGGACAATGCATACAATTCTTTTGCTTTCCAAAACATGATGTCTCCACTTTTCTTGCTGTAACGTTTTACCCTGACGAAGTAACTTCATGAAAAGCATAGTGTGTAAAAAGGAAGAGTCCTCTTCATTACAGTGCATGAAGTATGCCCTATAGCTTGGATAACGCCAGAGATATGTCCAACTTAAGCTGAGTGCGCAAATTTGCCATTTTGACGTCCATTTTGGGTAATCATCTTCTAAGGGCCATAACTTCGGAAATATTTATTGGATTTGTGGGAAATTACATGAATTTGATAGAGGAGAGTATTCTCCATTCGATTTTAGGTACAATTGACATCTTTAAGAAGGACAATGCATGCAATTCTTATACTTTCCAAAACATGATGTCTCCCCTTTTCTTGCTGTAACGTTTGACCCTGACTAAGTATCTTCATCAAAAGCCTAGTATATAAAAGGCAAGAGCTTCCTCTTTATTAGAGTGTATGTATTATGTCCTATAGCTCTGATAACGCCAGAGATATGATCAACTGAAGTTGAGGGCGCAAATTTGCCATTTTTATGGTCATTTTGGGTAACCATCTTCTAAGGGCCATAACTTCGAAAATTATTATTGGATTTGTTAGAAATTACATGAATTTGATAGAGGAGAGTATTCTCTATTAGATTCTAGGTACATAATGGGTCCTTATTTTTCACGATATTGCCATATTTCACCTATTAATATCTTTAAGAAGGAAAATGAATGAGATTCTTATAATTTATAAAACATGATGTCTCCACTTTTCTTGCTGTCACGTTTGACCCTGGCTACCTATCTTCATGAAAAACCTAGTTAGTAAAAGGGAAGAGCTTCCTCTTCATTACAGTGGATAAACTTTGTCCTATAGCTTGGATAACGCGAGAGCTATGGCTAACTGAAGCTGAGTGCGCAAATTTGCCATTTTTACGACCATTTTGGGTAACCATTTCTTAAGGGCCATAACTTCGGAAATAATTAAAGGATTTGTTGGAATTTACATAAATGTGATAGAGGAGAGTATTCTCTATTAGATTTTAGGTACAAAATGGGTCCTTATTTTTCACGATATTGCCATATTTTGTCGTGAAGTATCGTAACAATGGAAAATAGTAGAGAACTTATGGTGTTCTGTGAGGTTTCAATTCTCCAAGCTATATTTGCTGAACCGGAATGACTATCTTTATCAAAATTTACGCTTATGGAAGGGGAGAGGATTCTTTTTAAATTTCTCCATAAAGATTTACTGTATCTTAGATAGTACTTGAGATATATCCAACTGAATCTAGGCGCAAAAAATAGGTAATTTTTCGTCCGTTTTGGGTAATCATAGTCAAGAGGCTGTAACTTCTAAAATAATCTCTGGATCTTAGTGAAATACTTTGAAATTGAGAGAAGAGAGTCTGTTCTCTTGAATTTTGGTGAAAATGTTTCCCTATGTTTGCTATCCCACCCGAGGGACCTATCAGACTTGTTATGGAATTTTAAAAATTGGCGATTTTTGGTTTGGTCGATCTTATTAACATTTTTGTTTGTTTTGTTGGTGTTTTTTCTGGATCTCAATAAAATATCTTTAAGAGAAGAGAAGGGTATGTTCTCTTGAGTTTTGGCCAAAATGGCCCTCTTTTTGCTATTCCGCTTGATGGATATAGACGACTTTTTAAGGAGTTTTAAAAATTGGTGATTTTGGTTTGGTCAGTCTTATTAACATTTTTGTTGTTGTTCTTGTTATTTTTTCCTCCTTTCTTTTGTGTTAATAAATCGAAGCGTTTTTTCTTCTACGCTCACCATGGCTTCACTGCTCCAATATGGGAAATTTTGTAACAAAACTTTGCTCTGATTGGAAGCCGTGTTAACAAAAATTGCATAATTACCAAAATACAACCCACAATAAAGGCGAATCAAAAAAGCAGCAGCAGCAAGAAGAAGATACAACAAAAAATTTGAACATTTTTTTTTTGTTTTGGTGGAGAAGATTTTGAGCCAGCTGGCGGTGTGTTGTTGCATTTTTTTTTGCCTTGTAAAGAAAAGTGGCCGCATCAGTTCAATTTGTTTTTCGTTGTCGGTAAACTGCACATTTCAAATGCTGTTAAGACAGTTTCATGGATTTTTTGTGGTGGTGGTGGGGAGGGAGGGAGGGAGGGAGGGAGGGGTGGGTGAGGTAGGGAGTCAGGGAAGTAAGACAGCTCATCCATGGCCCATCATCATGATGATGGCGATGATGTTGAGGAGCTGTGGACAAGGCTGTTCGCTTGTTTGCCGTAGAAGCTACGAATCGTGATAAAGCGATAATTTCTTTTGAAATGCATAATTTCACTTTCATTTACATCAGCTCCTCGCCGGCGACAGCAGCAGCCGCAGCATCATAGCCGCCATCAAGTCAGCAGCAGCAACAAGATGCGAGCGAGCCGAACACACAAAAAAAAGAAACGGAAAATGTATGAAATCACTTCTATAACAGCCAGAGCAGAGTGTGAGCGTTGTTAAACTTATGAAATAACAACAGAAATAAACATTGTTTTGGGAATACAACTCCGTGGCTTAGATCCGTCGTCCAGCCATCTCTAATAACAGCCCACGCAAAACAACAGCAACAACAACAGCATCAGCAACTGATAGCCATTTGGCCAGCTAGGCAAACAAATGGCCAGGCACCATATGGTTTTGGGTGGGAAGAGAGGGAGACAGAAGGGGGGGGGGGAATTTAGGGGGAGCTTGGAATATTTGTAAAGTAGGCAGTCAGCCACTCCATCCGTCTGTCAGTCACTCCGTCGTCGTCACTCATTTGGCTCCTCTCTGGACTTGGAAGTTTTGGTTCATTGTAATATTCGTTGGGGGGATTTATTTACTTTAGTTGTTGGTGTTGTTGTTGTTATTGTTGCCATTGTTGTAATACGCTTCCATATATATTCACTCTATATTTCAATCAATCTTTGTTTTTTTTTTTCGTTGCTATTTTTCCATGAACATTTCTTTGTTTATTTAAATCGTGCAATATTGGGCAGAGAGTGGCGGCAGCGAATGGCTTTGGTCTAGCTGACGGCTTGGAGTGTTGTGTGTGGAAATTATTGCCTTATTTTTTCGCTATTAATGTGATTAATTTTTAATTTGTTACAACAACAAAATTAAGACACACAAAAGGTAAACTGAAAAAAAAATATTCAAAAAATTGACCACTCCATGGGTTCCTTGTTTGATAACAACAAATGGCCAAAATAGGAAGGAGTAGCCCGCAAGAAACAAAAAAATTGTTATAATTTTTGTGCGGAATTCCATGCATTTGATTCCGACAAGAAAAATATTTATTTCCGGAATTCCCCCAAAAACAAAAAACATGGAGAGAAAAATTCCACACAGAGCTGGACAAATAAAGGCCCTGGGGGCGGAGGAGAAAAAAATAGATTTTCCAATATTAATGGATTTTTTTCAAATATTTATTTAAGAAAATAAAAAAAAAAACTAAAAAAAATCTTTATATGACCTGCAACAGTCCCAGAACATTGAGTGTAAAGACAATAACAAAAATTTTGCTTTAAGAACATTTGTTTAAACAAAAACAAAGCAACCCAAATTTGTGGGTTTTAGGGTTAAGGTCGGTTACCAACATAGGGAATTTTTATACGATCATATAAGATAACTATAATATCAAATGTGCTGAATGTCAAGAATAAAATCTGACCTTTTCAATGCCAGTCTTTTCAAAACGCTACTCAGTTGGGGTTCGAAGTTATGGCCTCAGAAGTTAAAACACGAATATACACCAAAGGAATCGTACGGTATTAATGTTTAACCCAATTTTAAAAGTAGTTTTAGTTTCAAAATCTCATAATATTATACATCATTGGAAAGCGGAGCGCTCAGGCTTTTAAAAATAGGTTAATTTATTCAAATACATAAAATATTTCTAAAGATATGGACACTTGAAGAGGTTAACCGAAAAAGACCCAAAATTTGCATGATTTTCATATCTTTACTTTTTGATAGATAGTAATAGAAAGAAATTTTATTTTCAAAATATCATAATATTATTCATTCTTGGGAAGCGGAGCACTTAAGCTTTCCAAATCAATTTAATTTATTAAGATTCATAAATTGCTTCAGAAGTTATGGACATTTGAAGAAGATTACCGAAAAAGACCCAAAACTTGTCAAATTTTCGCATCCTTACTTAACCCAATTTTTGAAGTAGTTTTAGTTTCAAGATGTTACAATATTATACATCAGTGGAAAGCAGAGCACTTAAGCTTTCCAAATCAATTTAATTTATTAAGATACATAAATTATTTCAAAAGTTTTGGGCACTTGGAAAAGATGACCGAAAAATATCCAAAAATTACATCCTTACTCTATTAGACATTTTGCCCAATTTTTAAGATAGTTTTAGTTTCTAAATATCGTAATATTATTCATCATTGGAAAGCAAAGCACTTAAGCTTTCCAAATCAAGTTAATTTATAAAAATACATAAAATATTTCAAAAGTTATGGACACTTGAAGAAGGTAACCGAAACAGACCCAAAACTCGCATCCTTACTTAATCCAATTTTTGAAGTAGTTTTAGTTTCAAGATATTAAAATGTTATACATCATTGGAAAGCGGAGCTCTCAAGCTTTTAAAAATAGGTCCATTTATTAAAATACATCAAATATTTCAAAAGTTATGACCGCTTGAAGATGATTACCGAAAAAGACCCAAAATTTGGCAAATTTTTGCATCCTACCTCTTAGAGTTATTTAACCGAAATTTTTGAAGTAGTTATCAAAATATTATACATCATTGGAAAGCGGAGCACTTAAGCTTTCCAAATCAATTTAATTTATTAAGATACATAAATTATTTCAGAAGTTATTTGTAATGTTCAACTAACTATTGGTTTACCAAATTGCTTGTACAAGGACAGTAGTCCTTGACTATATTCTTGACTTTTAGGATGAACATGAAGGATATACGATGGAACTAGGGTTATATGACATTCGAGAGCAATCAGACGAATGGGAGCCATTGATTTGCTAGCTTTCAGCCGTGTGGGGGGGGTTCGTGTCTGTTATTGCAGTCAAATAAATATCCTACCAACATAAACAAAAAATATTTAGTATTGTAGACTCCCGATAAACAAAGTAATAATGGTGATTAGACTAGTTTCTGGCCAACTATTGTACCCCTGTTGGTCCAGATATTATATAATTGACGTCGGAAAATCAATCCTAGATATTAATATCCAATTCTTTTAGCAAACTCCTGATGTTCGTTGGAGTTTGAGCCTCTAAACCCATTCCCAACCATGGTCTCAAGGCTTAATTTTATTGAGACCCCAAAAGCAAATACGTTTCCTCTCTAAACTACTTCACCACAGTAAGAAATATATATGAATATTTAGAAATTCATCTTATTAATTCAAGATTTATTAAATAAAATTGACATAAGCTCTTATTATATACCAAAAAAAAAAAATTCAGAAAATCAGAAAATTTAAATCTAAGAGTCTAACTGGTTGAGTATTCATTTTTATGGACTATTTCTATGAAAATTTATAATTATAGTTCAATATCTTAATGGCAATAGGAAGCCAATAATTACCAATTAGTTTGCTTAAAAAAATATAAATTTATAAAAAGGAGTTCAGGAAATTATATAATAATAGGTATACATAATCCTATATCGTAATGCAATTAATCAGTATAAAAGAACTGAGAAGACAAAAATACCTAGATCAACGTTACAGATGCGTGATGTAATCAAAAAAAAAAAATGTATCTACATTCCAATGGAATAACAAGTTTAGGCAATAAAGATTTCTGCCATTGGCTCAAGGATAACTTGTTCCAAGGACATTTCTTCTCTAGTAGACGGATCCTTTTGATTACATGACATCCGAATTTTTAAAGCATATGCAAATATTTTAATATGAACTTCAATTTTTTTTTAACACTCACGATTGTTTGTTTTTACTTTCTCCTTTAAGGATTTTTACATACTTGCACGCGTGCGTAGTATCCTTTAATTCCACATATATATGATGATTCGCCGAGGCCTCGATGAACAGGATGTATGTGTGTAGGATTGAGGATATATATTGTTGTAGTGTATGTGTCTCTGTTTAAAAAAGGGGTAATTAATATTAAAATGGTTGCATATGTTAAGGGTGTTGTTCTACATATTTTTGTGATACTTAGGACATTTTAATTGGTTTTGGTTGGTTGTGTACTGATTTGATTATTGATGGATTTTTGCTGGTTTTTGCTTGCTTAAGGTATAGTTTGGTTTTTTGGTATGTTTCATATTTAATCACGCATAATTAATTTTTTTGATGTCGGTGGGATTCGAACCCTCGATGCTGATCATTTTCAGCACTCTGTACATGTTGCGTCGCCCGCTTCCACTCTGGGCTACTAGGCTTGGTTGCAGGCTACTGGCTAATGCTCGCTTTTACTAGGCTAGACAACAACCACTGTGGATTCTAAAATGGCACAGTCCACGAATAAATCTATTTTTAGAATACCAGCTACAACTCTTTCCAATTACTGTCAGGTGGTGGAATCCCTTTTTTGTGCACGTGTTGGCGCACACAGTGGGGTATTTTTTCACTTGTGATTTTTTCTGGTTCGTTATTTTTGGCGGCAAAAGCAAGGTTATGATGTATGTGGTCTTCGGCCGAATATTATTAGCCGAAGTAACAAAAAAAAATGCCAATGCAAATATACGGCCACTAATGCAAATATAAAGAAAAGAAACTATTCTAACACCAATTTTTTTATATTTAATTTCATTGCTGCTTACCTAGTTGTTTTATAATGGATTTTTTTATTCGTGCTTGTGATTTAGCAAGGAGTAAAAAGCTTGACAATCGAATCAAAACTTCCTTAAGGGTAAATTTTTTTTTTGTGTTATAAAAAGATTACTTCAATCTTAAAATTTCATAAAATTCACCTGGTTTGGGGTTATTATAATTTAATCAATTATAAATTTATGTACGTTGAAAACTAGTGATTATTAAATGTTTCACTGGTCGGTTATGCAACGATTGTGCTTTATCAAAGTTTGTTTTTTTTTTCTTATTCACGGTGTTGTCTCTAACAATGTAGGCGAACAAAAGAACGATTTGATTTTGTTGAGAAGCTGTGTGAGTCGTGTTCAGGCGTTTCATTATTTTCCACCACTTATAAAGGTTATTAGTGAGAGCTTAACGAAAAAAAGTAACTGACAAAATAATCGTTTAACCTAACCGTTAATTACCAATACTATGACGGATACGATGTTGACTCCGCCTACTCTCCGAAAAAATAAAAAAAATATGAAAAATAAAAAAAATGAATTGTCCTGGCTGGGAGTCGAACTCCGGACCTTGGGACTTGAAGTCCAGCACGACTCCTCTGAGCTAACCAAAGGCGTGTGGGTGGCTTGGCTAATTGCTTACTTCCGCTTATGCTGTTGTAAAGGTGGAAATATGTAGGCACCCTGTTTTTTACTTTTAGAGGTGAATAAATATAAATAGTGGGAATATGAAAAAAAATTGACGACATCCCAGCAAACATTTTTAACAGTAATGGTAATTAGATTAAGAATGTGAGCAGACCATAATTTCCCACAAAACCGAGTAATATCGATCTTTGAATTACGATATTAATCGGAATTAGATTAAATTATGGTCTTATGTCTTTAGCATGGTAAGTACCGAGAAGCTTACCATCTAAGTCTTCTAATTCGTAATAGACATTACCTACTTTCTTTCGGATTTTTGCTGGTAAAAAAATAGGAGCAAGTTTGGCGTTAAACTTCTTTTCGGCATTGCTTTGTGCAAAATTACGTCGGAAAACAGATTGACCGACAGTATAATTAATTGGTCTCGTCCTTAAATTGTACTGGTCCCGATTGGTTTCTTGCGCTTTTGAAATATTATTTTTGATTTCCTTTCGAATGAGTTGAAGTTGGTCTTCTCTACTGATATAACTGAATGGTTCATCCAGAGCTTTTATATTTTTCAATAGTGCGTACGTCTCACCGTGTGTAATCATATTTAGACCAAATACGGCAAAATATGGTGAGCATTTCGTAGCTTGATGAATAGAATTTCGTAAGGAACAACTTATATAGGAAAGATATTCATCCCATAAACGTTGATCACTTTTAAGGTATGCACGAATACTAGCTATGATAGATCGATTAACGCGTTCAGACGCGTTGGCCTGTGGCGAATAAAGTGCCGTATAAACGTGTTTTACTCCGAACTTCGTTAAAAAGGAGTTAAATTCATTGGATTTGAATTGAGTTCCATTGTCACTGACAATTTCTTCGGGTACACCAAACGCATGAAAAATGTTCTTTAGCAAGAAATCTCGAATGGGTATAGTGGTAAATTTCTTAAGAGGACATAGCCAGTGATATTTTGTTAAATGATCCAGTACAATCAAAACGCCAATGTACCCATTCTTGGAACGTGGATAAGGACCAAGTATATCTATATATAACCTTTGAAAAGGTCTTATTGTTTGGGTTGGCTTTCCCATTTCAGGCTTGAGAATGAAATTGGGATGCTTAGAAGTTTTGCAGGTTTCGCAAGATCGGATATATTCTCGAACATCAGTTACCATACCTGGCCAGTAAAAATTTCGTCGTATCAGGTCCAGTGTTTTTACTATACCACCATGTGAAGCTACAGGACTATTGTGGAACCTAAATATTAATGAATGTCTCATTTTTTCAGGAACCCATAACTTCCAAGCATTACATTCTTGAACGGAATCTCCTGTAAAATGCTCTGTTCTGATATATACAAATTGGTCTATTATTTTGATGTCGGGATATTTGGAGGGGTTATCCTGAATTTTATGTCTTAATGCTATATAGTCAGAGTCTTCAAAACAAGGAGAATTTAACTCGATTTCCGGCTCAACCTGATCGATGGCAGAAATCTCATCAACAGGTATTCTAGACAAGGCATCGGGCACAACATGGTCTCGGCCCTTTCGGTGGCTAATCGTAAAATTATAGAGTTGCAATTTGAAAACCCACCTTGCTAATCTACCCGTCAAGTCCGGTTGTTTCATCAGCCATAGCAGTGACGAATGATCAGTCACGACCTCAAAATCCTGTAATTCTAAATAGCATCTAAATTTCTTTATAGCCTCTATTGCAGCTAGACACTCCCGTTCAGTCACACTGTAATTTCGTTGGGCAGTGTTTAGCTTTTTAGACATGAACGCAATAGGACGTTCATTATTCTCTTCATCTAGCTGTACCAGTACTGCTCCAATGCCATAATCAGAAGCATCACAATGTAAATAAAATTTTTTTGTGAAGTCCGGATTAGACAAAACTGGTGCTGTACTGAGTAATTTTTTTATAGCTTCGAAGGAATCTTGAGCCTCCGGAGTCCATTTAAATTTAGTTTTTGATGAAATGGTTTCAGAGATGGCAAAGGTGATCGAGGAAAAATTCTCAATGAACCTTCTATACCAACTAGCAAGGCCTAAAAATCCCCTAACCTGTCTGACAGTTTTTGGAGTTGGCCAATTGACAATAGAGTCTACCTTTTCGGGGTCCGTGTGAATTCCACCATCACCGATAACATAACCCAAGTATTTTGTCCTAGTGACACAAAATTGCGATTTCTCGATATTTAATGTTAAATTGGCTTTTCGCAGCTCATTTGCTAGACGGGCTAATATTGCTAAGTGACTAGTAAATTCTTCGGAGACAATTACAATATCATCTAGATATCCGAATACACAATACCTAAGGTCCGGTGGAATAATCATGTCAATAAGTCGACACATGGTCTGTGGAGCTGTACAGAGCCCGAAAGGCATCACTACAAATTGGTACAATGGCCTTCCGGGCACTGTAAACGCAGTGAGAGCCTTTGAAGCCTCTGACAGTCCAATTTGCCAGTAAGCATCTTTTAAATCCAGTTTGCTTATAATGTTTGCCTTGGGCAACCTTGCAAAAATACCTTCAATGCTAGGTAAAGGATAGGCATCCTTTTTTGTAACTAAATTTAGTTTCCTCGCATCCAAGCATAGGCGAACTTTATTAGGTTTTACGACCAAACGCATAGGTGACGACCACGCAGAGACGGAAGGCTCTATGACTCCAAGTGACAACATACGATCTATCTCCTTATACATTAAGTGTTCCACTGCAGGAGACACTGGATAAAATCGTTGTTTTACTGGTTTAGAGTCACCTATGTCGATATTATGTTCCAAATATGAAGTTCTACCTAAACCTTGCTTAGCAAAACTTGGAAAAAGATCTATAATGGTTTTAAGCTGAAGCTGTTGGTTGGATGTTAAGGGGTAATTAAAATCAAAAGGTATTTCAGATTTGGAAGGGTTTAGCTGTAAATTCTTATCGGACAACGACTTATTGGATTCTAACATTGACACCTCAAGCTGATAAGAAGGTGGAGAAGTCAGACTGGATGGATCAGTAGTAATAGAGTTATCAAAAATGTTGGGAGCCAATGAAAAAGATTTCCAAAAATCTAAGCCAAGTATGAGGCGTTGTGTTATGGATGGCACAATTAGTAATTTGAGTTTGTTCGTTTCTCCTCGAAAATGCATATCAACAATTAAGTATCCTAATGTTTTTTGTATGGATCCATCGGCAGTTCGAACGCCGGATTTTCCTGGTGTGTATTGTGTAAAATTGGAAAAATTATATGTGGCTAAATCCGATCCTATACAGGACACGTTGGCACCAGTATCTAATAGACCATATTCGGTAAATGTTAAGAATGCTACTTTGGCATAAAATCTTTTATCGGACGGACAATTAACTATAGTAGATATAATATATTTGGATGACTGTTTCCTTCTTTTGAAATATAGTCGAAGTCGGCGGGTAGATCTCTTTGGACCTTTTAAAGTGGTGCCTGAAATTTCAGATACCGAAAATATTTTATTTCTTTTTTCAAAGTATTCTTGATATCTTTCATGATAAGGACGAATCGGGTATAGTAATTTTTGAATTTGTTGGTTGGGTCTTATTTCAGGTTTAAGAATTGTTATGGTATTTGGTAGATTTTCAGAGAGATTCGTTTCGGTTTTAATTTCTAACTTAGAGGGCGATTCGGATTTAGTCGATTGGAGTTTTTTGGCTGAACTGAGATTTTTCGTGTGGCACATTTAACACATTGCGGCTTGTACATATTTTTGGTACCACATCCATAGCAAAATACTTTACGATCTTTGAGACAATCATCCCAGAAATGACCAGTCTCGTCACAGTTCCAACATTTCACAGTGGATGGGTCCTTATTAAGGGCATCTACACAGGCATCGTTACTCAGATCTTCAGATTCAGATTCATTTGAATTCAGTTCGGCAATATTTTTTCGAACATTTGAAATATTGTTGTTAGCAAAGTGAGATTTCTGATTTGAATATTTTCTATATGGTTCTTCATTCAATAAATTTTCTCTCATTTGAACTAGTTTCCTGAGATGAGGAATAGTTAAAATGGGAACATATAGAAGTTCATGCCGAATATCTGGTCTCAGATTCCTCACAAGAATTTCGACTAATTGTTCTTCAGGTATAGAATGTTGAAGTCTATCAGCTATAGAACATATATCATCATAAAACGAATCGAAGGATTCTCCGGGTCTCATCTTTCTACCTCGGATAGCTTCCATGAGGTCAAAATTGGATCTAAGGTCTTTAAATTGACACCGTAAAGCTCCACAAAATTCATTCCATTGAATGGAATCCACACTTTTGTGGTATCTCCAGTACCATTCTTTAGCTTTGCCTGTCAAAATTAATGGCAAATTTTTGCAAATATATGTGAAGTTATCATTTAAGTGTTCTCTGGTTAACGTTTTTATCCGATATAGAAACTCATCAACTGATAGTCCATTGCGGGAGCCATCAAATTGGAGGTTCCAGTTCTGGATAATAAAAGTTACCCTATCTGGACGAAAAATAGGTGTATCAACTTCCACATTGGAACGTTGATTGGAATAAAATCCATTGACACTATTAAAATTCGGTTGTTGATTTAAATTCAGATCAGGGTTATTATTCCTGGAAGACATGGTTATAGGAATATCCGTATTATGGGCTTTAAACTGTGACCCAAGATTAAGATTTTGGAAAATTTTACTAATATTTTTCTCAATCATTTGATTGATTCGAGAATAATCAATTTCATTTGAAGTAGAAGGGATTGCATCTTGAATTCGACCATTTTGGTTGGAGGGATTTTGCACCGTATTCGTAAAATTCATAAGGTTATGGTTGGACATGTGAGCTGAAGAATCTCCTGGAAGCTCGTCTATAGCATTTGTTGGAAATTCAAAATCCTGGCTTACATTCAGGGTTTCAGAATGTAAGGTCCGACTTAAATTTCGAGTGATTGGGCGATTTGCCATGGAACCACGTCCTTTACCACGATAGGCTGGACGCGACTTTTTAATTGTTCCCGTCTGTGTGGAAATTTCATTTGAATCTACACAAAGAATAGGATATTTTTTAAGGTTTGATAATTCAAATGGCTCATTACACAAAGGACATTGTGCCGAGTTCGTTATAGCTTGTTCTATACAGGAACGATGAAAAATATGTTGACAAGTGTCAATGATACAACAGTCTTGTAATTGGGAATTTATCCCATCGTGACAATAAGGACATTTTAATCCTTCTTCCGCTAAATTTCCAGAATCCCTATTAGGGTTTGGCAGAGGGCTTCTTGGTAAAGACATTTTAATAAAAAAATACAAAATCAAGAAGACAAAATGATTATCAACGAGATAACTTGGTATTTATTGCCAGTATCAATATTGGATTTAAGGTAGATATTAGATAGTTAAATAGACTTATTTCTTACATTTGTGGGTGAAGTAATAAGGAAGGAAAACATTTTGGATATATCTAAGGATTGATTAGAAAAAAAAAAGGAAAACAAAACTGGGCTATGGAGTAAATAATTGGATTATAAACTGTTGTAGGCATAACAAACCATCATTCTTGTATAACTTCAACTGATAATTTCGGACTTTGCTTCGCAACGGCAACAACAAAATGTATCCAGAAAATAATCAGGATGACGATAACTAAGTCATTACTAACACAAATTTATAAACCCATTATATACTTTACATATTTTTTAACAAATTACCTTGCCAACATTTGACAGGTATGGAAAATATTGGAGAAAAACTTCTCGGTCAGAATTTTCCGAAACGATCAGAAAACTGAAAATCCTGAGAACTTTCAACAAGTATTCCAAACTCTGGCTAATGAAGACTAAGCAATTTGAAAATAAATATTTTGAAGTAAATGAAATGTAGTACAAAAAAAGGATAAAAGGGGCAATCAATGCCTTACGGATAACCAGCAAATATTTGTAAATTCTAACAGAATTCCTACCTGAAATTCTAAAAGACTTTACAAGTATCTGTAGTATGATTCGAATAAAATTTAATTCTAAGGAAAGAATAAAATTTTATTTGAATGACATCCAAAAAGGATTAGATTCTTTCGCCCCACGTTGGGCGCCATTCTATTTATGTAATGTTCAACTAACTATTGGTTTACCAAATTGCTTGTACAAGGACAGTAGTCCTTGACTATATTCTTGACTTTTAGGATGAACATGAAGGATATACGATGGAACTAGGGTTATATGACATTCGAGAGCAATCAGACGAATGGGAGCCATTGATTTGCTAGCTTTCAGCCGTGTGGGGGGGTTCGTGTCTGTTATTGCAGTCAAATAAATATCCTACCAACATAAACAAAAAATATTTAGTATTGTAGACTCCCGATAAACAAAGTAATAATGGTGATTAGACTAGTTTCTGGCCAACTATTGTACCCCTGTTGGTCCAGATATTATATAATTGACGTCGGAAAATCAATCCTAGATATTAATATCCAATTCTTTTAGCAAACTCCTGATGTTCGTTGGAGTTTGAGCCTCTAAACCCATTCCCAACCATGGTCTCAAGGCTTAATTTTATTGAGACCCCAAAAGCAAATACGTTTCCTCTCTAAACTACTTCACCACAGTAAGAAATATATATGAATATTTAGAAATTCATCTTATTAATTCAAGATTTATTAAATAAAATTGACATAAGCTCTTATTATATACCAAAAAAAAAAAATTCAGAAAATCAGAAAATTTAAATCTAAGAGTCTAACTGGTTGAGTATTCATTTTTATGGACTATTTCTATGAAAATTTATAATTATAGTTCAATATCTTAATGGCAATAGGAAGCCAATAATTACCAATTAGTTTGCTTAAAAAAATATAAATTTATAAAAAGGAGTTCAGGAAATTATATAATAATAGGTATACATAATCCTATATCGTAATGCAATTAATCAGTATAAAAGAACTGAGAAGACAAAAATACCTAGATCAACGTTACAGATGCGTGATGTAATCAAAAAAAAAAAATGTATCTACATTCCAATGGAATAACAAGTTTAGGCAATAAAGATTTCTGCCATTGGCTCAAGGATAACTTGTTCCAAGGACATTTCTTCTCTAGTAGACGGATCCTTTTGATTACATGACATCCGAATTTTTAAAGCATATGCAAATATTTTAATATGAACTTCAATTTTTTTTTAACACTCACGATTGTTTGTTTTTACTTTCTCCTTTAAGGATTTTTACATACTTGCACGCGTGCGTAGTATCCTTTAATTCCACATATATATGATGATTCGCCGAGGCCTCGATGAACAGGATGTATGTGTGTAGGATTGAGGATATATATTGTTGTAGTGTATGTGTCTCTGTTTAAAAAAGGGGTAATTAATATTAAAATGGTTGCATATGTTAAGGGTGTTGTTCTACATATTTTTGTGATACTTAGGACATTTTAATTGGTTTTGGTTGGTTGTGTACTGATTTGATTATTGATGGATTTTTGCTGGTTTTTGCTTGCTTAAGGTATAGTTTGGTTTTTTGGTATGTTTCATATTTAATCACGCATAATTAATTTTTTTGATGTCGGTGGGATTCGAACCCTCGATGCTGATCATTTTCAGCACTCTGTACATGTTGCGTCGCCCGCTTCCACTCTGGGCTACTAGGCTTGGTTGCAGGCTACTGGCTAATGCTCGCTTTTACTAGGCTAGACAACAACCACTGTGGATTCTAAAATGGCACAGTCCACGAATAAATCTATTTTTAGAATACCAGCTACAACTCTTTCCAATTACTGTCAGGTGGTGGAATCCCTTTTTTGTGCACGTGTTGGCGCACACAGTGGGGTATTTTTTCACTTGTGATTTTTTCTGGTTCGTTATTTTTGGCGGCAAAAGCAAGGTTATGATGTATGTGGTCTTCGGCCGAATATTATTAGCCGAAGTAACAAAAAAAAATGCCAATGCAAATATACGGCCACTAATGCAAATATAAAGAAAAGAAACTATTCTAACACCAATTTTTTTATATTTAATTTCATTGCTGCTTACCTAGTTGTTTTATAATGGATTTTTTTATTCGTGCTTGTGATTTAGCAAGGAGTAAAAAGCTTGACAATCGAATCAAAACTTCCTTAAGGGTAAATTTTTTTTTTGTGTTATAAAAAGATTACTTCAATCTTAAAATTTCATAAAATTCACCTGGTTTGGGGTTATTATAATTTAATCAATTATAAATTTATGTACGTTGAAAACTAGTGATTATTAAATGTTTCACTGGTCGGTTATGCAACGATTGTGCTTTATCAAAGTTTGTTTTTTTTTTCTTATTCACGGTGTTGTCTCTAACAATGTAGGCGAACAAAAGAACGATTTGATTTTGTTGAGAAGCTGTGTGAGTCGTGTTCAGGCGTTTCATTATTTTCCACCACTTATAAAGGTTATTAGTGAGAGCTTAACGAAAAAAAGTAACTGACAAAATAATCGTTTAACCTAACCGTTAATTACCAATACTATGACGGATACGATGTTGACTCCGCCTACTCTCCGAAAAAATAAAAAAAATATGAAAAATAAAAAAAATGAATTGTCCTGGCTGGGAGTCGAACTCCGGACCTTGGGACTTGAAGTCCAGCACGACTCCTCTGAGCTAACCAAAGGCGTGTGGGTGGCTTGGCTAATTGCTTACTTCCGCTTATGCTGTTGTAAAGGTGGAAATATGTAGGCACCCTGTTTTTTACTTTTAGAGGTGAATAAATATAAATAGTGGGAATATGAAAAAAAATTGACGACATCCCAGCAAACATTTTTAACAGTAATGGTAATTAGATTAAGAATGTGAGCAGACCATAATTTCCCACATATTTACACTTGGAGAAGATTACCGAAAAATATCCAAAAATTGCATCCTTACTCTAATAGACATTTAACCCAATTTTTGAAGTAGTTTTAGTTTCAAGATATTACAATATAATACATCATTGGAAAGCAGAGCACTTAAGCTTCTAAAATCTATTTGATTTATTAAGATTCATAAATTGTTTCAGAAGTTATTGAACACTTAAAATAGATTACCGAAAAAGACCCAAAATTTGTCAAATTTTCGCATCTTTACTCTAGAGACATTTAACCCAATTTTTGAAGTAGTTTTAACTTCAAAATAATATAGTACAATTGGAAAGCGGAGAACTTAAGCTTTCAAAATCAGCTTATTTTATTTGAAAACATCAAATATTTCAGAAGTTATGGCCGCTTGAATAAGATTACCAAAAAATACACAAAACTTGCCAGATTTTCGCATCATATCTCTTTGAATGATATCTCGGGAATTTTGGGACCCACAACAAACTTATACTAACCCATGAAAAGTGAACCGGTTATATTTTAATAATTTTGTTGCCTATTTAAAATATACCCATTACTTTGTAAGTTATAACGTCTAGAAAATGGTTACAAAGAGTCGCGAAAATTTGACTCACTTTAAAGTATGTCATAAAATTAGTCATATCTCTCGTGTTATAAAAGCTACATAGGCCTACGAGTTGTCACTGTAAAAGAAGCCTCTCAACTTTTAAAAAACTAGCTAATTTATGTAGATGGAACGATTACTTAAGAACTTATGGCTACTTGAAGATAATTACTCAAATGTTCTCAAAATTTGCCAAAATTTCGCATCTTTGCTTTGCGAGTAATATTTCTGGTATTTTTAAAGCTATATTTCATATCAACATACTATTAAAAACTGGAACATCTCTGCTTTTAAAATCAGTTTACTTCATAAGAATCCACCAAGTACTTCAAAAGTTATTATCCCTAGAAAATGGTTACCAAAAATCGAGAAAATTGTACTCACTTTAGAATATGCCTTAATATCAACCATATCTCTCGTGTTATGGTAGTTACATAAACCTAAGAGTTGACAGTGAAAAGGAAGCCTCTCCACTTTTAAACTCAAGCTAATTTATGTGGATATATCGATTATTTAGGAAGTTATGGCTACTTAAAGATGATTACCGAAAAATCCTCTTAATCGGTTACATTTTCGAAACTTTCCTTTTCGAGCGATATCTCTGGCACTTTTGAAGCTATATCTCTCATGGCAATATCAAAATAACCTCAAACGTCTCTGCTTTCAAAATCATGTTCTTTATAATATTACATCGATTACTTTCAAAGAGTTGACCTCTAGAAAATGGTTACCAAATGTATAAAAAACAGGACTTATTTTCAAATATGTATTTGAAACAGCCATATCTCTCGTGTTGTGGGAGTTATGTAAATTAGCTATTGAGCAGTGGAAAAGAGTGTTCTTCATTTCCAAACACAACTTATTTCATAAAGATACATCGAATACCTTAGAAGTTATGGCCACTTGATGATGATTACTCAAAAAGGCTAAAAATTTGCCAAATTTTCGCAACTATCCTTTTCGAGCTATATCTTTGGTATTTTTAAAGCAATATTTCATCTCCTCTTACCACTGGAAACTGATGCGTCTCTGCTTTCAAAATCATGTACTTTCGTAAAAATACACCGAGTACTTCAAAAGTTATGGACTTTATAAAATGGTTACCAAAAGTAGAATAAATGTGACTTATTTTTAAAATTGCTTTCAAATCCGCCATATCTCTACTATTTCGGATGTTATGTTCACAAACAACTGAGTATTGAAAAAACGAGTGTTCTCCACTTTCAAACACAACTTATTTCATAAGGAATACTTCGAATACTTCAGATGTTGTGGCTACTTGAATATGATTACCCAACAATTATTAAAATTTCCCGCATTTTCGCAGCTTTTCATTTTAAGCGATATCTGTGGTATTTTTGGAGCTATATCGCATTTCCATTGAAATATCTCCGGTACTGAAATGTCTCCGCTTTCAAAATCATATAGTTTCATAAAAATACAGCGATTATTTCCAAAGATATGAACTCTAAGAAATGGTTACCAAATTAAAAAAAAAAATAACTCTTAAAAATAAGTAAGTCTTTTAATCTGCCATATCTCTCGTCTTATGAGAGTTATGTCCACTAACAACTGAGCACTGACAAAGAGGCATTTCCGCTTTCAAATTTAATTTACTTCATGAAAATATACCGATTACTTCCGAAGTTATTGCGCTTAGAATATGATTACCCAAAATGAAGGCGCCCAAACATTTTTCAATCTTTAAAAAAATTATATTAAACCTGGAATGCTCATCCTCATGGCGAATACAAGGGCCTAGAATAGTTGAAAAATATGAAGATAATTTGTTTTGTAGAAAGAAATCAGTACCCAGTAAAACTTATTTTTGAAATATTTTTTTTAATTTTCATATTCAAATTTCTCCACCCAGATTTTTTTCGCTTCTTTTTTTGTTCAAAACTATGGCATTTTTGCAACATCATATCAATCATCCAACAATTTCAATCAAATAACAATTTTGAAAGAAAGATGGAGAGAAAAAAAAATCACTTACAAAAATTCCACATTGTGGCAAATTAAAAGACCATTCCAATGCCAAGTTAACAGAGATTTGTGCTGAAACAATTGGGCCCCAGGGGAAGCTTAAGTAAGCCCCAGATATGAAAACAACTGTTATATGAAAGAGAAAAAAAGCGAAATTACTTTAAAGCCGACTTCATCTAGAAAACCCATCAAATGTGAGTGGGGCATGGCTTGGCCGTCATCATGGGGGATGGGGTGATGAAATCTATTCAAAAAAAAAAAAAAAATCAAACAAATAATAATTCAATATTTTCTCTTCCTCTTCTTTTGTTTACGGTTATTTTTTGTAAAAAATTCGCTACTGTACGAAAGCCATTGCTGATTTTAATCCCAATCCCAGGGGGCTTTTTCTGAAACCTACATTTTTTGGCCATAAAAGATCTTATCGGCCAGATGTTTTTAAATTAAATAAATACCAAATTTGTTTTTCAAGCCGCTATCTTTTTTATGAAAACTTATTATTTAATTAAGTATTTAATTTTTTCTCAAAATTGATTTCAATCACTTTGATAGCGAAGTAATAAAACTAATTCTAAACAACCCACAATTGAATTGAAAAAAAAAAATACAAAATAAATACAACAACATTTCATTGTCACCGATTGTGTTTGGAGTTTGACGTTATCACTGGCCTTGAACGACCTTGTCGTGATCGAACGGGTAAATATTTTCCCATTTAACCCTTCGAACGCCCGGCCCCACCATGAACTTTGATTGGAATGTTTCAATGTGTGTGTGTGTGGGGGGGGGGAGGAAAATATTTTTCTGATTGTTTATCTTCTTGTTCGAATCTTTGGGTGTGCGTGTGCTCCGTTCCATCTGCGACTGAGTTAATAACTTTGTTTAAATAATATGACTCACTAGACCAGCAGTCATAACAACAGCCAGCCAGCCAGTCAGCCAACTAAGTGCCAATTGTTGTTACAAAAAGCAAAAAAAAAAAAAAAAAACAACACAACTGGAAAAAAAGAAGTGCAAAAATTCATTAAGGCTAAAATAAACATTGTTAAAAAAATATTAAACAAATAAAGCTGATGACATAAAATGTTATTGGTTTTAATAATAATATCAGCCAACTGGCAATCACGTAGAAAGAAAAGAGAGTTATGACTTCAATAAAAATAAACCATTAATAATATTATACTGGCCAACCAATTTTCTAAGAAAGAAAATGCAATAAAATACCCAAAGGAATAATATTGATTAAAAAATCGTCTATATTTTCTACAGACATATTATTGATATCGCCATAAAATGGCAAAAATTTCGAAAGCGGAGAGCTTAGCCTTTAAGAAGAGCCATCGGGAGTTAATATCGCTCATAAAATAACAGAGATATGGCCAAATGGAGGCCGTTGCAAAAATGCCTGAAATATACGCCATTTTTGGGTAACCATCTTCTGGTGGCCATAACTCCAAAACTAATAGAGGGACCTTATTGAAACAACTTGATTTGGAAAGTGTGTTTGATTCTCTTCTTACTTCCAAAATATATTTCATCCTTATCTTATTTTTTTTTTCAAAAATTGAAAAATATGAACATGAACTTTTATTAAAATGCAAGGAATAAATATTTATGATCTGATTTCGGAGAATATTTCCTCAGATTCCACCAAATAACGCTATATAAATGTCAATATTTTAAAAGGACTGAGCTTCCAGTTTTCAATGACATATTGTGATTCCAAATAGCTTACAAATTTCCGGAGATATGTCCAAATTAGGGTTGTACCGAAAATCGCCCAAATTTTCGCCATTTTTGCGTAAGCAGTTTTTAGAGGCCATAACTCCTAAACTAATTGAGAGATTTTAATAAAATAACTTAATTTTGAAAGCTTACGTGATTCTCTTCTTAACTCTGAAAATTTTTTTCGTTATAATTTGAAAGTTCTTTAAAAAAGTTAGAGATTTGAACATGAAATTATATTACAAAACAATGCGTAAATATTTGAGATCCGAATCCGGGAAGTATCTTGTCGGATTCTTACCAAGTATTCCTAAAAAAGGGACAACACTTAAAAGACTGAAGCTTCTTTTTTAAAACGATGTATAATATGCCGGAATTGCCCATAAAATAACAGAGCTATGACCAAATGGAAGCCGTTGCAAAAATTGCTCAACTTTTCACTTTTTTTTGCGTAACCCTCTTCTGGTGGCCATAACTTCTAAACGAAACAAGGTATCCCAAAGAATTTACTTGATTTTGTAAACAGGTGAGATTCTATTTTCATCTCTAAAAAATATTTTGCCATTTTGTTTCGAAATTATATGTTATTATATCGCATCAAATAACAGAAATATGGCCAAGCGGAGGCCGATGCTCAAATGCACCAAAATTTTGGTATTTTTGTGTAATCACCCTGTGGGACCCATAACTTCTGAAATAAGTGAGAGATTTTTATAAATCGAACTGATTTGGAAATGAGAGAGTCTCTTCTTTCTAATTTTGAATAAAAATTCCCGATTTTAAAGTATAATGTATTTGAAATTGAAAGATTCCCATTACGAAAACTTTGATTTCTTACGAAAATGTTGACACCTTAGCGTAAGCATTTCTTCGGCCATAACTTCTAAACTAAGTGTAGGATTTTATTAAAATTACATGATTCGGAAAGAAGACAGACCCTTCTTTCCAATTTTGAAAAAGATTCCCATTTATAACGTAAAATTTATTCAAAATTAAAAAAAATAATATAACGACCTTTGATTTTTTTTTTTTTTTGAAAATGTCACCACTTTAGCGTAATCATTTATTGGACCATAACTTCTAAACTAGGTGATGGATTTTAATGAAATTACTTGATTTTGAAATATGGCGGACCCTTATTTCCAATTTTGAACACAATTTTCCCATTTTTAATATAAAATTGAAAAATGCCCCCAACGAGATCTTACATTTTTTTTTACCAAATATTTGACAGTTTAGTGTAAGCAGTTTATGGGGCCATAACTTCTAAACTAAGTGATGGATTTTAATGAAATCACTTGTTTCGGAAAGAAGACAAGCCCATCTCGCCAATTTTGTAAAATATTCCCATTTTTAACGTAAAATTTATTCAAAATTAAAAAAAATAATATAATGACCTTTAATTTTTTTTTTTTTTCGAAAATGTCGCCACTTTAGCGTAATCATTTATTGGACCATAACTTCTAAACTAGGTGATGTATTTTAATGAAATGACTTGATTTTGAAAGATGACAGACCCTTCTTTCCAATTTCGAACAAAACTTTCCTATTTTGAGGTAAAATTGAAAAAATGCCCCAAACGATATCTAGCAACTTTTTTTTTTACCAAAAATTTGACAGTTTAGCGTAAGCAGTTTCTGGGGCCATAGCTTCTAAACTAAGTGATGGATTTTAATGAAATCACTTCTTCTGGAAAGGAGACAAGGCCTTCTCTCCAATTTCAAGAAAAGTTTTCCCATTTTGCGAAAAATGTTATTCAAAATTGAAAAATTGATCATTAATGACCTTTGATTTTTACGAAAATGTTGACGCTTTAGTGTAGGTATTTCTTGGGCCATAACTTCTTAACTAATTGATGGATTTAAATGAAAGTACTTTTTTTGAAAAGAAGACGAACCCTTCTTTCTAATTTTGATCAAAATTTTCCAATTTTGAAATAAAATTGATTCAAAATTGCCAAAATGCCCCTTACAAGAAAAATGAAAATTTTTGACACTTTAGCGGAAGCAGTTTACTTGGCCATAACATCTAAACTAAGTGATGGACTTTCGTGAAATGAACTTATTCGGAAAGCAAACAAAGCCTTCTTTTTTATTTTGAACAAAATTTTCCAATTTTGAAATAAAATTTATTCAAAACTGCCAAAATGCCCATAACAAAACCTATTTTTTCCCAAAATTTTGACACTTTAGCGTAAGCAGTTACTGGGGCCATAACTTCGGAACTAAGTGTTGGATTTTAATGAAATTACTTGATTTGGAAAGAAGATAAACCAATTTATCCAATTTTGAAAAAAAATTATCCAATTTTGAAAGTAAAATTGAATCAAAATGGAGAAAATGCCTCTTACAAGAAAAATGAAAATTTTTCACACTTTCGCGTAAGCAGTTTCTGGGGCCATAACTTCTGAACTAAGTGTTGGATTTTAATGAAAGTACTTATTTTGGAAAGAAGACGAGCCTTTCTTTCCAATTTGGAACAAAGATTCCCATTTTTAATGTAAGATTTATTCAAAATTGAAAAATACTCATTTCAAGACCTAAGATGTTTGTCTAAAATTTCTACTCTTTAGCGTAAGCATTTCTTTGGCCAGAACTTCTAAACTAGGTGATGGATTTAAATAAAATTACTTGATTTGGAAAGAAGAGGAGCCTTTCTTTCCAATTCTGATATAGAATTTGTTATTTTTACATAATTTTTTTTTAAATTTATGAAAACATGCCAAATAACAAACCTAAAAATATTTCAAAATGTATTGCACATTTTTCTCAATTTTTGTTTTCGTTTTCTTATTATAATCTCAAATCTTGTTATTTACTCTAGTTTATTTTTATCATACCTAGCCCTGAAGACTTAATTTGCAAAGGTTTTGAAAAAAAAAAAAAAACTGATTCGAAAAACATTATTAAAATATCACTAGCTTGATTGCCACAGATAATGGCATACTTTGTGGCAAAATTTTTGCTCCCTTCAAAGAACTTTTTTCTGGTGGTGTGGCGGCCAGGGGGAACCTCTCCATTGGCAATATTTATAACACAAAATTAGAAAGTCTTTAGACGTTAATACAATAGCAACAAAAATCGTATAGCATTGAAGGTGGCTAGGCTGTATGGCTGACTGCCTGCTTTGGCCTAAGCTGCCTGGTGTTGTGATATGGTTTTGCGATGAATTGTTTGGCTTTAAGGAAGACACACCTTTGGCAGCAGCTCTCATGACGACGATGGTGGTGGCGGCAAATGGCAATTTATTACATCGCGAAATCGCAAAAAGATCTAAAAAACAAAAACAATCTCAAAAATCGAGTTTAGAATATTTAA
Source organism: Musca domestica (assembly GCF_030504385.1). Classification (NCBI taxonomy): domain Eukaryota; kingdom Metazoa; phylum Arthropoda; class Insecta; order Diptera; family Muscidae; genus Musca; species Musca domestica. The sequence continues at coordinate 4,241,416 of NW_026712367.1, forward strand.
CGAGACTCCCCTTTATTTTCTGAATTCGATTTTTTTTTGTGAAAACATTATTAACAATTGTTAGATTATTTTCAGATTTCTTTCCCTCTTTTTGCTTTGGAAGAAAAAAATCGAAAAAAATCGTTATAATAATTTAAATCAATTGCCAAAGCCTTTGAGCTTTGACGTTATTGTTGTCTACCCTGTTTTTGTTGTCTTATTTTAATGTGGCAAAATATATTCGTTATCGCCGGACTGACTCCAGTCACTGGCATACCGATTGGCTGGCTGGCTGACTGGCTAAGTTCTTTGGAAACCGATAATTAGGGATGGGCTCCAGTGATTTTGTTGTTGTTGTTGTAACACCATCAACAACAAAAATATTTCTGTTTTGTCTTCCCATAAAAAATCAGCAGAGGATTGTCCAAAAAGACTTGGTTTTATTTTTTTCCATTGCTATTGGCACTTTTGCCCTGTCATGACGTTGGCCCAACAAGTGCCGCTAGATTTTTTTCTTTTTTTTTGGTTTAGTATTTGATCTATTTCTGTGGCCCAAGTTAATTATCTGCAAATGTGTTGGAGGTTTCGCAAAAGTTTTACAGTTTTGTTTTCGGTCTTCGGTTTCAAATGTGTGTTCAAAACTTTTGACATTTAACTGCTACTGGACAAAATCTTTAATTGGAAACACAAGTTGCCGAGAATTTGGAAAAATACATTAGCCACAAACAAATACACATTCTAAAAATATACAATTTATTTTTTTTTATTGCCAAGGTAATTTGCTGCAGCATAATTAGCATAGATTCGCATGTGCGAGGGGTGGTTGGGAAAATTTTGGGAAAAATCAAAAATTTTATAAAAAAAAATCTAAAAATAATTCTAGGAAAAAATGAGTCATATCTGGCTCTCCTTCTGCTTGATATCCTTTCGGTTCCAACAACACTAAAAATTTTCAAAATTTCCGATTTTCAGGTGACGACCTCATAGGGAACTTATTTACAAACAACAACCCATGGAATACGAAATTATATCCAAGGCAGCATAACGTGCTATTCTAAAGCTGGAACTTCTAGCGAGAACTAATTTGCGAAGTGTAAAGATATCGGAACGGCTGCAGTTGAAGGAATTCCATCACACTCCGTGCCTTCTAGGAGAGGACCTTCGCGTCTTTTATGAAAAGACTTTTGTTTTCTGGGAAAAGACCTTTGGGTTTTCTGAGAAGAACTTCTTGTTCTTGAGAAGACCCTTGGAACTTCTAGAAGTTTTTGGGGCTTCTAGGAGAAGACCTTTGGCACTTCCAAAGACGACCTTCGGGCCTTCTATAAGAAGACCTTCATGATTTTTATGAGAAGACCATAATGTCTTCTAGGAGAAAACATTCAGGTCTTCTGTAAGAAGACTGGTCGGACCTCTAGGAGAAGAGCTTTAGGCCTACTAAGAGAAGATTTTCGGGCCTTCTTTAAAAAACCTTCGAGCCTTCAGTGGGAAGACCACCTCTGCTCTAGTTTTCTAACAAAGGACCACCTGTAGTCATCGCTCAGAGGACCTCCTCGGATCCGGGTCAGTGGACTACCTTTGCGCTTCAATGAGAAGGGCACCTCTGGTCTTCTATGGGAAGGCCTACTATTGTCTATTTTAAAAATATCAACCCATGTCTTTCATTACTAGGACACCGTCGGTCTTCTATAAAAAGACCAATTTTGTACTTTTGTGATCAAAAACTTACTGATCCTTTGATCAAAGGGTAATGACAGACTCCTAGATAGGTTAATTAACAGGAACAAAGACAAGTGGGCGATACCTTCCAATCTTAAAAATTCCCTGGACCAAATTGTGTTATATCAGCGATGTTGCAGAATTCGCCATCACTTGTATACGATATCCTGGAAACGATATATAAATCCTGTTTGTATCACTCATATAGACCTCGGCTATAGAGGGGATTCAGTGACTTATATACCGAAAGCTGGTAAGTCAAGTAAAACTACGCCGAAATTTGCCTATCATCCTTTCTTTTTTGAAAGACTCTTGAAAGGCCTCTAGACCTGGATAAAAGAACGGAGTAGGACTACTCACTGGTGAGCCACGCTCAGCAGGCCTATAAAAAAGGCAAATCTGTTGAAAAATCACTTCATGGTCAGTTTTATTGAAATAAAAATATGAGAGTAGGATATACTGCACACTATACGACAGGGTCATTCCAGCTTGTTGGACTTTCTAAGAGCAGATTTTAACTTCAGCCCTCATGAACGGAATGGCGATTACATATCTCCAACTATGAGGATTGACAGAATTTAGACACTGATTCAAAACAGGGATGAATGGAACAGAGCCAACCATTACTTCGGTATGCCTATATTCCCCGACGGTTCAAAGATGGAAAAAGGCACGAGAGCCGGAGTCTTCTGAGAGCAACTATGGCCTACCCCTATAAGTTAGATGGCAAGTGCAGTGTTTTTCAAGCAGAGATTTTAGCGATCATGAAAGCGACAGAAGTGATTAAAACTATAGAGAGTGAAATAACCAAACTATTTATTTAGGTAGTCAAGCGGCTCTAACAGCTGTTGAATATTCTAAAATCAATTTCGATTCAGTCTTGAGGAGCCCTTGTTGATTTTTAGGAATATTGTTTTTGGGAGCTTACAAAGACTCCTGGATTTTTAGAATATTTTTAGGGAGTCATCAAAGGCTCGTGGATCTAGGGAGTCTACAGAGGCGAAAGACTTTAAGAAGATTTCCAGAGACTCCTAAATCTTGCAGAATATTTTTGGGAATCCTACCAATGCTCCGGGGTTTTTAAAAATATTTTCGGTGAGACGAAGAAGAAGAAGGTAACTTATTTTTTTCTAAATTATTTTTGGAACGCCTACAGAAGCCCCTTGACTTTCAAGAATATTTTTGGATAGCCTTCAAAGTCCGATCGCTTAAAAAAAATATTTTTATTGAATCTGGATTTAACATTTCTTTCTTTTTTGGGAGACTATTAAGGCTCTTTGATTTTTAAAAATGTTCCAAAATCAAATTCGATTCAGTCCTGATGAATAGAACAGCCCTGGGAGCCCTTGTTGATTTTTAGGAATATTGTTTGGGGAAGCCTACAAAGACTTTTGGGATTTTTAGAATATTTTTAGGGAGTCATGAAAGGCTCGTGAATCTAGGAAAGGCTCGTGAATTTCTAGAGACTCCTAAATTTTGTAGAATATTTTTGGGTATCCTACCAATACTCCGGGGTTTTTTAAAAATATTTTCGTCGAGTCAATAACAGCTGGAAAATTTTTAAAAAAATTTTAGAAAGTCTACAATGGTATCTGGTTTTTTTAAATATTTTTGGGTCGCCTGCAGAAGCCCCTTGATTTTTAAGAATACTTTTGGGTAGCCTTTAAGGGCTGATAGATTTAAAAAATTCGGAGAATAAACAAAGGCTTCTGGATTTAACATTTCCTTTTAGGGGGAATGGTTACTCGAGGCTACTGGATTTTTACAAATGTTTAAAAGTCTCCCGGATTTTTTTATCAATATTTTAATAGACCTTCCATTGGCTCCTCATTTTTAAAGCATATTTTTATGGAAACTACAAAGGGTCCGGAAGTGTAGATTTTTAAGAATAAATTTGGCAAGGCTACAAAAACTTCAGCATTTTTAAGGAACCCATGAAAGCTTCTGTTTTTTAAGAATATTTTTGAAAGACTTCTGAAATTTTCTGAAAATGTTAAGGGAGCCTTCTAAAGCTTGTAGATTATTGACATCATTTTTACCGTAAACTAAAAGCCTCGTAGATTTTTTTTTTAAATATTTTTTATGGGAGTCAACAAAGGCTCCTGGTTACTCGAGGTTATTTTCCAAGAGCCAAGATTTCTATCAAAAAGTTTAGGGAGTCTACAAAAGCTCGGCGATCTTTAGGAATGTTTTTAAGAAGTCTACAAAGTTTCGTAAAATTTTCAAAATATTTTTGGTATGGTTCCTGAATTTTTAAGAATTAATTTTTGGGAAGCCTTGATTTTTATACCCTTAGCTTTATGGCAACATAAGGTATATATCATTTGATAGACCAAAATGTGCCTCATCGAAATAACCGTTTTAGGCTCTAGCTCCATTGGGGCCAAATCCGTTAGGGTATCTGTGTCTGTCTAGCTGGCTGGTGCGCTCCATAACTCTCGAAGAGAATATCCGATTTGGTACATCGTAATGTTATTATCAAACTTCCGGAAAAGGCCAACATTTTCAAAGAATAGTTTTTATGACCCCTATTGAGACCCCAGATATTTAAAAACTATGTTTAAGGAAAAAATATTTTCAGAGGGCCTTCGAAGTTTCGTAAATTTTTAAAAATAATAGATATTTTTAAAAATTTACTTGTAAAAAGTCGGAATACTTTTAGAGATCCTCAAAAAGCCTCTTCAATGTTTAAAGTTTATTTTTAAGAAGCCTACCAAAGCTCTTGGATTTCGAGAATATTTTTAGGATACCCATAAAGGATCCTTAATTTTTAAAGAATATTTTGGAGGTCCTATATAGGTTCATAGAACTTTTGGAGTGTTTTTAAAGAGGTCCATAAAGCATCTCGGCTACTTAAAAATATTTTTGGGAAACCTAAAAAGTCTCCTGGGTTTTTGAGAATATTTTCGGCGACCTTATTAAGACCCCAGGAATTTTTAAGAATATATTTGGTGATTGACAAAGACTCTTGCATTTTTAATAATAGTTTTATGGAGTCTGAAAATGCTGGCAGATTTTTAAGAATGGTTTTTGAGGAGCTTTCAAGGACCTTTTTTAAGGACCCTAAAAGATTCGTAAGTTTTATAGGATATTTTAGAGAACCTAAACCATTTTTAAGGAGTCTGCCATGTCGTGGACTCTATCAAGACCTCAGGAATTTTATAAATTTATTTGTAAAGTGACAAAGGCTCTTGCATTTTTAATAACATGTTTATGCAGTCTAAAATTGCTCGCAGATTTTTAAGAACGTTTTTTTTTTTGGTAGCCTCAAGGACTCCTTGATTTTTAATAATTTTTGGGGACCCTAAATGGCTTCTAAATTTTATAGAATTTTTTAGGGAACCTACAAAGCTCATGAAGATTTCAGAACATTTTTAAGGAGTCTTCCAAGGCATCTGCTGTTTTCAGCAAAATTTTAGGGAACCCACAAATACTCATTGATATTTTGCAATATTGTTAGGGAGCCTACCAGATTCCGAGAATTTTTTTCAGAATATTATAGGTTTTTGGATTTTCAAAAAAATAATAAATAAATAAAAAAAAAAACAATGTAAAACAGCATTGAATTTTCTAATTTTGAATTCCCATCTCTGATTTCAAACCCCTATTAACATAACTATGTTGTCAAACATCATAATGCCATTCCAATGTCCCCGATGACATTGCCACCATCAAGTATCTCAATTATGATTTGAATGAATTTCGTTGCTATTGTCACTATCAGCTGCTGTTGTTGCTTGTGTTCGCCATAAATTTTTAATCAGTTTATTAATATTTGATGTTCAATTTTTTTTAATTTTACAACAGCATTTATTTACCTGGTTTATGGTTATGGCGAATGTTATTATCTCTGTTGTCGTTGTTGTTAACGTGGTGCATGCATTTTTCATAACCAGTATGAAAATGGGAATAATTGAATAGGTCATGAGAAAATTCTTGGGAGAATTTATTGACTTAAATAAATTTATTCAAGAAAATTTGGAAAAGGAAAATTAAAAAAAAAAATATGGAAAAAAAGGTGATCGACAATATCGAGAGACCTCAATATCAAATTTCCGAATTCCAGCCCAATTTTTACACCCAATGCCAAATTAAGTACCACTTAGTACTTTTCGTACAATTATCCCCACCTCCATATCTTAATTCCAGATACAAACAGAGGCCTAAATATCAAATTTAAGGATTCCAGAAGATATGCCTTCAGCCAATACCAAATTTAGTACCATCTAGTACTTTTCGTACAAATAGAGGACGCATTTCAGAAACCATCTCCATATCTCAATTCCAGATACCAACGGAGACGTCAATATCAAATTTGAGCATTTTAGCTGTATTGCTTCATTCAATGCCAAATTTAAAAATATTGACACTTTATGGGAAAGGTACCAGAAGGAGTGGACCGATATATTCCATCTTCACAGCAGATCTTGTGTTAGTTGAAATAATGGGATGTGTGAAATATTGAGAGAACCGGATGCTTTTTTCGGAGTTTATAATCGTTTTGGTTATTCAAAACTTTGACCCTTTGTGAGGGAGCTACCAGAAGAAATGGTCCGATCTCTGCCGTCTTTGTAACAGGTCTTGTGTTAATGAAAATATTGAGATTTACCAAGTTTGAATGGAATCGGATGTTGATTTCGCTCTTTAAGAGTGCTCCCCCTTTGTGGGGAAGGTACTTGATGGAGTTGACCGAAAATGGACCATTTTCGCACCAGACCTAACATTGATGCAAATATTAGGATATGCAAAGTTCGAGTCAAATCGGATAATCCTTTCTCTTTCTGTGCAGAAAAATATTTTTTGAAAATGTCGACCTTTTGTGGGAGCGGTACTAGAAGGAGTGGCCCGATATTGCCAAATTCCGAACTCGATCTAAGTTTGAAAATAATATTATTAATTTTCGAGAGTTATCGTGCGCACCAGCCAGACAGACAGACGGACGGACGGACATCGCTAGATCGACTCCAAATGTCCTGAAACGGATTTGGTCCAAAGAGACCTAGGATCTAAAATCGCTATTTCGATGAGGTAATATTTGGCCGTATCAAGTGATATATACCCTCTCTAGCCATAGGACCGACGGTATAAAAATTGTGCGCTGGGAATGAAGCGAGGAACCTCATTTTCTAACCATTCTTGGGTGGCGCGTGCTGAGTTCGATGGTGCTGAGTCCTGTTGGAATGTCTAAAGTCTGCGGCCAAAATGTTTGCGTGACCAAGGCTTTAATACACCTTCCAAAATATTTTCTAGACAATATTCGGTGGCATCAGAATGCCACGGTCGATTAATACGAGCGGAGAGCGACCATCGGCTATTATGGTGGCTCACACCATCACAATGGCCGGCGCTTGAGTACTGGTGGCCAACCGAAGATGCATATTTTCAGCTGACCTCTTTGGCAAGTAAACACCACCCTACACCACAAGGTGGTCAGGGTATTATGTCTTTGTGCATTTGTTTGTAACAGGCAAAAGGAAACGAGCTGGACCCATAGTTCCTTTTGATGATCTGCATAGAATCACATTCTGAGTCGATTTATGCATGTCCGTCCGTCCGTCCGCCGTCTGTCCATGTATTTTTGTGAACAAAGTACAGTTCGCATTTATTACCCGATCCAGATGAAATTTTGCACAAATCATTTGTTTGGCTCAAGGACGAACCCTATTGAAATTGGAGATAATCGGTCAAAATTTAGATATAGCTCCCATATACATCTTCGTCCGATTTGCCTTATATTGTGCACCAAACGTGTAATATCAGCCCGAATAGTATGAAATTTTGCACATACAACCAAATTAGACTTGAAAATAAATATGCCAAATTTGATCGAAATCGGTTCAGATATAGCTATAGCTCCCATGTATATTTTTCATCCGATTTGTTATTTTAGTCCTCCGCAGCCGTAATATGCACTCTGTAACAACGATATTCAGCGAAATATATAAACGACAGCTAGGAAATATCTTTGTCAAATTTTATCGAGATCGGTTCAGATTTGGATATATCTCCCATATATAACTTCGTCCGATTTACATTTTATTGTGCACCAAACGTCTAATATTTGTCCAAATGGGATGAAATTTGGCACTTACGACCGAATTGGGTCTAGAAGCTAGTATGTCAAATTTGGTGAAGATCGGTTCAGATATAGCTATAGTTCCCATATATATTGTTCGTCCGATTTGTTATATTTGTTACCCTCAGCTGAAATATGCACTCCGTAACAATGATATTCAGGGAAATATATCAAATACAGCTCAGAAATATCTTTGCCAAATTTTATCAAGATCGGTTCAGATTTGGATATATCTCCCATATATAACTTCGTCCGATTTACCTTTTATTGTACACCAAGCGTCTAATATTTGCCCAAATGACATGAAATTTGGCACTTACGACCGAATTGGGTCTAGAAGCTAGTATGTCAAATTTGGTGAAGATCGGTTCAGATATAGCTTTAGCTTCCATATATAACTTCGTCCGATTTACCTTTTTTGGTGCACCAAACGTCTAATATTTACCCAAAACGGATGAAATTTGGCACTTACGACCGAATTGGGTCTAGAAGCTAGTTTGTCAAATTTGGTGAAGATCGGTTTAGATATAGCTATAGCTCCCATATATATCCTTCATCCGATTTGTTATATTTGTTACCAACAGCCGTAATATGCCCTCCGTAATACCGATATTCAGGGAAATATATGAAATACAGCTCAGAAATATCTTTGCAAAATTTTATCAAGATCGGTTTTTTTTTCTCAGAACCACATCTGTTTTGAATTTTGTTTTTTTTTTCTTTCTGTTTTTCAACAATGAAACATGCCGCTGGAATTTGGTATTGACAATTTCTCCGACTCTCTCGAAAGATAATTTATTTAATTTCATTATTTATTGTCGTATTTCGATTATTATCAAAACATTTGCAATTCACACTTGTTCGCAAACGCGGCCACTCCCCCGCCTCCATCTCCAGCTCCACCTCTATCGCCACGTAAAATGGCCATTAATTATTGGCAACACGTAAACTTGCCAACTACGAATATCAACGTAAACACTCGCTGCTATCTTCAACAGTTGGTTTGTAGTTCAAAAGACGACTTCATTTCTATGTTCGGAAATAAATTAAATTGATTTGAAATCAAAATTCTCGGCACTTGTTAACGGAAATTGTATGGAATGGAGTTTCGGTCGCAGCGATACATTTTGATGATACATGTCAATTGTTGTTGTTGCTTTTTTCTTATATTTGCATTGTTTCAGTATATAAATGTATCTATACATGTATATATGTATATACCCCCGATAACATACCAATCTTATGTTTCTTTTTTTTTTTTCGAACAAAATAAATATCGCCAACCATGTCAATATTGACTTACAATTTTGCAAACAATTTTGGAATTTTATCACGAAATGAGGTCATTTTGTGACAACCCCACAACACATTCTATCTGTCCAACAGCAACAACAACAACAATACGGTGTTGTATATGAAGCTGGTGTTATTGTTTTTCTAAAAAATCGTATAGGGAAGAAATGCCGTTAATGATGACGGTAATGAGCTGAGGTGACTAAAAGTCTGTCAAATGCGACACTTAGTCATGTGTTATGAGTTTTGCAAAATATCCACAGAATTTTTTTTTTCTCTAGAAAAGATGGTGGAGAGAACGGGAGAGAGAGAGTGAGTGAGTGACAGAGATGAGTAATTTGGATAACGTTATTTATGGGGAACTTTGATGTCATGCTGTCTGGGTGGTTGTGAATAAAATATCTATTTTATTCAGATGACGTGGATAAATAATAAATGACGCAGATAAATTATCTACGTTATCTAGATAATGTGGATAAAGTATATAAGTTATCTAGATTATTTGGATAATGTAGCCACGTTCTCCAGATGTCGTGGATTAGGTATCTGTGACGAGGATAAAGTATCTATGTTATCTACAGGACGTGGATGAAGTATCAAAGTTATCTACAGGACGTGGATAAATTATCTACGTTATCCAGATAAGGTATCTACATTATCCAGATGTCATGGATAATGTATATATGACGTGGATAACGTATCTACGCTACCTAGAGGGCGTGGTTAAAATATCCACATTATCCAAATAGCGTGGATAAAGTATCTACGTGATCCTAATAACGTGGATAACATATCTACGTTATCTAGATGGCGTGGATAAAGTATCTACGTGATCCTAATAACGTGGATAACATATCTACGTTATCTAGATGGCGTGGATAAAGTATCTATGTTATCTAGAGTACCTAGATGAAGTATCTACGCCATAGATAATGTATCTAAGACGTGGAAAATGTATCTACCTTATCTAGAGTACGTAGATAAAGTATCTATGACGTGAATAATATATCTCCGTAATCTAGAGGATGTGGATAAAATATCTGTGACGTTGATAATGTATCTACGTCATCTAGGTAAAGTATTTATTTCCTGGATAATGTATCTACGTTATCTGAAGGACGCGCATAAAGTATCTATGACGTATATAATGTATCTATGACGTGGATAATGAATCTACGTCATCTAGAGGACACGGATAATGTATCTACGTCATCTAGAGGACACGGATAATGTATCTATGACGAGGATAATGTATCTACGTTATCTAGAGAACGTGGACAAAGTATCTATGACGTGTATAATGTATCTACGTTATCTAGCTGACGTGGATAATGTATCTACGTTATCTAGAGGTAAAGTATCTATGACGTGGATAATATATCTACGTTATCTAGAGTGCGTAGATAAAGTATCTATAACGTGGATAATGTATCTACGCTATCTATAGGGCGTGAATAAAGTATCTATGATGCGGATAATGTATCTAAGTTATATAGGGAACGTGAATTAATTATCTAGTGTGCGGATAAAGTATATACGTTATCTAGAGCGCGTGGATAAATTATCTATGACGTTAATAATGTATCTACGTTATCTAGAGTACGTATATAATGTATCTATGACATGGATAATGTATCTACATCATCTAGAGGACACGGATAATGTATCTATGGCGAGGATAATGTATCTACGTTATCTAGAGAACGTGGACAAAGTATCTATGACGTGTATAATGTATCTACGTTATCTAGCTGACGTGAATAATGTATCTACGTTACCTAGAGAACGTGGATAAAGTATCTATGACGTGGATTATGTATTTACGTTATCTAGACGACGTGGATGATGTATCTACGTTATCTAGACAACGTGGATGATGTATCTACGTTATCTAGACGACGTGGATGATGTATCTACGTTATCTAGACGACGTAGATGATGTATCTACGTTATCTAGAGAACGTGGATAATGTATCTATGACGTGAATAAGGTATCTACGTTATCTAGAGGACGTAGACAAAGTACCAATGACGTGATGAAAGTATCTACGTTGCCTAGAGAACGTGTATTAAGTATCTATGAATTGGGTAATGTATCTACGTTATCTGGAGGACGTGTATAAAGTATCTATGAACTGGGTAATGTATCTATGTTATCTGGAGACAATGATAATGTATCTAAGTTATCTGGAGAACGTGGATAAAGTATCTACGATATCCAGATGATGGGAATAAAGTATCTACGATGTTGATAAAGTATCTACGTCATCAAGATGCCGTGAATAATGTATCTATCACGTGAATTAAGTATCAACGAGTTACAGATGACGTATATAAAGTGTCTACGTCATCAATATGCCGTAGATAAAGTATCTATGATGTGGATAATGTAGTTACGGTATGAATATGACGTGGATAATGTATCTGAGATATCCAGGTGCCGCGGATAATGTATCTATGACTTTTATAATGTATCTGCGTTATCCAGGTGACCTGGATAAAGTATCTACGTTATCTAGATGACGTGGATAAAATATCTACGCTATCTAGTTGTCGCGTATAATGTATCGATGTCGTTTATAAAGTATCTTGCTTATTTAGATGATGTTAAATATATATTTACGTTATACAGATGTCGTGGATAAAGTATCTACGTTATCTATATATATTATCTAAATTCATTTAAATATTTGCTTTTGTGTCATTTTTATTATTTTCAAGCTAAACATAGATAAATGAACAACATTTATTTAAAATTGGTTATACCGCAAAACTGTTGTTGTTGTTGTTGTTTTGTTCTTCACACATTTAGACCTTTACAATCACGTTTTAGCAATTTAAAAATCTAAATACCGCAACTAAATGAGTTGCAATGAAGAAAACCCAAAAAGAAAAACGCCTTTTTTCCAAGCCACCAACTGGCAAAGCGTTAATAATTATAATTTATAGATTCTAGGCAATCGGACGCCAACCACAACAATGGCAACAATGACATTATGATCGTTTAACTAATCGGAAAAATCAAGAGACCAAGAAGCCCCTGTACCCTCAGTACACCCCCCCCCTGTGTGGCCCACCTCTAGAGGTGCTCGGGGGACTTTAATTAACAGAAAGCGTCTTTTGCAAAACGCCACCACACCTTTGTCAAGTGAAGGTGAGTGAGTTGTTAGAGATTTGCCCTGGCGATGGCTGGCTAAACAATCCGCCAACCAACCCTTGTGCAAACATGTGGGCTGATTGCTTGGCTGACTGGCGATGGCCGGCCAAAACGTTTCCTAGTTGTCAAAAGGGAAAATTAGAGTGGAGATCTGGCGAAGAGTTGAAATAGAAATTGCACAAAATTAAGACATTTCACAGGCATGTCATAGAAACGTGCCACATAGCTGGGGATTTGCCCCGACTGTCAGTGGATTTTTTTTGATGATTTGAACAACAGCTTTCAACTCTTGCCATGGCTTGGCTTTAAATGTTTGAAGTTTTTTTGGGGGGTTTTTGAGAAAAACATTTCAATTTTTTTTTTTTTTCATTTAAACATCGTTTTTGTTTTATAATTTCATTTTGTTATGTTTAACAATTCCATTGTGATTGCTGTTGTCGTTGTGGTTTTTTTCCCCGAGATTTGAATAAGTCCATTGATGTTAATTGTTTTGTTTGGGCTTTCGGTTAGAGCACGGCTTGTTAACATCCTACTGAAAATGGCTTAATTAATGCTATAAAATGTAAATAACTAAAAACATAGCTACAACAACAACCACAATACAAACCACAACAACAAAGGCCACCCTCATGGAAACTCTTAACTAAATATACATCAAAATCAAACAAATGTTCACAGAAAACTGAAATTGTCGCCATCGCTCCCCAAAGTCTTCGCCCTCCATGAGGTTACGAACCAGCTGACAGGCCATGTGCCATCTATCTCACGCCTACTCTCAGTTTACTCCAATTTAAAAAAAGGGAGAGGGGGGGGGGACATTTCAAATGTTGTTGTAGGCTTTTGTTTTTTTTGTTTTAATGAAAATTAATTTAATATCTTTAAAAATTATAACTTTATAATGAGTGCCCTTTTATGACCTTTGCTTTTGGTGGTCAAATAATGCGGGGGCATTCTAATTTTTATGACCTTCTTTATGCTTGCCGTTGGAATTTATTTATTTTGATTATTTAACAACATAATTCAAATCATAATTGAATAGTTTGTTTAAAATGACATTTAAATGACCATAAAAATAAATATTAAATTTTTGTTTATGGGAATTTTGACAACATTTTTGTTTTTAATGGGTATAATTTGAAAATTGTTAGAAATGGGCGGAATATGAAATTTTAGGTTAACCAAGTATTATTTTCCAGTTTGTGAGGTTGGTATGGGTATATAGACTGTGGTTTTGGATACATAAGTCATCTGAGTATTTAGATATGTTAGACAAGTCATCTGGAAATTATATACGTAGCCTCTCCACATCATAAAAGAACCGTAGATAATTTATTCGCCTCATATAGATAACGTAGATACTTGAATCATGTTATCTAGATAACTTAGATACATAATCCACATCATAAATACCCTATACGGACCTTTAGATGACGAAACTACATTATTCACTCTATAGATACTTAATCTACGCCGTAGATACATCACCTAGATAACCTAGATACATTACTCACGACAGAGATACTATATCTACATCCTCTAGATAACTTAGATACATTATCCACGTCATAGATATTTCATCTACGTTATAGATACATTTTCTAGATAAGGTAGACACATTATCCACGTCCCTTAGATTACGTAGACACATTATTCATGTCATAGATACTTTTCCCACGTTTTCTAGATAAGGTACGTACGTTATCCACGTCATAAATATCTTATCCATGTCCTTTATAAAACGTAGATAAATTATCCACATAATAGATACCCTATCAATGTCTCCTAGATAATGTAGATACATTATCTACGTCGTAGATACATTACCCACGTTATAAAGATAACGTAGATTCATTATCCATGTCAAAGATACTTTATCCACGTTCCCTAGATAACGTAGATACATTACCCATGTCATAGATACTTTATCCACGTCCTCTAGATAACATAGATACTTTATCCACGTCATAGATACTTTATCCACGTCCTTTAGTTGGAGTAGATACATTATCCATGTCATAGATACTTTATCCACGTTCCGTAGATAACGTAGATACGTCATCCACGTTATATAGATAACGTAGATACATTATCCACGTCATATATACTTTATCCACGTAATATAGATAGCCTAGATATATTATCCACGCCTTAGATACTTTATCCACTTCCTCTAGATAACGTAGATACATTATCCATGTCATAGATACTTTATCCACGCCCTCTAGATGACATAGATACTTTATCCACGTCCTCTAGATAACATAGATACATTATCCATGTCATAGATACTTTATCCACGTCCTCTAGATGACATAGATACATTATCCATGTCATAGATACTTTATCCACGTCCTCTAGATAACGTAGATACGTTATCCACGTTATATAGATAGCCTAGATATATTATCCACGCCTTAGATACTTTATTCACGTCCTCTAAATATCGTATATTCCTTCTCTGCGTCCTCCAGATAACGTAGATACTTTATCCATGCCATAGATACTTTATCCACGTCCTCCAGATAACGTAGATACATTGTCCATGCCTTAGATACATTATCCACGTCATATAAATATCGTAGATACTTTATCTGCGTCCTCTAGATAACGTAGATGCTTTATCCACGTCATAGATACTTTATCCACGTCATAGATACTTTATCCACGTCATAGATACTTTATCCACGTCCTCTAGATAACATAGTTACTTTATCCACGTCCTCTAGATAACATAGTTACTTTATCCACGTCCTCTAGATAACATAGATACTTTATCCACGTCCTCTAGATAAAGTAGATGCATTATCCAAGTCATAGATACTTTATCCAAATACTATAGATAGCCTAGATATATTATCTACGCCTTAGATACTTTATCCACGTCCTCTAAATATCGTAGATACGTTATCCATGTCCTCCAGATAACGTAGATACTTTATCCACGTCATAGATATTTTATCCACTTCATCTAGATAACGTAGATACATTATCCATGTCATAGATACTTATTCCACGTCCTCTAGATAACATAGATATTTTATCCACGTCATAGATACTTTATCCACGTCCTCTAGATAACGTAGATACATTATCCACGTCATAGATACTTTATCCACGCCCTCTAGATAACGTAGATACATTATCCACGTCATAGATACTTTATCCACGTCCTCTAGGTAACATAGATACTTTATCCACGTCATAGATACTTTGTCCACGTCCTTTAGGCCTCTTAGATACATTATCCACGTCATGTGGTTGCCATAGATACATTATCCACGCCTTCTATATAACGTAGATACATTATCTACATCATCGAGGTAAGGTAGATACTTGTGTCTATAAACAAAATAATAAAACTTTCCTCCATCCCCCCCCCCCCTCTCCTCCCTCTTCATCCAACCACCTCTCGCTGTCCACAGCAGTTCTCTGCCAGCACTGCCGCCAAGACGGCGTCTAAAACAACAGCATCCCAAAGATAGTCAAATAGAAATAAGTCAGCTCATTGCTTGTTTTACAAGTCAGCGCAGAGAATGGTCAAAGCTTATCACATTTTTCAGATGCTACCAAAACCTCTCCCATCTACCTCCTCCTTCCTATCAGAATACCACTCTCTTGCTGGGCAGGGGCTGCCACATTTCGAAAGGTTCTGCAAAAAAACAGAAAGAAACCAAGCACAGCTTGATGTTTGTTGCTAAAAATAGCTACTAGAAATTGTTTGTAACCTTGTTGCCTCCTGTTGTTGTTGTTGCTGTTGTTGCTGCTGTTGTCGTGTTTGTTGTTATAGATATTTGTAAGTGTTGCCGTTGTCGTTCTTTGTGCTGCGGCTTGTTATTGCTGTTGTTTTTCACATTGTTATTGTCCGTTCTTTTGACGTTGCTTGGATACGTCTCGGCAAAGGTAATGCAAAAAAAGAATCTGCCTTTGGTTTTCCCCCCTCTCCCCTGGGAATTTGCTTACTTCCCCCCCCCCTCGGGCCTATCTTCTACGAAAACTCTTTAAAATTGGCAGGAAAAACAACATTGTTATGCAGAGCTGGTCGGCTGGCTTGGCATGCCGGGACGAATGCATGCGCGCATGCGCCTATGGAAAAAAAAACTCGCCAGATCTTATTCGTTGTTGTCTTCTTCCGCTGCTGCTGCTGCTGCTCTTGCTGGGATTCTGGACAGATGCTATTAAATTGATAGCACTTTGGCAGCCAAGCTCCACAGCAACAACAACAACAATCATTTTTTACATTGAATTCATTCCAGTCACAAAACAAGCAGCCATGGACGACAACAACAACAACCTCACCAAATATCAAACATCAAGCGTGGTCATTCTGCCTGGCATGTGCCCTTTTTGTTTACAATCCCCAGAAATGTGCAGCAGCAGCCGCAACAACAACTTATTTCTGTTTCTGTTGCTGGCTGCCTAGCATCCCGGCTTCCTGAGCTATTTTTAATGCCATTGCATTGCGGAATGTCCTACAACAACAAAATATATTTTTTTTTCTGGAAAACTGCTTCTGTTGTCACTGGCTGTGCAATGGCCAAAATGACGTTTAAAAGGAAATTAAAGTTAAAAACAGACACAGCAGTCAGCTATGCGAAGAGAGTGAGAGATGACCTCTGATATGACCTCAAGGGGGAGGGGGAGGAAAAGAGAAAAAAAAAGAGAAGGCTTCTGGGAATAAGTATCTATAAAGACAAGTTTGAGGCTTTATACGAATAAGTTTGAGGCTCAAACTCTTCTATAGAGAAGAGTTTGAGGCTCAAACTCTTCTATAGAGACAAGTTTGAGGCTCAAACTCTTTTATAGAGACAGGTTTGAGGCTCAAACTCTTCTATAGAGACAGGTTTGAGGCTCAAATTTTTCTATAGAGATAAGTTTGAGGCTCAAACTTTTCTATAATCATATGTTTGAAGCTCAAAATTTTCTATAGAGACATGTTTGAGGCCCAAACTTTTCTATAGCGACAAGTTTGAGGCTCAAACTTTTCTATAGCGACAAGTTTGAGGCTCAAACTTTTCTATGGAGACAAGTTTGAGGCTCAAACTTTTCTATGGAGACAAGTTTGAGGCTCAAACTTTTCTATACAGATAAGTTTGAGGCTCAAACATTTCCATACCGATAAGTTTGAGGCTCAAACATT
The DNA here is from genome assembly GCF_030504385.1 of Musca domestica. Taxonomy (NCBI): domain Eukaryota; kingdom Metazoa; phylum Arthropoda; class Insecta; order Diptera; family Muscidae; genus Musca; species Musca domestica. The sequence continues at coordinate 4,258,774 of NW_026712367.1, forward strand.
TCCATACCGATAAGTTTGAGGCTCAAACTTTTCTATACGGATAAGTTTGAGGCTCAAACTTTTTTATACGGATAAGTTTGAGGCTCAAACTTTTCTATACAGATAAGTTTGAGGCTCAAACTTTTTTATACGGATAAGTTTGAGGCTCAAACTTTTCTATACAGATAAGTTTGAGGCTCAAACTTTTCTATACAGATAAGTTTGAGGCTCAAACTTTTCTATACAGATAAGTTTGAGGCTCAAACTTTTCTATACAGATAAGTTTGAGGCTCAAACTTTTCTATACAGATAAGTTTGAGGCTCAAACTTTTCTATAGAGACAAGTTTGAGGCTCAAACTTTTCTATAGAGACAAGTTTGAGGCTCAAACTTTTCTATAGAGACAAGTTTGAGGCTCAAACTTTTCTACAGAGACAAGTTTGAGGCTCAAACTTTTCTATAGAGACAAGTTTGAGGCTCAAACATTTCTGTACAGATAAGTTTGAGGCTCAAGTTTTCTATAGAGACAAGTTTGAGGGTCAAGCTTTTCTTTACAGATAAGTTTGAGGCTAAAACTTTTCTATAGAGCCAAGTTTGAGTCTCAAAATATTCTCTAAGAAATCAGTGGGCTTCTTTTGCCTAAATTGATCTGTTCTAAGATCTTCCCTTCTCTTTCCTTCTTTTTCCTTCTTCTCTCTTCCTCTCCTTGTTATTTTGTTTTCGCATTGAAGTGCGATAAATGAGTCTTCACAATTTGCCTAAACACACACACACCCCTACCATCCTACCGTATACATCCAATCCTCATTACTTATCAAACAAAAATATAGCTCCTTTTTTGCCACAAATTGTGGCATTTTGTTTTGCTTTTTTTGTTGCTTCCACAAAATGAAAGACAAACAAAGATCAAACAGAAAAAAGGAAGCATTTCATTTCACAAAGGAAAACTACCAAAGAAAAATATTTATTTTTCGGCAGGAAAGGAAGTCGTCTTAAAGTAATGTGTTGCTGTTTTGCTGTGGCATGTTACCAAGCCTGCGGTAGCGCCTCAAAATGCAACAAAAAGGAAATGCCTATTTTGTGATGGTGTGAAAATTACAAAGTAAATATGAGGGAAATGCAACAATTCTCACAGAGTGATGAAAATTTCGAGTTCTCTCTTTTTTCAATTTTTAAAAAAAATATTTATTCTTACCAAAAAGAAAATAACATCATTGAATTCGTTTGGGATTGAGAAAAATCGATTTTTAATTACCTGCAAAAAAAAAAAGGAAAAGAAAATTTAGAAAATTTTAAAATTGCAAAATTAAACAAAATAAAAAAAAAGCTGTAAGTTCGGTTGGGACGAACTTTGAATACCCTGCGCCATTTGGTAGAAATTTAAAATTTTTCAAAAAAAAAAAAAAAAAATAAATAAATAAATAAATAAACAAAAATCTGCTTATAATGTAGCTAAAATCATCAAAATATCAAATAAAGGGAGGTACCATGGGTGTTATAAAACGTGGACCTGCACAGACAATTTTCTATCATAGGCTGTAGTATCCATTACGAACTTCAAATGCGAAATTTGAAGCAATTCCGGTAAATAATGTCGCTAAAATCATCAAAATACTAAAATCATCAAAAATCATAAAATCATCAAAAAATAGGGAGACACCGTTATATGGGGGCTATACCAAGACGTGGACCCACATGGCTCATTTTATGTCAGAGGCTGTAGTATCCATTACGAACTTCAAATGCGAAATTTGAAACAATTCCGCTGAATAATGTCGCTAAAATCATCAAAATACCGAATATCGGGAGGTACCGATATATGGGGGCTATACGAAGAGGTAGACCTATATGGCCCATTTTCTGTTTTATGCTGTAGTATCTATTACGAACTTTAAATATTAATTTTGAAACAATTCCGGTAAATAATGTCGCTAAAATCATCAAAATACCGAATATCGGGGGTACGGTTATATGGGTGCTATATGATAACGTGGACCTACATGGACCATTTACGAACTTAACATGCATGCTGGCAAAATATAAATGTGTGCAAAATTTTAGCCTTCTATCTCAATTCGTACCGGAATTGTTTCAAATTTCGTGATTACAACAGACAGAGAGACGGACGGACAGACAGACACACAGACGGACATGGCTAAATCGTCTTAGAATTTTAAGCTGATCAAGAATATATAAATTTTGTTGGGTCTGACATGAGTATTTTGAGGAGTTATAAACGGAATGACAAAATTAATATACCCTCCATAGTATGGTGGAGGGTATAAAAAAGGGCTCCCACATTTATAAGGTCTGAAGCGGTTGCAAGAAAATTTCAATATTGGTATCAAATAATAACTCCAATGAAATAAAACAAAAACCCCCCACAGGAAGTAAAATTACATGAACTCACACACACATACTGATACACATACACACATTAAGACCTCCATTTATAAATAAATCAGTTCAAAACCCGCAGTTTCGTATTGTTTTATATTTCTTTTGCTCAGCAGGAGTATAATAACCACCAACTAATGATTATAAATAAATAAACAATATTTAAAAAAAGTGGACAACGAAACAAAAACAACAACAACGTTTCGTTAATGAATTATTACAAAAAACACAGCTGAAGACGCTGGAGAGCACAAAAACAATGCCATCACTCACTCATCAATGGCCCTCTGGTCTTGGCAAATTGCAAACACATTTGAAATGCGAAAAGTGAAGATGATTTTTTTTTTTGAATGCGACTCTTTTTTTTTTTCAATATTATGTAATATCCAGACGAAAGAAAAACACAGGGGATTACAGGCAATAAAAGAAACGTGGCGACTCTCATTGCCATAGCCATTGGCTATGAATGTTTTTTTTTTTTTTTTTAATAAAAAAAAATTAAGTTCACTTTTTTTTGCATTGCCAAAAAATTTGTCTTCATTAAAACAATTTATTCGCTTTAATCGATTTTTATGGTCAATAAAAAAAACGAATGAAGCGCCACATGGAGAAGATGACAAACTGTTGATGGGGCGGCAACGTGTTTGGAATTATGACATCATTTGGGGGAAATGTTGGGGAATTTTTTTCTGTGGTTCATTAAACTTTTCTATAAAGGCTCAAACTTTTCTATGCAGATAAGTTTGAGGCTCGAACACCTCTAAATAGACGAGTTTGAGGCTCAAACTACTCTATACATACGAGTTTGAGGCTCAAACTTTTCTATGCAGATAAGTTTGAGGCTCGAACTTTTTTATAGAGACAAGTTTGAGGCTCAAACTCCTCTATACAGACAAGTTTGAGGCTCAAACTCCTCTATACAGACGAGTTTGAGGCTCAAACTCTTCTATACAGACGAGTTTGAGGTTCAAACTCCTCTATACAGGCAGGTTTGAGGCTCAAACTTTGTTATAGAGACAAGTTTGAGGCTCAAACTCTTCTATACAGACGAGTTTGAGGTTCAAACTCCTCTATACAGGCAGGTTTGAGGCTCAAACTTTGTTATAGAGACAAGTTTGAGGCTCATACTTTTCTATAGAGACAAGTTTGAGGTTCAAACTATTCTATAGAGACAAGTTTGAGGTTCAAACTTTTCTATAGAGACAAGTTTTAGGCTCAAACTTTTCTATAGAGACAAGTTTGAGGCTCAAACTTTTCTATACAGACGAGTTTGAGTCTCAAACTTTTATATACCGACAAGTTTGAGGCTCAAACTCTTCAATACAGACGAGTTTGAGGCTCAAACACTTCAATACAGACGAGTTTGAGGCTCAAACACTTCAATACAGACAAGTTTGAGGCTCAAACTCCTCTATACAGACGAGTTTGAGGCTCAGACTTTTCTATACAGACAAGTTTGAGGCTCAAACTTTCCTATAGAGACAAGTTTGAGGCTCAAACTTTCCTATAGAGACAAGTTTGAGGCTCAAACTTTTCTATAGAGACAAGTTTGGGGCTCAAACTTTTCTATAGAGACAAGTTTGGGGCTCAAACTTTTCGATAGAGACAAGTTTGGGGCTCAAACTTTTCGACAGAGACAAGTTTGGGACTCAAACTTTTCTATGGAGACAAGTTTGAGGCTCAAACTTTTCTATAGAGATAAGTTTGAGGCTCAAACTTTTCTACAGACATAAATTGGAGGCTCGAACCTACCATGTACATAAATTTAGGACTCATCCAGTTTGGAACTCAAAGTTTTCTCTGTGGCCATCTTGATTGATCAAACCTTACACATATCAATACGATAGTTTGATATTTTTCTCTACAAAAAACAAAAAAAAAAAAAAAAAAAAAAAAAAAACACTTATATTTCCATCTTTTGTTTGTGAATATTGAAACATCGACCTGCCATCATGTAATACAACTTTATGTTGGCTGAGAGTTTGTCCGGGCTTCCATGGGCTTAAAAAACCTGGAGGTTTTTCTTCTGCTCCATTGCCTAAGGTTTTTTTGTGCTTAATACTCCCGCAATGTTTGTAATTAATTACCAACATTAGCCGTTGTAATGGGGTAGCGAAATATGTTTTGTATGAGATTTTTTTTTTGTTTTCATTTCAGCTCTGCATGGGCTTTGATGGGCTTCTGTTTTTTTATTTTATTCATTTTTTTTGTGTGTGCCTTGGTTAAACTTCATTAGTTTTTGAAATGAAAAAAATCTCCTACTTGTATTAACTGATTGTTGAAGTAAGTTGTGGTTTTTTGTGCTTCATTTTCAAAACGTATTAGTGTCGGACGAAGTTATAATGAAGATGTGCAATGGAACTTTTTAAAAAAGTGATACAAAATATCATAGAATTTATTCAATCATCCATTTGTGATCGCGGAAGGCCTCTTCAAGATTTTTGGAAAGTTCTCCAAGAAATACAAAAACTCTCTCTCCCTGGCAAGAGAAAGAATTACTCACCTGCCAGTATTGCTTGGCCACATATAGGTCTGAAGGAGGTCCAAGAAACATTTGTATTTTTCCTCAACAGACAGATTTCCTATTACGACCAACAAAACTAGCTCCCTTTCCACTTCCAGTATGTTATAGCCCTGTTCCACTGTATTACAACACCAGCAGCAGTAATAAGCATATATTTCTTTTTTCAACATTTTTTTCTCTTCTGACTTCTGATGGCCTGCTGGTATTTGATTTTTTTTATGTTATCTCTTTGGTAGTTTATTTTAAATTTAGCCTCGTTTTTATCCCCCGCAGTTGGTTACAGGCCCATGAGAGATCGTTTGTTAAAACCAGTGGTTGCTTACCGACCATGTAATATGGATTTTAATAACGCAAAATAAACACAAATCAAAGAGGAGATGAGTTGCGCAACTGGAGGTAAAAATTGAAAATCCAAAAAAAAAAAAACAACAACAACTTTTTATTTTAAATATCACAATGCCAGGTCGATGTTAGAGAGCACTTGCTTTGGGAAATATTCTATACAAAAACATCGGAACCTGTTCTAATATACCTTTGTCATATTTCCCTTTCCAAGAAAGTAACTATTTCCGGATTTTAAAAAACCTGAGATGTCACTTCGGAACTTCAAAAAAATATTTTTATTTATCGTTTAGGAGAAAAAAGGGTCATTGCCACATTTCCCATGACCCTTGCCTGATTTTGAGAAAATGAATGTGTCACTGATGATGCAACAAATTTCAGTGTAACAAATTAAAAAAAAACTACAACAACAAACATCAAAATCAATGAATTGAATAATGACATTGCATTTTTTTGGAATAATAGATGCATCCATCATTTTTCTAAAGGCTTAAGATTTAGTTTTTTCAGAGAAAAAAATAGACTTTACCCCCTGTCGTTTATTTCAAGACCTTCATATGACCTTTACATTCAAAACTTCAAAAGTTCTTATAAATATACAGTTTCAGATAACCTTTTTCCATCTTCAAAAGGGCCTCAAACTCTGATATAGAGAAATGCTAATGTCAGACCTCTATGTAGAAAAGTTGGGACAACACTTATTTTTGTAGAAACTTGTCTCTATAGAAAAATTTGAGGCTCAAACTTGCCTCGATGGAAAAGTTTGAGCCTCAAACATGTCTCTTTAATGAAAAGTTTGAATCTAAAAATTGTCTGTATGGAAAAGTTTGACCACCATACTTGTCTGTATAGAAAAGTTTGATCCACAAACTCGTCTCTATAAAAAAGTTTGTGACTTAAACTAGTCTCTATAGAAAAGTTACAGATTCAAATATTCGAATATTTTGAACCTCAAACTTATCTGCATAGATATATAGAAAGGTTGGGACCACACTTAGTTTTAAAGAAACTTGTCTATAGATAAGTTTGATCATGTATAGAAAAGTTTGAGCCTCAAACCTGTCTGTATGGATAAGTTTGACCATTAAACTTGTCAGTATAGAAAAGTTTGAGCCTCAAACATGTCTCTTTAAAAAAAGTTTGAGCCTCAAACCTGTCTATATAGAAAAAATTGGCCATCAAACTTGTCTGTATGGATAAGTTTGACCATCAAACTTGTCTGTATAGAGAAGTTTGACCATCAAACTTGTCTGTATAGATAAGTTTGACCATCAAACTTGTCTGTATAGATAAGTTGGACCATCAAACTTGTCTGTATAGAGAAGTTTGACCACCATACTTGTCTGTATAGAGAAGTTTGATGGAAAAGTTTGACCATTAAACTTGTCCGTATAGAAAAGTTTGACCCTCAAACATGTCTCTTTAAAAAAAAGTTTGAGCCTCAAACCTGTCTATATAGAAAAAATTGACCATCAAACTTGTCTGTATGGATAAGTTTGACCATCAAACTTATCGGTATAGATAAGTTTGACTATCAAACTTGTCGGTATAGAAAAGTTTGGCCATCAAACTTGTCTGTATGGATAAGTTTGACCATCAAACTTGTCTGTATAGATACGTTTGACCATCAAACTTGTCTGTATGGATAAGTTTGACCATCAAACTTGTTTGTATAGATAAGTTTGACCATCAAACTTGTCTGTATAGAAAAGTTTGACGATCAAACTTGTCTGTATGGATAAGTTTGACCATCAAACTTGTCTGTATGGATAAGTTTGACCATCAAACGTATCTGTATAGAAAAGTTTGACCATCAAACTTGTCTGTATAGAAAAGTTTGACCATCAAACTTGTCTGTATAGATAAGTTTGACCATCAAACTTGTCTGTATGGATAAGTTTGACCATCAAACTTGTCTGTATGGATAAGTTTGACCATCAAACTTGTCTGTATGGATATGTTTGACCATCAAACTTGTCCTATTTGTTTATCGTCCATTTGATGGAGTATTCTTTCTATTCGTGTATTCTCCTCGCCACAATGACATGCTATTTCGAGGTGTTGTTGTTGTTATTACTTTTGTTATTCCCAATAAACAGATTAATTTGTTCCATATGTTGTCAATCGATTTTTAACCAATAAATTCGTGTTAATGACCTCTCTAGAACTAAAACGAAATCAAAATAAATGAAAAACGAACACAAATTGTTCAAGTCATCATCATCATCAGCATCGAGAGAATCAGCAGTCTCATCATCATCCTCATCAAAAGCCATATCCACATCATCGCCGTTGTCATCTCTTTCCCATCCAGTTTGTGGTTCGTTGGTTTGTTGTCTCTGATAAAACAAAAAAATCTCCAGGCACTTGTTTTGTATCAAACCTCAAGGAGAACAGACAATTGTTCCGTATGACACTATTCATTGTCATTGGCCATGCCATGCATGTTGGGGTTTTTCGAATCTTCTTTTTTGTGTTGCTGTTGTTATTTTTTGTTCATCAAAACTGCTCTGCCACCACCTCTTCGCCTTTTTGGTATTGGACTATTTATGTTTTTTTGCTGTTAAATAAACATTGAACTACAATAACTGGCGACAAAGTAAAAAGCCACACGAAATCTAAGAGATACATTCCTTCTCCCCCCTACCTCTCCCTTCCGCCTTTGCTCTATCACTGTCTTCTTTGGAGCAAGTCATCTATCCGGCATTTTCCTTACAATGTTGCAGAAAATCTATGATCTTTTTTGGAGTGTAAAGCACAACAAAGATGCCTTACATGCGGAGCCAGCCAGGCAGCTAGGCCACATTTCATTTACAACAACAATTATGAATACAAAACAAGAAGAAGAGGAAGAACAGCAACAACAAATAACGACAACAAGTAGCAGTTATCGGTGCTGGGTGCCTCTAAGTTTGGCGATTTTTTCTCCGCTGAGATTGTTTTGCGCACAACATTAGCTGAAGCTGTCAATATGACATTTGTCTGTTCTGTTATTGCCCATGTTTTTGTTGTTGCAATGACATAACAACAAGAACTACAACTACAATGCCGTGTAGCAGAGCTTGTCGATTGGACTGTGTTGCCATTAACCCCTACTGCAAATCATTGATAGAACTCGGAGGCCTCTGCCTTTCCCAATGGGGATTGCTTTTCGAGAGTTCATAAATTGACTATGGAGAGAGAGAGAGAGGGGAAGGAACAGAGAAAGAGGGGAGGAACCTAAATTGGCAAATATTAAACAAACAAATTCTTTGTTTAACAAAAAGAACACACAACACAAATAGGGAGTGAAGCAAGTGTTCTGATTTTGCTGAGAAGACCACGATTGGAAATCACAGTCCATGGGGAAGAGAGTCTTGCCTGGAAGGCCTTGATGCTGAGATCATTGATGTTTGTCAATATTTATTTAGTTACTGAACTCATTCTATGCCTCATGTAGGGTATTTAATTTTTCTGATCGTATCAAATGCGGTCATCTTCATAAGCGCCTGGATTCTTTTCTATTCAATTTCATGGGAAATGATTTTTCAATTCAGTTCCGAAATTAAATGATCACATTTGAATTTTTTTTTGCAAAAATAAAGCAATTCAAATATTAAATACACACTTAACAATCGGACATACTTTGTTGAAGGCAACATTGTAAGGAATAATATTGTAAAATTCTATTCAGACAAGTTTGAGGCTCAAACTATTCTTCACATATTATTTCGAGGCTCAAACTTTTGCATAGATACCAGATTGAGGCTCAAACATACCTATACAGATAAGTTTGAGGCTCAAACCTACCTATACAGATAAGTTTGAGGCTCAAACCTACCTATACAGATAAGTTTGAGGCTCAAACCTAAATATACAGATAAGTTTCAGGCTCAAACCTACCTATACAGATAAGTTTGAGGCTCAAACCTACCTATACAGATAAGTTTGAGGCTCAAACCTACCTATACAGATAAGTTTGAGGCTCAAAATTTTCTATAAAGACAAGTTTGAGGCTCAAACTTTTCTATACGGACAAGTTTGAGGCTCAAACTTTTCTATGCAGACAAGTTTGAGGCTCAAACTTTTCTATGCAGACAAGTTTGAGGCTCAAACTTTTCTATGCAGACAAGTTTGAGGCTCAAACTTTTCTATGCAGACAAGTTTGAGGCTCAAACTTTTCTATACAGACAAGTTTGAGGCTCAAACTTTTCTATACAGACAAGTTTGAAGCTCAAACTTATCTATACAGACAAGTTTGAAGCTCAAACTTATCTATACAGACAAGTTTTTCTATAGAGAGACAAGTTTGGGACCCAAAATTTTTTATGGAGACAAGTTTGAGGCTCAAACTTTTCCATACAAATAAGTTTGAGGCTCAAACTTTTCCATACAGACAAGTTTGAGGCTCAAACTTTTCCATACAGACAAGTTTGAGGCTCAAACTTTTCCATACAGACAAGTTTGAGGCTCAAACTTATCTATACAGACAAGTTTGAGGCTCAAACTTATCTATACAGACAAGTTTGAGGCTCAAACTTATCTATACAGACAAGTTTGAGGCTCAAACTTATCTATACAGACAAGTTTGAGGCTCAAACTTATCTATACAGACAAGTTTGAGGCTCAAACTTATCTATACAGACAAGTTTGAGGCTCAAACTTATCTATACAGACAAGTTTGAAGCTCAAACTTATCTATACGGACAAGTTTGAAGCTCAAACTTATCTATACAGACAAGTTTGAAGCTCAAACTTATTTATACAGACAAGTTTGAAGCTCAAACTTATCTATATAGACAAGTTTGAAGCTGAAACCTATCTATACCGTCAAGTGTGAGGCTTAAACTTTTCTATACCGTCAAGTTTGAGGCTTAAACTTTTCTATACAGACAAGTTTGAGGCTTAAACTTTTCTATACAGACAAGTTTGAAGCTCAAACTTTTCTATACAGACAAGTTTGAAGCTCAAACTTTTCTATACAGACAAGTTTGAAGCTCAAACCTTCCTTTACAGACAAGTTTGAGGTTCAAACTTACCTAAACAGATAAGTTTGAGGTTCAAACTTACCAAAACAGATAAGTTTGAGGTTCAAGCTTACCTAAACAGATAAGGTTGAGGCTCAAACTTTTCTAAACAGATAAGTTTGAGGCTCAAACATTTCTAGACATATAAGTTTGAGGCTCAAACTTTTCTAAACATATAAGATTGAGGCTCAAACTTATCCATACGGATAAGTTTGAAGTTCAAACTTTTCTATGGAGATGCAAATTTGAGGCTCAAACTTTTCTATGGAGATACAAATTTGAGGCTCAAACTATTCTATGGAGATACATATTTGAGGCTCAAACTTTTCTATGGAGAGACATGTTTGAGGCTCAAACTTTTCTATAGAGAGATAAATTTGAGGCTCAAACAAATTTGTGGTTCAGGCATATCTATACCGACAAGTTTCTTCCGAAAACACACTCCATTGCTCTGACGTAACACCTGTCCTTTGTCACTGTTGCTCGCTTTTGTTTTAAAGACAGGGTTGGTTTTTTACTTGTGACACCTGTCGTCTTTGTTCGTATGTTTGTTTTCCAGATTGTCTTATGACTATTAGGGAACACCGGTTGGTATATGTTTCTGTCCCATTGGGGATCAAACAATGGCAGAGTTGGACAAAAAACGAAACAATTTTTCAAAATCTTTGCAACCCAAAATGCAAATGGTCAATTTTTAATAACTCAATTGACAGTTAACTTGTGGCCCAGTCCAGCTCGATTGCATGCTCTCCTAGTGACATAATAAAGTGTCCAAAAAAGCTCAATTTTAATAAATATTAAGTGCATTAAAAAAAAAAACAATTTCAAAACCCATAACAATAATAATAAAATGTTGATTACACTCAAGGAAAAATGTTGGACAGCTCATAATTAAAATGTGTGTTTTTTTCAAAGCCCTTAAAACTAATTTATTTATTTTAAAAACCATAATTATATCATCAACTTGGCAATTAGGGTGGGAAAAATGACAGGAGGGGGCGTCAGAAAGGCGAAAAAACATTTAAGAAATATTACCAAGGTATTTTCAAAATAATTATACACTTGAAATCAAGGCAGAGAAGAAGAAAAAAAAAATAAAAACAAAACAGAGACATTAACTTCAAACCTGGGCAGATTTAAATGTTTGAATGTGTCCCCAGAGTAGACAAAGTCTTTCGAACACCTTCATCTGCCGCTGTCTTTACTTCACCCAACCGACTGGCTGACTGGCCTGGCCAGGCCGTTTATCGTTTTTGTTCTAACGGTCGTTTGACTTGTCTTTCTTTGGCTGTCAAATTGCATTGCTCGTCGTGGAGTTGGAACGACCAGCAGCAACTCGAGTAAAGTCGAGTTGAGTCAAACTACAGTTATTGTCTAAACATCCCGGCCATGTTGAACATTTACCGAACACCGAACGTGTTGTTGGCTTTGGTGTTCATTTGGTTGTTGTTGTTGTTTTTTTTTTCTTCTCCTTCGTCTTCTTCCTGCAAACCAACATTGATGTTACAATGTTGGCTCCTAGCTCCATGGCAGAATGTTGCATCGGCAAGCATTTGTTACTCTTTTTGCATTGTTAGGGTAATTTAAAGTTTAACATTTTAACTTGTTTTAGCCAAGTTCCAAGACACTCTTCATGGCAAACCTGTCTGTCCCGCTCTGTGGTTGTGTTTTTTTTTTTTCTTTGGTTTTCCACAATTCTTGTTTTTTTTTTTTCGTTTGTTTCCCCAGCTCAACTACTAAACTAATTTAAACTTGTTGTCAGAGATTCGTTTCGTTTTTTTTTTTTGCAGAGTAGGAAAAAAATGAGACATGATTTTCCAATGTATGCTGATCATATGATGCTGTTGTTGTTGTTGTTGCTGCTATTGCTGTTATGGCAACAATGTTTTAAACAAATTGAAATTAGATGGCTAAATGATTGATCGCCAAGATTTAATGAGATTGCGAGGAAAGAAATCTAAATTAGAATTCTTTTTAAAAGTCAATGATTGCAAAATTTCCCAACGTGTCGGAATGTGAAGAATTCAAATTAGATTCAAGCATTTTGAGGTTTGAAATTGTGTTGCAAGTGATTCTAGACCATAAAAAAATGAAACTGGAATACAAAAACGAATCCGACGGGTACAAGAAAATTTGAGACTCCAACTGAACTTATTGGAAGAGTTTGCGCCTCAAACTTGTCTGTATAGGAAAGTTTGAGCTTCAAACTTGTCCGTCTAGGAAAGATTGCGCTTCAAACTTGTCTGTCTAGAAAGTTTGAGGTTCAAACTTGTCTGTCTAGAAAAGTTTGAGCTTCAAACTTGTCTGTCTGAAAAGTTTGAGCTTCAAACATGTCTGTATAGAAATGTTTAAGCGTCAAACTTGTCTGTATAGAAAAGTTTGAGCCTCAAACTTATCTGTATAGAAAAGTTTGAGCCTCAAACTTATCTGTATAGAAAAGTTTGAGCCTCAAACTTGTCGGTATAGAAAAGTTCGAGCCTCAAACTTGTTGGTATAGAAAAGTTTGAGCTTCAAACTTGTCTCTATAGAAAAGTTTGAGCTTCAAACTTGTCTGTACAGATAAGTTTGAGCTTCAAACTTGTCTGTACAGATAAGTTTGAGCTTCAAACTTGTCTCTATAGAAAAGTTTGAGCATCAAACTTGTCTCCATAGAAAAGTTTGAGCATCAAACTTGTCTCCATAGAAAAGTTTGAGCATCAAACTTGTCTCCATAGAAAAGTTTGAGCATCAAACTTGTCTCTATAGAAAAGTTTGAGCATCAAACTTGTCTCTATAGAAAAGTTTGAGCATCAAACTTGTCTCTATAGAAAAGTTTGAGCATCAAACTTGTCTCTATAGAAAAGTTTGAGCTTCAAACTTGTCTCTATAGAAATGTTTGAGCTTCAAACTTGTCTGTATAGAAAAGTTTACGCTTCAAACTTGTTTCTATAGAAAAGTTTGAGCCTCAAGCTTGTCCCTATATTTAGCCTCAAACTTGTCTGTATAGAAAAGTTTGAGCTTCAAACTTATCTGTATAGAAAAGTTTGAGCTTCAAACTTATCTGTATAGAAACGTTTGAGCTTCAAACTTATCTGTGTAGAATAGTTTGAGCCTCAAACTTATCTGTGTAGAAAAGTTTGAGCCTCAAACTTATCTGTGTTGAAAAGTTTGAGCCTCAAACTTATCTGTATAGAAACGTTTGGGGCTCAAACTTGTCTCTATCGAAAAGTTTGGGGCTCAAACTTGTCTCTATCGAAAAGTTTGGAGCTCAAACTTGTCTCTATCGAAAAGTTTGGGGCTCAAACTTGTCTCTATCGAAAAGTTTATGGCTCAAACTTGTCTCTATCGAAAAGTTTGGGGTTCAAACTTGTCTCTATCGAAAAGTTTGAGCCTCAAACTTGTCTCTATCGAAAAGTTTGAGGCTCAAACTTGTCTCTATCGAAAAGTTTGAAGCTCAAACTTGTCTCTATCGAAAAGTTTGGGGCTCAAACTTGTCTCTATCGAAAAGTTTGGGGTTCAAACTTGTCTCTATCGAAAAGTTTGGGGCTCAAACTTGTCTCTATCGAAAAGTTTGAGGCTCAAACTTGTCTCTATCGAAAAGTTTGAGGCTCAAACTTGTCTCTATCGAAAAGTTTGAGGCTCAAACTTGTCTCTATCGAAAAGTTTGAGGCTCAAACTTGTCTCTATAGAAAAGTTTGAGGCTCAAACTTGTCTCTATAGAAAAGTTTGATCATCAAACTTGTCTCTATAGAAAAGTTTGATCATCAAACTTGTCGGTATGGACAAGTTTGATCTTCAAACTGGCCGGTATAGACAAGTTTGATCCTCAAACTGGTCGGTATAGACAAATTTTGATCTTCAAGCTTCTCGGTATAGAAAAGTTTTTTCATCAAACTTGTCGGTATAGACAAGTTTGAGCCTCAAACTTATCTCTTTAGAAAAATTTGAACCCCGATTTTTTGTTAGTTAGGCTATTTTGTATTTCATTGGATATCTTATTTTCCTTGTAATTTTCATGACAAATTCAAAAATATATATATTTGGTTTTGTCATTTCTATGATATTCAAATGCCTTTGTCTGACACACTTTTTTCTTGGTCTTTGTTCCCAGTTCTGTGGCCGTTTAGTGAACTCATTGAGCGATTTTAAATACGTGCTTATTTCAGTTTTATACCCAGTTTCAATTATCTGCTCTCTGCCTAATTGCCGGCCTCCCCAACGAAGTGGTGTTTATTTATATTATTTTCTAATTTTTATTGGCTGTAAAATAAAATGATTGTTAAATAAATATTATTGTTTTAGAACCAGCATACCTCAAACACCCTCTCCCCACCCCCTATCGCTTTTTGTAAATGTGTTTTTGTTACGGTTCTTATTATTATGTGAGGGGCATACATTATCGAGTGTTCTCTCCTCCTCGTTCTTTTTTTATTTTTTGATTTCAAAGAGGTGTCATATTTAATTAAAGTACCTTGTAAATATTTTTGTTTTTTTCTATTTTTTTTTTGAAGTCTTGTTAACCACTCCGTGTAATGAATATGTTTATGTTGGCATGTTCAGGTCCATGTAAAATTGTAATCAATTTTGAGAATTTATGATAATGATGGTGTTGATGACGATGACAATGACGACGACGACACATTTTTATGTTTTTAGGTTAACTTATTTGTTTTATATTAATTTTGAAGTCTTTTTTGGTATTTAATATTCCATTTATGTCAACAAGAATTTTCTGTTCAGTTGAGTTCATTTTTATTTTTTTTTTTGGCTTCATAGAATTTTGTGATAATCTATGCGGGCCGGCATGTGGTCAGATTGTGGAGCACTGATTTCTCTGGAATTCCCACGGTTTCTGAGAATTATGAGTCGATTTTTGGTCTCAGCACGTAATTATTCGAGGTGGAGGCAATGGTTTCGAAAGAGATAATTAAATTTAAATTAGAATATATAGGTTAATTGAAACATTACTTTGTGGAAAAAAATAAATATTTAGGATACTACACTTTTTTCGTAATTTTTACTTAATATTTTTTTCAAGTATCCATCAAACGTGGATTTTTTTAAAAAATATTTTTTCAAGTATCCATAAAACGTGGATTTTTTAAAAAAATATTTTTTTTCAAGTATCCATAAGACGTGGATTTTTTAAAAAATATTTTTTTTTGATGAATCAACAAACGTGGATTTTTTAAAAAAATAGGTTTGAAGTATCCATCAAACGTGGATTTTTAAAAAAAATAGTTTTTGAAGTATCCATCAAACGTGAATTTTTTAAAAAAATACTTTTTCGATGAACTAGTGGATTTTTTAAAAAATATTTTTTCGATAAATCAACCAACATGGATTTTTTAAAAAATATTTTTTCAAGTATCCATAAAACGTGGATTATTTAAAAAAATGTTTTTTCAAGTATACATCGAACCTGGATTTTTTAAAAAATATTTTTTCAAGAATCCTTCATAGGTGGATTTTTTAAAAATTATTTTTTTAAGAATCCTTCAAACGTGGATTTGTTAAAAAATATTTTTTCAAGTATCCATCAAACGTGGATTTTTTAAAAATTATTTTTTCAATAAATCAACCAACGTGGATTTTTTAAAAAATATTTTTTCGATAAATCAACCAACGTGGATTTTTTAAAAAATATTTTTTTGATAAATCAACCAACGTGGATTTTTTAAAAAATATTTTTTCGATAAATCAACCAACGTGGATTTTTTAAAAAATATTTTTTCGATAAATCAACCAACGTGGATTTTTTAAAAATATTTTTTCGATAAATCAACCAACGTGGATTTTTTAAAAAATATTTTTTCGATAAATCAACCAACGTGGATTTTTTAAAAAATATTTTTTCGATAAATCAACCAACGTGGATTTTTTAAAAAATATTTTTTCGATAAATCAACCAACGTGGATTTTTTAAAAAAGATTTTTTTGATAAATCAACCAACGTGGATTTTTTAAAAAATATTTTTTCGATAAATCAACCAACGTGGATTTTTTAAAAAATATTTTTTTGATAAATCAACCAACGTGGATTTTTTAAAAAATATTTTTTCAATAAATCAACCAACGTGGATTTTTTAAAAAATATTTTTTCGTTGAATCAACAAACGTGGATTATTTAAAAAATATTTTTTCAAGTATTCATAGAACGTGGATTTCTTAAAAAATATATTTTCGACAAATCAACAAACGTGGATTTCTTAAAAAATATATTTTCGTTGAATCAACAAACGTGGATTATTTAAAAAATATTTCTTCAAGTATTCATAGAACGTGGATTTCTTAAAAAATATATTTTCGACAAATCAACAAACGTGGATTTCTTAAAAAATATATTTTCGACAAATCAACAAACGTGGATTTGTTAAAAAAATATTTTTTCAAGTATCCATCAAACGTGGATTATTTAAAAAATATTTTTTTCAAGTATCCATAGGACGTGGACTTTTTAAATAATATTTTTTTTCAAGTATCCATAGGACGTGGACTTTTTAAAAAATATTTTTTCAATGAATCAACAAACGTGGATTTTTTTAAAAAATATTTTTCAAGTATTAATAAAACGAGGATTTTAAAAAAAAAATATTTTTTCGACGAAATAACAAACGGGGATATGTTAAAAAATATTTTTTCGACGAAATAAAAAATATTTTTTAAGTATCCATAAAACGTGATTTTTTTAAAAAATATTTTTTTAAGTATCCATAAAACGTGGATTTAAAAAAAAAATAATTTTTCGATGAACCAGTAAACGTGGATTTTTTAAAAAATATTTTTTTGTTGAACCAGTAAACGTGGATTTTTTAAAAAAATATTTTTTTTGAACCAGTAAACGTGGATTTTTTAAAAAATATTTTTATTTTGAACCAGTAAACGTGGATTTTTTAAAAAAATATTTTTTTTGAACCAGTAAACGTGGATTTTTTAAAAAAATATTTTTTTTGAACCAGTAAACGTGGATTTTTTAAAAAAATATTTTTTTGTTGAACCAGTAAACGTGGATTTTTTAAAAAAATATTTTTTTTGAACCAGTAAACGTGGATTTTTTAAAAAATATTTTTATTTTGAACCAGTAAACGTGGATTTTTTAAAAAAATATTTTTTTTGAACCAGTAAACGTGGATTTTTTAAAAAAATATTTTTTTTGAACCAGTAAACGTGGATTTTTTAAAAAAATATTTTTTTGAACCAGTAAACGTGGATTTTTTAAAAAAATATTTTTTTGAACCAGTAAACGTGGATTTTTTAAAAAAATATTTTTTTGAACCAGTAAACGTGGATTTTTTAAAAAAATATTTTTTTTGATGAATTAATAAACGTGTATTTAAAAACCCGTAAAAATTAAAAAATTATATATAGAAAAATAACCAGATTTTTTCGAATATTTTAATTCATAATTTTAAAATTTTGCTTCTCCCATTGGCACCCATTGTCAATCTGCTACTTGCAATTACAGTTATGTTCATATTAGCAACAACAACAAACAAAATGATGTTACACCCTTCTTCCACACAAGTTGTGACAATTTCATTATGTCAGTCACTAAGTCAGCCGCACCATTGTCAACAGTCGAACCCAACGACACAACTTGCATTTGGAGACACATTCATTATTTTTTCACTGCAACTTTTTTTCTTCTTTGATTGCCAGTGGAAACCATGTGAATCCATTGCACCGTTGCAGTTGCCATGGGCCTGACAGACAGTCTGACTGAATGTCTGATGTTTGATAAAAAAACAAACTACAAATAACTAAAGATAATTAAAAATTCTAAACATGAATGATTAAGATTAAATGTAAAGGCAATTTAATAAATCCCCCCAGTTGCTGAGGGCGAAGACACAGAGTAGGGTATGGAGGAGGGGTGAAAGGGGGGAGAGTAGGGGTTTTATATGCAAATTAACCCATGTGACAATGACTTTAATGAGTGTTGGGCTACATAGTAGCAATGTGGCACTGACCGGCCGAATATATAAACAATTGAAATGAAATTGGAAATATGTTTTTTTTAAGAAATAATTTTTCAAGTATTCAAAAAAAGTGGATTTTTTAAGAAAAATTTTTACAAGTATTCAAAAAACTTGGACTTTTTAAAAAAATTTTTCAAGTATCCATCAAACGTGGATTTTTTAAAAAAATATTTTTTCAAGTATCCATCAAATGTGGATTTTTTAAAAAAATATATTTTTTCAAGTATCCATCAAACGTGGATATTTTAAAAAAATATTTTTTTCAAGTATCCATCAAACGTGGATTTTTTAAAAAATATTTTTTCATCTAACCATGAAACGTGTATTTCTTAAAAAATATTTTTTCATAGAACCATGAAACGTGTATATTTTAAAAAATATTTTTTCATAGAACCATGAAACGTGGATTATTTAAAAAATATTTTTTCATCGAACCATGAAACGTGAATTTTTTAAAAAAATATTTTTTCATCGAACCATGAAACGTGGATTTTTTAAAAAAATATTTTTTCACGGACCCTTCAAATAGGGATTTTTAAAAAATATTTTTTCATGGACCCTTCAAACAGGGTTTTTTAAAAAAATATATATTTTTCAAGTATCCATCAAAAGAGGATTTTTAAAAAAAATATTTTTCAAGTATTCATCAAAAGTGGATTTAAAAAAAAATCGATTAATCGGCAAACGTGATTTTTTAAAAAAATATTTTTTTTGATTAATCAACAAACGAGGATGATTAAAAAAAATATTTTTTCGATAAATAAACAAACGTGGATCTTTTAAAAAATATTTTTTCAAATATCCATTAAATGTAGATTTTTATAAAAAATATTTTTTCAAGTATCCATTAAACGTGGATTTTTTTATAAATATTTTTTTGATTAATCAACAAACGAGGATGATTAAAAAAAATATTTTTTCGATAAATAAGCAAACGTGGATCTTTTAAAAAATATTTTTTCAAGTATCCATTAAACGTAGTTTTTTTTAAAAAATATTTTTTCAAGTCGTGGATTTTTTAAAAAATATTTTTTCAAGAATCCATCAAACGTGGATTTTTAAAATTTTTTTTTTAATTATCCATCAAACGTGGATTTTTTAAAAAAATATTTTTTCAAAGTATCTATCAAACGTAGATTTAAAAAAATATTTTTCAAGTATCCATCAAACGTGGAATTTTTAAAAAATATTTTTTCAAGTATCCATCAAACGTGGATTTTTTAAAAAATATTTTTTCAAGTATCCATCAAACGTGGATTTTTTAAAAAATATTTTCTCAAGTATCCATTAAATGTGGATTTTTTAAAAAAATATTTTTTCAAGTATCCATCAAACGTGGATTTAAAAATATATATATTTTTCGAGTATACATCAATCGTGGATTTTTAATATCGACCCACCGAATCTTTCTTATTCGGCTGGTCCGCCTTTGTCACATAAGTACTCTGCACATTGTTTCACCCAATGTAATTTGTTAAAAAGTGCAACAACAACAACAAAAAATTAACGGCAGCAAGGGGTGCATCATTACAGAGTTCCATGACTTAAAAACTAAGCCCAGAGGCCCATTACAAGCAAACATACACACTTATACACACATGCTCGTTTAGACAATTACGCCGGCGCATAGAGCCCAGCCGTATTCTGAAATATTTACAAAGTTAATGACCACTAGTTAGACTTTAAACTGTGATTTTTTTCTGCAATTCTATAGAGGTATTTTGCATTTTTTTCTTTGTTTTTGTTGTAGTTGTTTAGACTCGCTTATGTCTTGTTGTTGTAATTCGACTAAGTAAAGAGTAAAGTTCCTCTTTGTGCCGTGGGGAGGATTATCAACGGTTAAACTGTAATAATAGTAGCACCCAGAGGACGGACGAATGGATGGACGGACAGCTTGTTGGATGGATCGCTAGTCGGTCATTGAATGGCCAAGCCATTTGAGTAAATTGTCCGTGTGTGTACATGTGTGTGTGTGTGTGTGTGTTTTGTAGATTTATGCAAAGAAAGGCGTACATAGTTACCTCCAATACCAGCGAATCTCAATTGGCGATGGTATAGTTAATAATCATAAAAAAACATGCCTGGCTTTGTTATAAATACATAATAATTAAAGGCTTAAAATTATGCATCATCGACAGCAGCAGCAACAAAAACAACAACAAAAGAAGAGCATAAAACAACTAAATGAGCAGTTGGAAATAATAAATATTGGCAATAAAATGATTTCGACGATTAATCCTCCAAAGGTATGGGGTTATGAAAAAACATGAAAATCGACGTTTGATGGATACTTGAAAAAATATTTTTTAAAAATCCACGTTTGATGGATACTTGAAAAAATATTTTTTAATAAATCCACGTTTGATGGATACTTGAAAAAATATTTTTTAAAAAATCCACGTTTCATGGTTCGATGAGAAAATATTTTTTAATAAATCCCCGTTTGATGGTTCGATGAAAAAAATATTTTTTAAAAATCCACATTTGATTGATACTTGAAAAAATATTTTTTAAAAAAATCCACCTTTGATGGATACTTGAAAAAATATTTTTTAAAAAATCCACGTTTGTTTTTTCTTCAAAAAATATTTGTTTAATAAATCCACGTTTGTTGATTGATTGAAAAAAATATTTGTTTAAAAACTCCAAGTTTGTTGTTTCATTGAAAAAATATTTGTTTAAAAAATCCAAGTTTGTTGTTTCATTGAAAAAATATTTGTTTAAAAATCCACTTTTGATGGATATTTGAAAAAATATTTTTTAAAAAATCCACGTTTGATGGATATTTGAAAAAATATTTTTTAAAAAATCCACGTTTGATAGATTCATTGAAAAACATTTTTTAAGAAATCAACGTTTGTTGATTCATTGAAAAACATTTTTTAAGAAATCAACGTTTGTTGATTCATTGAAAAAATATTTTTTAAAAAATCCACATTTGTTGTTTCATTGAAAAAATATTTTTTAAAAAGTCCACGTTTGTTTTTTCTTCAAAAAATATTTGTTTAAAAAATCCAAGTTTGTTGTTTCATTGAAAAAATATTTGTTTAAAAAATCCAAGTTTGTTGTTTCATTAAAAAAATATTTTTTAAAAAATCCACATTTGATGGATACTAGAGAAAATATTTTTTAAAAAATCCACGTTTGTTTTTTCTTCAAAAAATATTTGTTTAAAAAATCCAGGTTTGTTGTTTCATTGAAAAAATATTTGTTTAAAAATCCACTTTTGATGGAAACTTGAAAAAATATTTTATAAAAAAAACAACGTTTGATGGATACTTGAAAAAATATTTTATAAAAAAACAACGTTTGATGGATACTTGAAAAAATATTTTTTAAAAAATCAACGTTTGCAGATTCATCGAAAAATATTTTTTAAAAATCCATGTTTGATGGTTGGATGAAAAAATATTTTTTTAAAAAATTCATGTTTGATGGTTGGATGAAAAAAATATTTTTTAAAAAATCCACGTTTGATGTGTCGATGAAAATATATTTTTTAAAAAATCCATGTTTGATGGTTGGATGAAAAAATATTTTTTTAAAAAATTCATGTTTGATGGTTGGATGAAAAAATATTTTTTCATAAGTCTTTGTTTGATGGATACTTGAAAAAATATTTAAAAAAAAAACATTTTCGTTGATTCATTGAAAAATACTTGAAAAATATTTTTTAAAAAAGTCCGTTCGTTTGATGGATACTTGAAAAAATATTTTTAAAAAAATCCACATTTGATGTATACTTGAAAAACTATGTTTTAAAAGATCCACGTTTGATGGATACTTGAAAAAATATTTTTTAAAAAATCCATGTCTGATGGATACTTGAAAAATATTTTTTAAAATAATCCACACTTCATCCAAAAAATATTATTTTAAAAAATCGGCGTTTGATGGTTTCTAGAAAAATTATTTTTTTTTAAATTCACGTTTAATGGTTTCTAGAAAAAATATTTTTTTTTAAATTCACGTTTAATGGTTTCTAGAAAAAATATTTTTTTTAAATTCACGTTTAATGGTTTCTAGAAAAAATATTTTTTAAAAAATCCACGTTTGATGGATACTTAAAAAAATATTTTTTTTAAAAAATCCAGGTTTGATGGATACATGAAAAACAATTTTTTAAAAAAATCTACGTTTGATGGATACTTGAAAAAATATTTTTTAAAATTTCCCCCTTGAAAAATATATATTTTTTTTTTAAATTTCTAGAAAAAATATATTTTTTTAAATCCACGTTTGAAGGTTTCTAGAAAATTATTTGAAAAAAAAAAAATATTTTTTGAAAAATACATTTTGGAAGGTTCGTGTTTTCCATGGTCTCCTATGGCCCAAGTTTTTGAGTTTTGCCCCCATAAGGTTAATCTCATTTAATCGAAGCTAATCCTGCAGCCATCCACGATCCCAGTTGTGGCCCATGATTAAGCAGCGTTTGAGAGCATTTGGTCCTCTTCTAAGATGCTAAGCGTAACGTATGTGTACTTTTTTATATTACACTTCCTCCTTCCCCCGACTTGCCTCAGCCCTCTGAAAAAGTGCTGCAATATGGCTTGCCGCTGGACCAGAGTCCGGCCATTTCAAATGGCTTTCTTGTTGGTTTTTCTTCATTTTCTTTCCAGCCATAAAACTTGGCTGAAAAAAAAAACGGAGATTCCAGTAGCTACTGAAGCTGTCAGATGATTAATCTTTTTAAATCATACACAGTTTGTTATTTTCTTTTCCTTGGTGTTGTTCGTTCGTTCCCCTTGTTCTTCTTGTTTTTTGTTCCTTGATTTCAGTTTGTGGCCTAGGTAATGTTGTTATGTACAAACATTTCGATCCCTCCCCCTTTCGCGTTTCTTGGGTAATCTGATTATAAGGCACACCAAGGAGAGAGAAAAACAACAATAAACAACGTTATTATATAAGAGCAAAATGATGCTATTGGAAACAGTTAAGAAGCTTGTCTTCTTAGCCAAATGGAGAACGAATTCGAGATTTTAGCAAAATATGAAAAAAAGTTATTGAAAATTCTGCGGAATTCATGACAATTTGGGACATAGTACTTTATTTTTATTGAGAGAGAGAGAGAGAGTGGAAAAGAGAGAGAGACAGAGATGAAGAGAGAGAGAGAGAGAGAGAGAGAGAAAGGCAGAAGGTGTAAGTTCCCAGGCAATCTCTTAATGATCAGAACTTTTTCGTGATTTTCCAAAAAAAAAAAAAAAAAAATCAATAAAAAATCAAAATAAAAAAATGAGAAAGGTGTTCGGTCTGAACTAAATTCATATAAATATATACCCTTTGGCTATTGCGGAAGGTTTCTTTCTTAGAGATCTTTAGAAGCCCTTGTAATACCATGCGGAACTTCAAAACTACTCTCAGAAAATAATTTGCCTTTATCAAGGAAAATCTTCACTTTTTGCTCGTTTCAGATGTTCTGAATAGGTTTATGTTTTAAAAAGAAGATATGGGTACTTAATAGGCAATTTTGCTGAGAGAGAGTGAGAAAGGAATAACTACAATGTTAGCCATATCAACATAATTAATATATCTTATTCAGCCATTGGAGAGCAAAAAAAGTTTTGGGGGAGAGAGGCATAACAAAGTTTAAAGATTTTTCATTTTTTTCACTCTCTCATTTTTTCATTAAAATTGGCATGGTCTATACTTGTCTAAGCACTCTAAAGGTGGCAGGATAAATTATGTAAAATTGCCTCTCCGAGAAAATATGGGAAAACAAAAGACTTAAGACACAAACGTGATACCACTATGCTGGTAAGTGTAAGGTAAGGGTTTCTAATTTAAAATTAATTCAATTGTTTTTTCTTTAAGAAATTGAAAAACGTAATTTTAAAAATGTTTGATTTAATTGAATTTACACATACCAGAAGGAAATTAAGAGAAGTTTTTTCATCTGAATGCCGAATAGATTTATAACTATGTAGAGGTAGCATACACATCCTAGCATGGATACGGTGATAAATTAGCAATATGTGCCTTGAAACCACCGCTGGAGGACATTTTCTAGTCATATTTGTAGTTATTGAAGATTTAAGTTCCCAATATTCTCTTCTGCCTATAGAAATAATTTTTAAAAAAATCCATGTTTGATAGATGCCTTAAGAAATAATTTTTTTAAAAATCCATGTCTGGGCAGTCTTAAGAATTAATTTTTAAAAAATCCATATTTGATGGAGGCCTTAACAAATAATTTTTAAACAATCCATGTCTGATGGCGGGCTTAAGAAATTATTTTTAAAAATCCATGTTTGATGGATGGCTCAAGAATTTTTTTTAAAATGTATGGCTCAAGAAAAAGTGTATAAAAAATAATTGAAGAAATATTTTTTAAAAAATATTATTTGATGGATACTTGAAAAAAATTATTTTTGGAAAATCCACGTTTAATGGTTCGATAAAAAATATTACAAAAAAAAACATGATTGGTGGATCGATGAAAAAATGTCTTTTAAAAAATCCATGTGTGATGGAGCCCTTAAGAAATAATTTTGTAAAAAATACATGTTTGATGCATGACTCAAGAATAAATTTTGTAAAAAATCCACGTTTGATGTATGGCTTAAGAAATATTTTTGAAAAAATCCACCTTTATTGGATTCTTGAAGAAATATTTCTTTAAAAAAATCCACGTTAATTCTTCAATTTTTTTTTAAAGCCACATTTTAAGGATACTTGAAAATATATTTTTTTAAAGCTAAGTTTGTTGATTCATCGAAAAAAATATTTTTATTTAAAAATCCACGTTTGTTGGTTCATCGAAAAAATATTTTTTAAATAACTGCACGTTTGTTGATTCACTGAAAAACATTTTTTAGAAACAAAAAATTTAGATGGGTTGATAAAAATGAAAAAATCCCTATTTCACGATTCGATTAAAATAAAACATTTTCTTAAAAATCGATGAAAAAATATTTTTTTGAAATCCACGCTTAATGGATACTTAAAAAAAATATTTTTTTAAAAATCCACGTTTTATGGATATTGAAAAAATATTTTTTAAAAAATCATTGGATCATTGGACACCTGAGAAAATATTTTTTTTTAAAGCCCACGTTCTATGGATACTTGAAAAAAATATTTCTTTTAAAAATCCACTTTCGTTGGTTTATCAAAAAAATATTTTTTTAAAATCCACGTTCGTTGATTTATCGAAAAAATATTTTTTTAAAAATCCACGTTCGTTGGTTTGATGAAAAAATATTTTTAAAAAAATCCATGTTCGTTGGTTCATCGAAAAAATATTTTTTTTTAAATCCACGTTTGTTGGTTCATCGAAAAAATATTTTTTTAAGAATTCACGTTTGATGGTCCGATGAAAAAATATTTTTTTTTAAAAAAAACCACGTCTGATGGTTTTATGAAAAAATATTTTTTTAAAAAACCACGTCTGATGGTTTTATAAAAAAATATTTTTTTAAAAATCCACGTTCGTTGGTTTATCGAAAAAATATTTGTTTTAAAAAACGACGTTTGATGGTCCGATGAAAAATATATTTTTTTTTTAATCCATGTTTGATAGTTTGATGAAAAGATATTCTTTTAAAAATCCATGTCTGTTGGTTTGATGAAAAAATATTTTTTTAAAAATCCATGTCTAATGGTTTGATGAAAAAATATTTTTTTAAAAATCCATGTCTAATGGTTTGATGAAAAAATATTTTTTTAAAAATCCATGTCTGATGGTTTGATGAAAAAATATTTTTTAAAAATCCATGTCTGATGGTTTGATAAAAAAATATTTTTATAAAAATCCATGTCTGATGGTTTGATAAAAAATATTTTTTTAAAAATCCACGTTTTATGGATACTTGAAAAATATTTTTTTAAAAATCCACGTTTTATGGATACTTGAAAAAATATTTTAAAAAAATCCACGTTTTATGGATACTTGAAAAAATATTTTTTAAAAAATCCACGATTCATAGATACTTGATTTAAAAAAAAAAAATCACTTTTTATGCTTCGATTAAAAAAAAAAAACATTTTTTAACAATCGATGAAAAAATATTTTTTTTATATCCACGTTTCATGGATGATTGAAAAATATTTTTTTATGCTTTTTAGATATAATGAAATAATCTTCTTTATTATGGACTTCAAATAGGAAAGATGAGTAGATCAATAAAAAAATGTTTTTTTTGTTAATAAAATTCCTATTTTTTTCTTGAAATAAATAAATCAAAATCTCGATTCCCAAGTGTCATCGTTTAAACAATTAATAACGGTCGAAATTTTCTTAAATAATTTCAACGCCTTTCAAAAATACGCTGTTTTTTGAAATTTCTTTCAGTTCATTTTCAAATGAAATGCATTTACCGTAAGAAAGAAAAAAATATGATAATAAGAAAAAAATTATGAATATGAAATTGCCCCTGCTGGACATATAACAGAACTGTTGGGGAAAAAACCCCATATATGATTGACAGTTTAACGCTTGGTTAAATTTCCCATTCCATTCTCATCTCATCTTCTTGGCCATTGTGTTGTTGTGTGGATGGCCATCAGAAAAGAAAAATTTAATGCTTCGCAGAGTATTCTGTTTAGCTGGTGATTGAAAATATGTTTTTTTTTTTTCTTCTTTTCTGGGGAGTAGGAATCCACTTCTAGCCACTCATAATTACATATTAAGGCCCAGGTTGCAATAGGTGGCCTGGAAAATGTTGGAACACCAAAAAAAAAACATAAAAAAAAACACGGAAAGACAATGACGCTAAGGTATGTAAACAATGTTTTCGTTGTTTGCCATCTTCCTCTTGGGGCAACGGGAATGGGTAGTTAAAGTTTATGCCATGCTCATTGGTTTCGATCAATGATCAATGTCAATGTTGTGACCTTTACGTTAAATAACATTGCCAGTCAGCCAGCCAGGCAGCGATGAGCTGCATTGCCTGGCTGCATGTCTCAGCCCAGCCAGACCATGATCAAGAAAACCAAGCCACAACCCAGCTCAATTCGTTTGGTTTTGAAAAAAAAATACTTAGATGTTGCCAACGAAAGGCAGACAGACATGCATGCCTAAGCTTGCTCATAGAAAATGTGCCGTGCTTTATAAATAACTAGAAAATGAAGTAGAAGAAGCATTTGATGGGCCATACAAGATGTTCATAAATAGACATCTTCTTTGCTTACAAAGTTTTCCAGAAATACACAGACCAGAGGAGAGGGACGGACATACAGCCAGCCAACAAGAAAAAGATGACTCCAAACATGATTGTATTTAAGAAGAAGAAGAAAAAAAACTTTATACAACTCATTTTTTTCCTGATGGCGATGGAAGCAGAAGACAACATAGAAGACAAAAAAAAAAAAGACTCTAACAATGTTTTCCATAGAAATAACAAAATTCCATAAACATTTTTTTCCAAACCAGCCAACAGACATGCTCTGACAAAACGAATAATGTGTGGAAATTATGCATTGCCTCATACATTGAAAACGGGGAGAAATTTTTTCTAACAAACAAAAAAAAAATCGTTTCTAATATTGCACAATATCTGGTAATGATTCTGTACAATTTCAAAGGCAATTTGGGGATTTCTTAACAACAAAAATCCCCCCCTGCCCTCTCACCTCTTCTTTCCACCAAGAAAAGAAAGCTTAAATGTTATCCAAAAAAAATTGTTTTTTTCAAAAGAAGGAAGATTCATTTTTATCTCATAATAATAACAGCTTTTTCTCGTTGCTGTCCATAATAATCATAATCTTTTCATAAATATTTATTAATGTACAATTTAAGATGATAACAATTGGGAGAAATTATTAAGATTATTATTTTTTTTTTGAACAACACGGAAAAGAATTGCTTTAGAAGTTTAGTTTTCTATGAAAATTACCCGCACATTGTTACCTTGGCTGAATAAAAGACTTGGCAAACGAACCTCAATTAGGCAACATTGTTTGGGGGAGCACAAAAAAGAAACAACAACAAAATTTGGGAAGAGAAAAATGAAAAATATTCTTTGAATTCCAATTTCACCAATTGAAATCCTAAAAAAATAAACAGTGTTAATCAAAAGACTTAAGAAACAAACTTACAATTAGTCAATGTTACTGACATTGAGAGAGGAAGAGAAAGAGGAGAGGTATAGTCAAAGAGAAATAAGGAAAACATCCACACTAAAGTACAAAAGACTTAGGAAACAAACTTCATATCTTAATGTTGGTTGTGAGTAAGAGTGGGGGGTAGAGAGAGAAAGAGGGAGTGAGAGAAGATTTTCAATTGGAGTATTCAAAACCCAATCTATCTCTTGGATTCCTATGAAATGTCTTCTCTCCATAGAATATTATAAATGGTTCCTCTGGACATAGCAAACCTATGGGAGGGAGGCTTCGCATAGAAGATCTGGGGACGTTATACTATCCAAAAATATATATGGAAAGCTCTTAACCATAGAAGATATAGAAAAGGTTTTTAAGCTATAGAACATGTGGAGGAGGTTATTTGCCACTGGAAAAGATACGAACTTTTCATGGACCAGTGGAAGATCATTTTCGCCAGAGAAGTCCTTTGGCAGGGTTTTTTCATAAAGAAAGGTGATTGTAAAAGACACTTAAAGCAAACTTTCCACCATAGAGAGAGAGAGGTATTGATTAAAAAAAGGAGAATTTCACCTAAATGTGAAATAGACTTAGAACACAAACTTCATCAGTAGATACTGAGTGAGAGAAAATTTGGACGAGAGAGAAAGAGAGTGTGAAAGAAGAGCATAGATGGGCAAAAGAATGAAAGAGAAATTCCTTAGAGAATTTTAGTATTACTGTTCTGCATTGAATTTTAACTTTTTAATAATTTTTAAACAAAATTATAATCAAATTTTGTTCAAAAACTATTTTTTACAAACAATGATTGAAAATTATTCGTATTTGTTTGTTTATTGTTGTTCCAATCATGACAGAGGAAAAGAGAAACTTGCCCATCTTTGGAGAGGAGCTATGCCGAAGTCAAAAACTCAAAAGGCCTGTTCAAAGGTCTTTTATTCAGAGAATAACTATGGAAGGTCCCCTTTTCAGAGAAGTATTTTGGAAAGTTTCCTTTTTCTGTGAATGGTTTTCCTTTCATATACGACCAGATCTTCCCTTCATAAAAAATCGGGGAAAGATATGAAATAGATTTAGAACACAAACTTCATCTGTTGATATTGATTGAGAGAGAATTTTTTGGCGTACTCCCTCGATAGAGGATACGTAAAAGGTATTCGTTTCTTAGAAAAACTCTGCAGAGTTGTCACCTTCAACAGGCGTGTTTAAAGGTCTTTTCATAGAAGACCTACATAGGTTCTTAGAGAGAAGCATTTTTGAACATGGCCTTTTCCTGTGGATGGGTTTTCTTTAATATATGACCTGTGTAATTTCTTCTCTTCATTGGCAGAAGATCTGCCATCCAAGAGGGACATATGAATGGTTTCAATTCCAGAGAAGACCTTTAGATAGTCGTCTAATTATGGAATATCTGTGCAAGCTGTTTTTAGGATAGAAGACTCAAACAGGTGTTCTATAGAAAATGGACTTCTATAAGAAAGTTCTTCAGTCATTTGGACCCTTGAGAACAGAAAAAATCAAAAAGATGACTTTTAAAGAAAACATCCTGAGTCAAGGACCTTCAAGGCTCCAAATATGGATTTTTCAAAAAAATGTATGGACTTTCATGGTTTTAAATGTGGTTTTTTAAAAAATATTTTGCTTAAAGATTTTCGGCGTCCGAAAGTGGGTTCTTAAAAGTATTCATTCAAGGACAATGTTATTAAATGTGATTTAAAGAAATATTTTCAAGGCACCTGAATTTTTAAGAAATCTTTTCGTGAACTTTAAGGAATATAGGTCTTGTATATAAATTGGTAGATATAGTAAAGATAGCCATGAAATTATTTATTTTTTATGTTTTGATTTTCGCGGTTTGCTATCTTCGTAAAATTTCACTACATGTCTCTGATGCAAATAAATCAGTACAGTCAGTACATATCCATGAAATGCCGGTTGCATTTTTGTGTATTAATAAAAATTCTAATTTTGATGTTAGGTTGTCTTGTCATATCAATATGGGACCAGTTTCGGCTCTAAGTTTTGATTTGATACCTTTGATGTTAAAGAAAAAATTAATCTGAATCAAATTTGACTAAGAGTTTCTGAAAAAATGAAATTCTTAAATACAATGTATGACCATGAAATCGGTGGTGCAAAGTTGGGAATTAAATATGAAATACGCATGGGGTTTTTAAGGTATATTTCCTATGATTTCCATATGGAGTCTGTTTCTCCTCTTATTTTCGATTTTAGGGCTTCGGTGTAAATGGAAAAAATAATCTGCATCAAATTTCACTGTAAGTCTCTGAACAACTGAAATCGGTCTATATAATATATATCCATGAAATCCCGAGTGTAAATGTTGGATATTTCAAAGAAATTATTTATAGAATTTTTAGGATTACTTTTTTGGTATTTCATCGAGGTGCCAGATTCTTCCATAAATTTTGATTTGAGTATCAAAAGAAAAATTAATCTGAATCAAATTTCAGTGTATGTTTCTGAATAAAGTTAATCTTTAAATATAACCTATTAGCATGAAATCGGGGTTAAAATCGGTTAAAAATTTCGCATGGGATTTTTTAGTCACATTTCCTATGATTTTCACATGGAGCCTGTTTCTCCTCTTATTTTTGATTTTAAGGCTTCGGTGTAAATGGAAAAAATAATCTGCATCAAATTTCACTATGAGTCTATGAACAACTGAAATCGGTATGTATTATATATAGCCATGAAATCCCATGAGCAATTTTGGGTATTTCAAAGAAATTTTTAAATGGATTTTTAGGATTATTTTTTTTTTGGCTTTTCGTTGAGGGTCCAGATTCTCCCATATATTTTGATTTGACGCCTTTGGTATTAAGAGGAAAATTAATCTAAATCAAATTTCACTATAAGTCTCTAAATAGAGTAAATCCATAAATATAATGTATGGCCATGAACTCGGGGTGGGAAGTAGGGAATTGAAGATTCTTCCATATTTCCTTTTTTTTTTTTGCATATGCAGCCTGTTTCTCCCCTAAATTCTTATTTAAAGGCTTTGATGTAAATGGGAAAAAGAATCTACATCGAATTTCATTGTGAGTCTCTGAACAACAGAAATCGGTATATATAATATATCTCTAAAATCGCGGGTAGCAAACTTGGCAGTTAAAGAGAAATTACGCATGGGATTTTTTTTAGATACATTTCCTATGATTTTCACATGGAGACTTTTTCTCCTCTTATTTTTGATTTTAGGGCTTCATTGTAAATGGGAAAAATAATCTGCATCAAATTTCACTGTGAGTCTCTGAACAATAGAAATCGGTATATATAATATATAACAATGAAATCCCGTGGGTTATTTTGGCTATTTCAAAGGAAATATTTATTGAATTTTTAGGATTACTTTTTTGGTATTTCATTGAGGTGCCAGATTCGTCCATAAATTTTGATTTGAGACATTTGGTGTCAATGGAAAGAATAATCTACATGAAATTTTACCATAAGTCTCGGAATAAAGTAAATCCATAATTATAATGTATGGCCATGAAATCGGGTTTGGAATGTTGGGAATTGAAGACTCTCCCATAAAGATATATTTCGTATTTATATATTTCCTATGATTTTCACATGGAGCCTGTTTCTCCTCTTATTTTTGATTTTAGGGCTTCGGTGTAAATTGGGAAAAATAATCTGCATCAAATTTCACTGTAAGTCTCTGAACAACTGAAATCGGTATATATTATATATAGCCATGAAATCCCGTGAGCAATTTTGCGTATTTCAAAGGAATTATTTATTGAATTTTTAATTTTATTTTTTTTTTTTGCATTTCATTGAGGTACCAGATTCTTCCATAAATCTTGATTTGAGACCTTTGGTGTCAATAGAAAGAATAATCTACATCAAATTTGACTATAAGTTTCTCAATAAAGTAAATCCATAATTATAATGTATAGCCATAAAATCGGGGTTGTAAAGTTGAATATTTAAGTGAACTTATTAATGAGATTGTTAATCATAATTTTTGAGCGATTTTCATAACGGCCTTGTTTTTTCCCTAAGTTTTGATTTTAGGGATTCACTTGCAAAGGAGAACGTAATCTACATTCAATTTCATCTTAAGTCTCTGAACAAATGATAGCTGCAAATACAATGTAAAGTCATGAAACGCTGCTGGCAAAATCGAGTATTAAAAAATTATTAATTGTTGCTTTTCTGGTTAATTTGTAAGTATTTTCGAAAAGTGCCGGATTTTTCCAGTAATACTTTATTTTAGAGTTTTGGTGTAAAGAAAGAAAATATTCTCCATCGAATTTCATTATGAGTTCTCTAACAAATGAATTCTCTAAATTCAATACTTATCCTTGGAACATGGTTCGGAATATTGACAAATTCACTTTTTTAGATGATTTTTTTTTCATGGTCGTAACATTTTTTTAGTTTTCATTTTCTTTGAATTTGAAACTGAAATTTCTTGTCTAACAATAATTAAGCCATTATTAATAATGAAAATTGTAATTAAAAATTTTCCACCTCAAATTATGGTTTGGTTTATGAGTCTTGGAAAAAAAATGCCTAAATTGTTAAGTGCTTCCTATTTTGTCCGTTGTGTTATTCTTCATGCTGAGAGGAAACAAAAGATTTTTTTTTCGACCACAAGATAACCCCTTGTTGTCTTCCCTCCAAAAAAAAAAAGATAGGCCTACAAATTATTGAAACAAAAAACCAACTACAATAAAAGAAGGCCATGGTCACGCGCCACAAAACAATAAAAGAATGAAACAATCCACTTTTCGGCCAAAATACAAAAAATTACAATTAAAATAAATTACAAAACAAAATGGACAAACGAATCGGAAAAAAAGATGATAATAAAAAAATATCTCTTCTTGTAAACAAAAAGAATACTTGAAAAGCTCGTTAAAAAATACCTTTAATCAAAAGAAGAAAAAGATAATCAACACGGCCAAAACAAAATTGAGACAAAAAGGGAAGATAAAAAAAGTCATAAAAATCTGGAGGGGGAAGAGTTACAATTCCTCGAAGACAAAGACAATTGGCAGAGGCCCGGTAATAAAGCAATTAAAATGTCATTGAGTGTTTTTTTTTTTGGCGGATATGCGCAATGCAACGCAATCCACCTGGAGTGGGATTAGCCTGCGCGCATGCGCATCAAGTTATTACATGGAAGGCATTAAAATGTGCCAGCAATTCGTGTGAGGAAATCAAAGGAGAGAAAAAAAGAAAATAGCTCTCTCTCTCTCTCTCTCTCTCTCTCTCTCTCTCTTGATATAAATTGTAGCACATGTTGAACACGCACCGTTATTGCCACACTATTTGTGTGACAATCAACCGTTTGTTTACCAGTCCGTCTGTCTGTCTTTCGGTCCAGCCACCTTTCCATCGGTTCATTTAAAGTAGCAGCCTAGAACTACCTGTTGCAGGCTGGCTGGCTGGCTATCTCTGATATCTCTTGTGGCTCAATGTCCATCATTGATCAAACAATGTCCAGGCTCAATGATCTAAAGATGCACACACGCACACCAAGAAAAAAGTGTTACAACAAATATAAACACAAGCGGTTATTTCAAATGTCATTTAGGTTGCACAGTGGGCCGAAACTCTAAAATTTTTTAAAGAATGGAGATATTTTCATATTTTTTTCAGCTTCAATTTTATAATCTCAGCCATATGGCTAGAGAGGGTATATATCACTTGATATGGCAAAAAAATGCCTCATCGAAATAACGGTTTTAGACCCTAGGTCTCTTTGGACCAAATCCGTTTCAGGACATTTGGAGTCGATCTAGCGATGTTCGCCTGTCCATCCATCTGCCTGGCTGGCTGGTGCGCACGATAACTCTCGAAGGGAGTATCCGATTTGGCCCAAACTTAGTATATCGTAATATTATTATCAAACATAGATTGAGTTCGGAAATGGACAATATTGGTCCACTCTTTCTGGTACCTCCCCCCCCCCCCCCCCCCAAAATGTCGAAATTTTCGAAAAAAATATATTTTACTGCACAGAACGAGAAAGGATAATCCAATTTTGCTCTAACTTTGCAAATCTTAGTTTTTGCATCAGTGCTAGGTTAGGTGTGAAAATGGACAATATCGGTCTACTCCATCAAGTACCTCTCCCACAAAGGGTCAAAATTTAGAATAATTACAACTTATAAAATGTGATGTATGTGTCCGATTACCTTCAAATTACGCACAGCAGAATAAATTTTGAATATCCATGAAGCTCAAAATAACGAGAAATTAACATCCGATTCCATTCAGACTTGGTGCATCTCAATATTTCCATCAACGCAAGATCTGTTATAAAGATGATAGAGATCGGTCCATTTTTTCTGGTACCTTCCCCACAAAGGGTCAAAATTTTGAATAACCAAAAGGATTATAAAATCCGAAATAAGCATCTGGTTCTCTTCATAATTCATACATCCCATTATTTCTACTTACACAACATCTGCTGCGATGATGGGATATATCGGTCCACTTCTTCCAGTATCTCCCCCACAAAGGATAAAAATTTCGAAAATCCTTGAAGCTCATAAAAAGCGAAATTAACATCCAATTCCATTCAGACTTGGTACATCTCAATATTTCCATCAACGCAAGATCTGTTAGAAAGATGGTAGAGATCGGACCATTCCTTCTGGTACCTCCCCCACAAAGGCTAAAAGTTTTGAATAACCCAAACGATTATAAAATCTGAAATAAGCAACCGATTCCCTTCAAATTTCACACATCCCATTATTTCTACTAACACAAGATCTGCTGTGAAGATGGAATGTATCGGCCCACTCCTTCTGGTACCTCCCCCACAAAGGGTCAAAATTTTGAATATCTACGAGGCTCATAAAACGCGAAATTTACATTCGATTCCATTCAGACTTGACACATCTTAATATTTCTATCAGGACAAGAGCTGCTATAAAGATGGTAGAGATCCGACCATTCCTTCTGGTACCTTCCCCACAAAGGGTCAAAATTGTGAATAACCAAACGGTTATAAAATCCGAAATAAGCATCGGGGTTTCTTTATGTTTCACACATCCCATAATTTCTACTAAGACAAGATCTGCTGTTAAGATGGAATATATCGGTGTACTCCTTCTGGTATCTCCCCCACACAGGCTCAAAATTTTGAATACCCTTGAAGCTCATGAAACGTGAAATTATCATTCGATTCCATTCAGACTTGGGACATCTCAATATTTCTATCAACCCAAGATCTTTTATAAAGATGGTAGAGATCGGACCATTCCTTCTGGTACCTCCCCCACAAAGGGTCAAATTTTCGAATATCCTTGAAGCTCATAAAACCCGAAATTGCCATCCCATTTCATTCAGACTTGGCAAATCTCAGTATTTCTATTGACACAAGATCTGTTATAAAGATGATAGAGATCGGCTCATTTCTTCAGGTACCTCCCACACAGAGGGTCAAAGTTTGGAATACCAAAACTATTATAAAATTCGAAATATATATCGGGTTCTCTTCATATTTCACACATCACATTATTTCTACTAACAAAAGATCTGCTGTTAAGATGGAATATATCGGTGTACTCCTTCTGGTACCTCCCCCACAAACGGTCAAAATTTTTAATATCCATGAGGTTCATAAAACCCGAAATTACCATCCGATTCCATTCAGACTTGGCACATATTAATATTTCTACCAGGACAAGAGCTGTTATAAAGATGATAGAGATCGGCCCATTCCTTCTGGTACCTCCCCCACAAAGCGTCAACATTTTGAATAACCAAAAGGATTATAAAATCCGAAGTAAATATAGGGTTTTTCACACATCCCATTATTTCTACTAACCCAAGATATGCTGTGAAGAGGGGATATATCGGTCCACACCTTCTGATACCTCTCCCACAAATTGTCAAAATTTTGAATATCCATGAAGCTCAAAAAACGTGAAATTAACATCCGATTCCATTCGGACTTCATACATCTCAATATTTCCATCGAACCAAGATCTATTATAAAGATCTAGAGATCGGACCATTTGTTCTGAAATTCTACAACTTTTGAAGGGAGAAAATAATTTCATAATTTTTGGTTCTTTTTTAGAAATTCGTATTAAAAAATACTAAAATTTTTGGTCTGGTCTGAAATTTGTAAACAGTACTAATATTTTGTACGGTCCGATCTTCAATTGTGAAATTCGAAATTAAGATTTTTCTGGCGAAGCAAACAATTCCAGACCACTGTGTGCCGGTTGTTTATTATCGCCTCTTGCCGAATACAAAAGGTGTTGATCACCATCCTCATCATTCGACAAATGAGATGGTGGTGGGGGGATGGTTTTGTCACCCTCAAATAATCAATTCGAACAAAAGGTGATATCAATTTTTATCTCATTCTCATTGTCATCACCATCATCAATAAGAAGACAATATTTTATCTTTACAAAAAAAAAAAAAAAAAAAAAAAAAAAAAAATACACCAACAACAACAAAAGGAATCTGTAACAAATTTGTAAATAAAAAAAAAATTCTTTTTCAATTCGATAAAAAAAAAACAAAAAAATTAGATAGCATGACAAGTGATTGTCTCTCTTTTTCTCTACCACGACGATGTTGTTTTAGGTTGACACATGGAATGATTTGTTTTAGTCCATCAAATTATTTGTCAACTCAGATAACAACAACAAAAATCCACAAATTACGATCCAAAAAAAAAAAAAAATCCCGCCATGAAAATTTGTTTGGTGTCAAGTAATTTTTCTTTTGTCATTGTGAAAAACAAAAACAAAAGTTCATCAGCCTTTTCTCTATTATTTTGAAATAATATCGATTTTGGTTTTTCAAATGTTTTATCTTTTCATTCTACTTCTACTGTCGTTGTTGTTGTTGCTGCCGCTGTAACTTGTCCAAATAATTGTGTTCAAATATTTGTCTCAATTTTATGTTTGAGTGTTCAGGGTCTCCCCAACCAAACATTGATAACAGCCATACGAACTTTTTAAGGTTCCAATGAACTTTTTTCTTTAAGTAAACATCAAACATATTTTTTTTTTTTTGGTAATGGGAAATTCTGACAAAGTTTCCTTAAGTGGTTTTGCTAATAGATTTTTGGGAATATTGGCGGTGAGATAAAAAGTGGCTAGGGAAAAAGGCAAATTTATGATGGAGAGACATGGGGAAGAAAATGGAAAACCCAATTTGAAATAAGTGTCTAAAGACAACTGAGATTTCTATAGAAAAACTCTGAAAACTGAGGATTTTTTTTCTATAAAAAAAACTATCCTCAGAGGACCTGAGGATTTTTTTTTGTTTGTAGAAAAAAGTCACTACAGGGAACTGAGAATTTTTTTCTATAGGAAAAACTATCCTCAGAGACCTTAGGAATTTTTTTTCTACAGGAAAAACTATCCTCAGGTCACTGAGGAGAAAAAAGTTCCTCAGGTCAATGAGGAGACTTTTTAATAGAAAAAAATTCCTCAGGTCACTGGGGAGACTTTTTCTATAGAAAAAACTGTTCTCAGTGACCTGAGAAAATTTTTTCTATAGAAAAAACTGTTCTCATTGACCTGAGAAAATATTTCTATAGAAAAAACTGTTCTCAGTGACCTGAAAAATTTTTTCTATAAAAAAAACTGTTCTCAGTGACCTGAGAAAATGTTTTCTATAGTAAAAACTGTTCTTAGTGACCTGAGAAATTTTTTGTACAGAAAATACTGTTCTCAGGGACCTGAGAAAATTTTTTCTATAGAAAAAACTGTTCTCAGGGACCTGATAATTTTTTTTAGGGAAAAAACTATCCTCAAAAAAAAAAAAATTTTTCAGAAAAAAATTCCTCAGGTCACTGGGGTGACTTTTTTCTATAGAAAAAAATTCCTCAGGTCACTGGGGTCACTTTTTTCTATAGAAAAAAATTCCTCAGGTCACTGAGGTGACTTTTTTCTATAGAAAAAAATTCCTCAGGTCCTTGAGGTGACTTTTTTCTATAGAAAAAAATCCTCAGGTCCTTGAGGTGACTTTTTTCAATAGAAAAAAATCCTCTGTTTCCTGGGAGAAACGTATTGTATCTTTTATTTTAGAAAATATTGTATCTCACGAAATACTTGCTATCTAACTTCAACTTGTTTACATTTCTTCCGACAAAAGTTGGTCAAATCTCTTTCCCAGTCACAGTGATCACATTACACATGGCATTGCAAAAATTTTCAGAACAAGAACAACAACAACGCAAAACCCATTCTAATCATTTAAAAAAATTCTTCTTCATTCTTTCTCCCGATTCTCTGAAGTAATTCTGCCGGTATTTGTTTTACCCAGATATCAGTTTTGGTTTTCTTTGCCATGCAGAGATCAGATGTTGCCAATCGGAGAGAATGGCAAAGAAATGGCTGCAGCGACAATGACATGACGACATGGCGTTCGAAAACGCAACAAGACGTGCCATATTCTGGATTTGTCTTTCGTCTTTGTTTTGAATTCGGTTCTTTGGAAAAATATTTGCACCACAGAGATTCTGAAAAAATGCAATGAGTGTCAGTGTGTGCTGCAACGGTAAAGCGATACAGAGTTACTCGAAAAGAGTATCTGATGGCATTTAATTGTTTAGAATTTTGATTATGTAATCATTGCCGAGTTGAATTACGTTTTTCAAGTTGAATGAATGCAGAGAGACAGAAAGAGATGATGAAAGAAGCAAAAAAAAAAAATAGAAAAGAAAAAGTATGGCATTGCATCATCAAAGTAATCGCGTTGATGGCAAATGAAGATCATGACGATGATGATGATGATGATGATCGGCATAATCATCATCGCCATCACCTGGTATGCAATTTGTAAGAATAATTTATGATTTCTGATAAATCGCATAATTACGCATGCAACCAACAACAACAACAATGAAGTACAGATAAGAGCTGATCACGAAACCAGTAACAACAACAGCAAGACAAAATGTGGGCATAGCTATCTCATTACAAATCTTTGGTGAATTCAGTTACATTCCCCCCTCCTCTCCCATTCCATTCCCAAATGTTGCTGATGATGATGGCGACGATGATGAAACCAATAAAGATATGAAAAGATTTGAGGAAATTTTATAAATTGAAATTTTCGTATATCTCAATCTGGGAATCGGAGAATTTATTGCGGGTAATTTACACAAACACACACCTTAAGAATGAGGAAACGAGATTTAATGGAAATAAATTGGATTGGCTGTGTTTGTGTTAAAACATAGAAAGGGGGAGAATTTCTTCTGCTAATAGAATAACCTGTGGAGGTCTCCATCCAGGAAATGCCAGCACAAACTTTCCTACAGCAAAAAGTTCCTTAGTGGTCTGAGAAGACTTTTTTCTATAGAAAAAATTCTTCAATGGTCTGCGGAGACTTTTTCTATACGAAAAATCTCAAGTGGTCTGAAGAGACATTTTTCTATAGAAAAAAAACCTCAATTTTTTGAGGAGACTATTTTCTATAGAAAATATCTCCAGTGGTCTGACAAAACTTTCTTTTTTTTCTTTCTTTATTAAAACTCCTCATTGAGCTGAGGAATATTTTTCTTTAAAAGAAACTATTCTCATGGAGCTGAGGAATATTTTCCTTTTCTTTTTCTACTGAAAAAACTCACCTACGATTTTTTCTCATCTCAGAGGCCATAGGAATTTTTTTTCTGTAAAACAAAGTCACCTTAGGGATATAAGGAAATTTATTCTATAGAAAGTGTCCTCAGGCATCTGAGGAATTTTTTTTTATTGAAAAAAGTGTCTTCAGGAAACTGAGGATTTTTTTTCTATTGAAAAGAGTGTCCTCATGAACCTGAGGAATTTTTCTATAAAAAATGTGTCCTCATGAACCTGAAGAATTTCTTTCTATGAAAAAGTATCCTTTGGAACCTGAGAATGTTTTTCTATAGAAAAAAGATATCTCAGGAACCTGAGAAATTTTTTCTATAGAAAAAAGTGCTCTTAGAGACCTCAGAAATGTTTTTCAGGGACCTGAGGAATTTTTTTCAATAGAAAAAAGTGTCCTCAGGGACCTGAGGAATTTTTTTCTATAGAAAAAAGTTGCCTCAGGGACCTGAGGAATTTTTTTCTATAGAAAAAAGTTGCCTCAGGGACCTGAGGAATTTTTTTCTATAGAAAAAAGTTGCCTCAGGGACCTGAGGAATTTTTTTCTATAGAAAAAAGTTGCCTCAGGGACCTGAGGAATTTTTTTCTATAGAAAAAAGTTGCCTCAGGGACCTGAGGAATTTTTTTCTATAGAAAAAAGTTGCCTCAGGGACCAGAGGAATTTTTTTCTATAGAAAAAAGTTGCCTCAGGGACCTGAGGAATTTTTTTCTATAGAAAAAAGTTGCCTCAGGGACCTGAGGAATTTTTTTCTATAGAAAAAAGTTGCCTCAGGG
This sequence comes from Musca domestica, assembly GCF_030504385.1. Taxonomy (NCBI): domain Eukaryota; kingdom Metazoa; phylum Arthropoda; class Insecta; order Diptera; family Muscidae; genus Musca; species Musca domestica. The sequence goes on from NW_026712367.1 coordinate 4,299,382, forward strand.
ACCTGAGGAATTTTTTTCTATAGAAAAAAGTTGCCTCAGGGACCTGAGGAATTTTTTTCTATAGAAAAAAGTCACCTCAGGGACCTGAGGAATTTTTTTCTATAGAAAAAAGTCACCTCAGTGACCTGAGGAAATTTTTTTCTATAGAAAAAAGTCACCTCAGGGACCTGAGGAAATTTTTTCTATAGAAAAAAGTCACCTCAGGGACCTGAGGAAATTTTTTTCTATAGAAAAAAGTCACCTCAGGGACCTGAGGAAATTTTTTTCTATAGTAAAAAGTCACCTCAGGGACCTGAGGAAATTTTTTTCTATAGAAAAAAGTCACCTCAGGGACCTGAGGAAATTTTTTTCTATAGAAAAAAGTCACCTCAGGGACCTGAGGAAATTTTTTTCTATAGAAAAAAGTCGCCTCAGGGAACTGAGGAAATTTTTTTCTATAGAAAAAAGTGTCCTCAGGGACCTGAGGAATTTTTTTCTATAGAAAAAAGTCACCTCAGGGACCTGAGGAATTTTTTCTATAGAAAAAAGTCACCTCAGGTCCCTGAGGATAGTTTATTCTATAGAAAAAATTCCTCAGGTCCCTGAGGATAGTTTTTTCCATAGAAAAAAATTCCTCATGTCCGTGAGGAAAGCTTTTTCTATAGAAAAAAATTCCTCAGGTCCTTGAGGAGAGTTTTTTATAGAAAAAAAAATCCTCAGGTCTCTGAGGACAGTTTTTTTTATAGAAAAATAATTCCTCAGGTCCCTGAGGATAGTTTCTTGTAAAGAAAAAAATCTTCAGGTCCCTAAGGGCAGTTTTTTATAGAAAAAAATTCCGCGGGTCCTCGAGGACAGTTTTTTTATCCCTAAATACAGTTTTTTCTTTAGAAAAAAAATTCTATAGAATAAAATTCCTTAGTTCCCTGAGGAAATTGTTTTGTGAGGAAAACAATTCCGCAGTTCACTGAGGGTAGGGTTTTCTATAGAAAAAAAAAAACGAAAAAAAAAAAAAAAAAGTCACCTGAGGGACCTGAGGATTATTTTCAGCTGGGATCTGAGAATTTTTTTCTACGAGAAAAAGGCAACTCAGTTACAATCGCTGTAGATATTTTTCAAGACATTTTTTAAGAAGCCGAAAAAAATTGAGGATTTTTTTACAGGCTTACCGTTTTAGATTTTCAATTTTTGTTTATAGTTCTCCAATAATTACCTGGAATAAGAAGAAAAAAATTGAAAATTAATATTTAAAAATTAATAACAATAAAAAGGAAGGAATGTACTAGGTAAAAATTTATTTGAAAAAATTTCTCCTCAGACAAATTTCATTTGACCCCATGACCTATTAACAGAATTTTCAAAGCCAATAATTTCTTTTTTTGGTTTTTCTAAGACATTAATGCCTAAAAGCATTTTGAAAACAGCACCCATTTGCACCTTTTCAACGCCTTAACTTAAACCTCCCACTCACTCAAAGCCGATTTTTCTTTTCACAACAAAAAAGACGAGAAAAGCAGCAAAACTTGAGATTGGATCGGGCCGAAAGATCAATTGAAAGCCTCCACAATTGAGGTGTTAACAGCATTACAGTATTACCGTTAATTACCACGACCAGGCGGTGAGCATGCGCAGTGCTGCACAGAGCATATCAAGTTTATCAAATGGTAATTGAAGCAATCTCCTCTATGTTTCGAAGGCCTCTTCGATGAGCCAGGCAGGCCATTAGCAAGCTTTTGATAGAAAATAAAAAAAAATTCGACCAAAAAAGAAACAGAAACAAAGAATATTCTCACCCATTAATCAGCTGTAAAAAAAATAAAACAACAAAGCCGGAAAATTAAGGCATTTTCCTAGTGCAGCTGGGCCAGTCTGCCAGCCGGCAAATGTAAAGTGGAATAGAATCGTAGAAAGTCTGGCTCTAATGCAGATTAACACCCATGCCATTAGCGAGCTGAGGAGGAACATGAAACAAAAACAAAAAAAATCTCAACTTCAATGGAAGCGGAGAAGAAAGTTGCTTTTGATTTGCAGGGTGAGGGGAGAGGGTAGGGAAGGAGACTTCGATTTTTGAGGCATGCTTTAAAACAATTAATAACCCCCCTCTCTCCTACTCTATCAAAGAACAGAGGAAAATACGCTTAATGAAATCAACACAAATGTTTAGAGCATAACAACAACATGAACACCGACAACAACAAAAACGACAACAACAACAACAACTGAAATGTACAATAAATGCAACATGCCGCGACAACTGACAATAAATTCGCCAAAACAAATCGCATTCGGCAATATAACAACCAATAAGCATGAAACGATCGATGAGCGGACAGACAGACAGCCGAGAGCCCGACAACCACCAAACACGCCAGAGATGAAAAACGTTGGAGGCCCCCCCCAAACAATAAAAAAAGGAAGACATAACGAAACAAGCCAAAGGAATTATGCTCCAAAAATATGTGTAAAAACCTCCAAACCCCTTCCCGCCCCCTCTCACCAATCCTCCGCTACAGCATGCAACTGGTAATGCTTGTTGTTGTTTCTTTTTACTTTTACAACAACACAGCTATTTTACATGGAGTACCACAACCAAAAGTATGAAATGTTTGTTTGCTTTGCCATCAAATATGGGTCACAACACGCCGGGGTGTCTGCCAATGGAAATGAAATGCAGGCAAAGAAATGGAAATGGTGGAAGGGAAGGGGGGAGGGATAGAGAAGAAAACAATTGCAGCATCATCAGAGATACATTAAATGGGAAGCTGTTTTCTACAGGAAAAATGCCTCAGGCACCTGAGAACACTTTTTTCTATAGAAAAAATTCCTCAGGTCCCTGGTGACAGTTTTTTCTGTAGAAAAAAAATCCTCAGGTCACTGAGAACAGTTTTTTCTTTTGAAAATTTTTTTTAGGCCACAGAGAACAGTTTTTTCTATAGAAAAAAAGTTCTCAGGTCACTGAGAACAATTTCTTCTATAGAAAAAAATTTCTCAGCTAACTGAGAACAGTTTTTTCTATAGAAAAAAATTTCTCAGGTCACTGAGAAGAGTTTTTTCTATAGAAAAAAATTTCTCAGGTCACTGAGAAGAGCTTTTTCTATAGAAAAAAATTTCTCAGGTCACTGAGAAGAGTTTTTTCTATAGAAAAAAATTTCTCAGGTCACTGAGAAGAGTTTTTTCTATAGAAAAAAATTTCTCAGGTCACTGAGAAGAGTTTTTTCTATAGAAAAAATTTCTCAGGTAACTGAGTAAAGTTTTTTCTATAGAAAAAAATTTGTCAGGTCACTGAGTAAAGTTTTTTCTATAGAAAAAAAAATAGAAAAAAATTTCTCAGGCCACTGAGAAAAGTTTTTTCTATAGAAAAAAATTTCTCAGGTCACTGAGTAAAGTTTTTTCTATAGAAAAAAATTTCTCAGGTCACTGAGAAAAGTTTTTTCTATAGAAAAAAATTTCTCAGGTCACTGAGTAAAGTTTTTTCTATAGAAAAAAAATAGAAAAAAAATGCTCAGGCCACTGAGAACAGTTTTTTCTATAGAAAAAAAATTCTCAGGCCACTGAGAACAGTTTTTTCTATAGAAAAAAAATTCTCAGGCCACTGAGAACAGTTTTTTCTATAGAAAAAAAAATTCTCAGGCCACTGAGAAGAGTTTTTTTCTATAGAAAAAAATTTCTCAGGCCACTGAGAAGAGTTTTTTTTCTATAGAAAAAAATTTCTCAGGCCACTGAGAAGAGTTTTTTTTCTATAGAAAAAAATTTCTCAGGCCACTGAGAAGAGTTTTTTTTCTATAGAAAAAAATTTCTCAGGCCACTGAGAAGAGTTTTTTTCTATAGAAAAAAATTTCTCAGGCCACTGAGAAGAGTTTTTTTCTATAGAAAAAAATTTCTCAGGCCACTGAGAAGAGTTTTTTTCTATAGAAAAAAATTTCTCAGGCCACTGAGAAGAGTTTTTTTTCTATAGAAAAAAATTTCTCAGGCCACTGAGAAGAGTTTTTTTTCTATAGAAAAAAATTTCTCAGGCCACTGAGAAGAGTTTTTTTTCTATAGAAAAAAATTTCTCAGGCCACTGAGAAGAGTTTTTTCTATAGAAAAAAATTTCTCAGGCCACTAAGAAGAGTTTTTTCTATAGAAAAAAATTTCTCAGACCACTGAGAAGAGGTTTTTCTATAGAAAAAAATTTCTCAGACCACTGAGAAGAGGTTTTTCTATAGAAAAAAATTTCTCAGACCACTGAGAAGAGGTTTTTCTATAGAAAAAAATTCTCAGGCCACTGAGAAGAGTTTTTTCTATAGAAAAAAATTTCTCAGGCCACTGAGAAGAGTTTTTTCTATAGAAAAACATTTCTCAGGCCACTGAGAAGAGTTTTTTCTATAGAAAAACATTTCTCAGGCCACTGAGAAGATTTTTTTCTATAGAAAAACATTTCTCAGGCCACTGAGAAGATTTTTTTCTATAGAAAAACATTTCTCAGGCCACTGAGAAGAGTTTTTTCTATAGAAAAAAATTTCTCAGGCCACTGAGAAGAGTTTTTTCTATAGAAAAAATTTCTCAGGCAACTGAGAAGAGTTTTTTCTATAGAAAAACATTTCTCAGGCCACTGAGAAGAGTTTTTTCTATAGAAAAACATTTCTCAGGCCACTGAGAAGAGTTTTTTCTATAGAAAAAAATTTCCTCAGTTGTCTGAGGACAGTTTTTTCTATAGAAAAAATTTCCTCAGTTGCCTGAGGACAGTTTTTTCTATAGAAAAAATTTCCTCAGTTGCCTGAGGACAGTTTTTTCTATAGAAAAAATTTCCTCAGTTGTCTGAGGACAGTTTTTTCTATAGAAAAAATTTCCTCAGTTGTCTGAGGACAGTTTTTTCTATAGAAAAAAATTCCTCAGTTGTCTGAGGACAGTTTTTTCTATAGAAGAAATTTCCTCAGTTGTCTGAGGACAGTTTTTTCTATAGAAAAAATTTCCTCAGTTGTCTGAGGTCAGTTTTTTCTATAGAAAAAATTTCCTCAGTTGTCTGAGGTCAGTTTTTTCTATAGAAAAAATTTCCTCAGTTGCTTGAGGTCAGTTTTTTCTATAGAAAAAATTTCCTCAGTTGTCTGAGGACAGTTTTTTCTATAGAAAAAATTCCTCAGTAGTCTGAGGACACTTTTTTCAATAGAAAAAATTCCTCAGTAGTCTGAGGACACTTTTTTCAGTAGAAAAAATTTCCTTAGTCGTCTAAGGACACTTTTTTCAATAGAAAAAAATTCCTCAGTTTTCTGAGGACACTTTTTTCTATAGAAAAAAATTCCTCAGTTGTCTGAGGTCAGTTTTTTCTGTAGAAAAAAATTCCTCAGTTGTCTGAGGTCAGTTTTTTCTGTAGAAAAGAATTTTCTCAGGTCCCTGAGAGCAATTTTTTCTATAGAAAAAAATTTCAGTTGCCAGGGGATAGTTTTTCTATAGGAAAAAAATTCCTCAGTTGTCTGTGGACACTTTTTTCCATCTTCCAAATTTTATCTGTTTACAATCTGCCCTTATTTGCTAATGGATTATCTTCACCCTTTTATCAGCATGGCACGATTTAAACCATTCTTAAGTCCTATAGCAATAAAATATTCCCGAATTCATTGCTCTTGAAAGAAACACATTAGCATCCTTCTGATTCATTCACCCAATGAAGTTTTCTCAATGTTTGATATGCAAATTTCCCACAATCCAGGAACACAGGAAACAACAGCCAAAATATTCCCACACTCAGGCACGGCCACAGCAGCCATTTAGGCCAGGTAAACAGCATCACAGGAGATGGATGCGGGGATATCCCTAAAATAACACAACGTATGAATTTAAATCTGTATGTATGTATATGTGTGAGTGTGTGGGTGATTGTTACAAATATTGGAAAATTTGTGCATTTTGAAAAATCGAAAATCCGAAGACAATGGCAAAGACATGCAAAGAAAAAAAAAACATCATCACGTGTTGTGCCACACATTTATTAGGTCATGTTTGGCAATTCATGAGCCAGAAAAAAAATTGTACAAAAATATTGAAATACAAGGATTTGTTACCCCTTCGTCCCCTTCCCCTTGAGAGACATAAATATTTTATATGCAAAATACAACAACAATAAAATATGAAAAACATGCATAATTTCATGTTGGCCATGTTGTTGGCCATCGTGGATGCTGCTGGCATGACAGGGAATCTTTTGATGTCGTCGAAATCTTTTCCCCTCAAACCCCTCCCCCCCCCCTATACTGTAGTTACTAAGAGAATGCAGGCCTGCCTGAACTTGGTCATTGGCAAAATTTCAAATGCCGTAACTGTGCTGCTCCCTGGGAGCCAGGGATCCCATAAAAAACTGTTAACGGTAAAAAAATGTTGTGTTATTATTTCAATACCCTTCGAAGTAGACGATGTCATCTTTTTTTGAATCCAATGCAAAAGAAAAAAAAATTGAAAATAATGTTTTGCATTATATTTTTATTGTTCATATGGAATGATTTCATTTCACAATGAAAGGAAGAAATTCACTACCTCCCTCCCCCTCTCTCCGAAAAACAACATGATTCCATGTCACATGATTTGCATTTCCACGGCAAAGTCACGTACATTGCCAAGCAGACCATTAACCAGAGATATCAATTTCCTTTTGTTAGCCGAATTCGGCTCACAGAGCCTTGTCGGGATGGCGATGTCAAAGGTCAAAACATTTTTATTATGTTTTTGTCATTGCGGCTGTTGTTGACTTTTTTTCTGTCTCCCGCAAGATAGATGGTGTTGAGATTTGGATTGTTTTGAAAAACTAACCTCCTTCATCAATTTCCGGACTTCCGGTATTTTTCTCTATTTTTTGGAAAATTGTCATTAATTTTCAATTCCAGAAAAATGATTTACATGAGAAATCATTAAAATAAAATAAATCAGTATATTAATCTTCGAATTTGCAGAGAAACTAAGCACTGAAAAATTAGTTTCTTCTATAGAAAAACCGGTCGTCAGACAACTGAGGAATGATTTTCTAATTTCTGAAGAAATTTTTTTCTATAGAAAAAAGGAGTATTCTGTGAAAGTGTTCTCAGACAACTGAGGAATTTTTCTTTATAGAAAACACTATCCTCAGACACCTGAGGAATTTTTTTCTACAAAAAACATTATCCTCGGACAACTGAGGAATTTTTTTCTACAAAAAACATTATCCTCAGAAAACTGAGGGTTTTTTTCTGTAGAAAAAAGTGTCCTCAGACAACTGAGGAATTTTTTTTCTGTAGAAAAAAGTGTCCTCAGACAACTGAGGAATTTTTTTTCTATAGAAAAAAGTGTCCTCAGGGACCTGAGGAATTTTTTTCTATAGAAAAAAGTGTCCTCAGGGACCTGAGGAATTTTTTTCTATAGAAAAAAGTGTCCTCAGGGACCTGAGGAATTTTTTTCTATAGAAAAAAGTGTCCTCAGGGACCTGAGGAATTTTTTTCTATAGAAAAAAGTGTCCTCAGGGACCTGAGGAATTTTTTTCTATAGAAAAAAGTGTCCTCAGGGACCTGAGGAATTTTTTTCTATAGAAAAAAGTGTCCTCAGGGACCTGAGGAATTTTTTTCTATAGAAAAAAGTGTCCTCAGGGACCTGAGGAATTTTTTTCTATAGAAAAAAGTGTCCTCAGGGACCTGAGGAATTTTTTTCTATAGAAAAAAGTGTCCTCAGGGACCTGAGGAATTTTTTTCTATAGAAAAAAGTGTCCTCAGGGACCTGAGGAATTTTTTTCTATAGAAAAAAGTGTCCTCAGGGACCTGAGGAATTTTTTTCTATAGAAAAAAGTGTCCTCAGGGACCTGAGGAATTTTTTCTATAGAAAAAAGTGTCCTCAGGGACCTGAGGAATTTTTTTCTATAGAAAAAAGTGTCCTCAGGGACCTGAGGAATTTTTTTCTATAGAAAAAAGTGTCCTCAGGGACCTGAGGAATTTTTTTCTATAGAAAAAAGTGTCCTCAGGGACCTGAGGAATTTTTTCTATAGAAAAAAGTGTCCTCAGGGACCTGAGGTATTTTTTCTATAGAAAAAAGTGTCCTCAGGGACCTGAGGAATTTTTTTCTATAGAAAAAAGTGTCCTCAGGGACCTGAGGAATTTTTTTCTATAGAAAAAAGTGTCCTCAGGGACCTGAGGAATTTTTTTCTATAGAAAAAAGTATCCTCAGACAACTGAGTAATTTTTTTCTATAGAAAAAAGTATCCTCAGACAACTGAGTAATTTTTTTCTATAGAAAAAAGAGTCCTCAGACAACTGAGGAATTTTTTCTATAGAAAAAAGAGTCCTCAGACAACTGAGGAATTTTTTTCTATAGAAAAAAGAGTCCTCAGACAACTGAGGAATTTTTTTCTATAGAAAAAAGAGTCCTCAGACAACTGAGGAATTTTTTTCTATAGAAAAAAGAGTCCTCAGACAACTGAGGAATTTTTTTCTATAGAAAAAGAGTCCTCAGACAACTGAGGAATTTTTTTCTATAGAAAAAAGAGTCCTCAGACAACTGAGGAATTTTTTTCTATAGAAAAAAGGGTCCTCAGACAACTGAGGAATTTTTTTCTATAGAAAAAAGGGTTCTCAGACAACTGACGAATTTTTTTCTATAGAAAAATGAGTCCTAAGACAACTGAGGAATTTTTTCTATAGAAAAAAGTGTCCTCAGACAACTGAGGAATTTTTTCTATAGAAAAAAGTGTCCTCAGACAACTGAGGAATTTTTTCTATAGAAAAAAGTGTCCTCAGACAACTGAGGAATTTTTTCTATAGAAAAAAGTGTCCTCAGACAACTGAAGAATTTTTTCGATAGAAAAAAATGTCCTCAGACAACTGAGGATTTTTTTCTATAGAAAAAAGCGTCCTCAGAAAACTGAGGAATTTTTTTTCTATAGAAAAAAGTGTCCTCAGAAAACTGAGGAATTTTTTTCTATAGAAAAAAGTGTCCTCAGAAAACTGAGGAATTTTTTTCTATAGAAAAAAGTGTCCTCAGAAAACTGAGGAATTTTTTTCTATAGAAAAAAGTGTCCTCAGATAACTGAGGAATTTTTTTTATAGAAAAGTCTCCTCAGACAACTAAGGAATTTTTTTCTATAGAAAAAAATGTCCTCAGGCTACTGAGGATTTTTTTTATAGAAAGACTACTGAGGAATTTTTTTCTATAGAAAAAACTACCCTCAGACAACTGAGGAATTTTTTTCCTATAGAAAAAACTACCCTCAGACAAATGAGGAATTTTTTTCTCTAGAAAAAACTACCCTCAGACAACTGAGGAATTTTTTTTCTATAGAAAAAACTACCCTCAGACAACTGAGGAATTTTTTTCTGATAGAAAAAACTATCCTCAGAAAACTGAGGAATTTTTTTTCTATAGAAAAAAGTGTCCTCAGGAACCTGAGGAAATTTCTTAATCGAAAAAACTATCCTCAGGAACCTGAGAAAATTTTTTCCATCGAAAAAACTATCCTCAGGAACCTGAGGAAATTTTTTTCTATAGAAAAAAGTGTCCTCAGACAAATGAGGAATTTTTTTCTATAGAAAAAACTATGCTCAGACAGCTGAGGATTTTTTTTTTTCAATTGATTTCTATCTCTGCTCTACAATTTTTTATTTGTCTGGAGTATTTTCTTTTAAGTTATTGTTGTTGTTGTCACAAAGTTTTTTTTCTAGTTTTTTTTGCTTTTCCTTATCTTTTCCAAAAAGAAAAAAATTCATTTTTTTCTGGGTGAACTTGCCATAGCAACGTCCGACACTGTTAGTCCCCACATGGCCGTGATATCAGGATTTGGAAAATGAATGATCACATGCAGATTTTCTTTTGCCAGCCAAAGAATTCTCAAAAGCGTGGGTGGTATTTCGATGTTGAATTTTGCCGGTTGGAGTTTTTGCTGCTTCCTGCCAAACTGACTACAGGAGAAAAAAACAACAACCTTGTTGTTGTTGCTGCTGGTAATTTCTTAATCTCTCAATTTCCAGTTGCCTGGCCATGGTATCAAATTACTTGAAGAAGAAACCCAGAAATACTGCAACCACCACCAGCACCACCGGAGAGATATGTTTACCTGTTGTGGAGGACTTTAAGAAGACAAAAAAAAAATTGGCAAAAATTCACTGTTTGTTTTAGCCTGCTTGTTTTTGTTGTTGTTTTTTTTTTCTTTTTGGCCAAAAAGAAGGTTAACAAGATTTATGGATTTTTAAATTGAAAGTCGACGATAAGCCCAACAATGCCCAGAGGTGAGGTGAGGGCATTAAGAAAGAAATATTGATTTTATTTTTGGTTTGGATTAATAAATTCTTGAGAGAGGGACATAAAGAGAGCGAATCAGAAAGAGAAAGCGGAGAGAGCCTTCTTAAGTCCTGTTTTTCCCTTAGGACACTTTTTTCTATATAAAAAAATTCCTCAGTTGTCTGAGGACACTTTTTTCTATAGAAAAAAATTCCTCAGGTCCCTGAGGACACTTTTTTCTATAGAAAAAAATTCCTCAGGTCCCTGAGGACACTTTTTTCTATAGAAAAAAATTCCTCAGGTCCCTGAGGACACTTTTTTCTATAGAAAAAATTCCTCAGGTCCCTGAGGACACTTTTTTCTATAGAAAAAAATTCCTCAGGTCCCTGAGGACACTTTTTTCTATAGAAAAAAATTCCTCAGGTCCCTGAGGACACTTTTTTCTATAGAAAAAAATTCCTCAGGTCCCTGAGGACACTTTTTTCTATAGAAAAAAATTCCTCAGGTCCCTGAGGACACTTTTTTCTATAGAAAAAAATTCCTCAGGTCCCTGAGGACACTTTTTTCTATAGAAAAAAATTCCTCAGGTCCCTGAGGACACTTTTTTCTATAGAAAAAAATTCCTCAGGTCCCTGAGGACACTTTTTTCTATAGAAAAAAATTCCTCAGGTCCCTGAGGACACTTTTTTCTATAGAAAAAAATTCCTCAGGTCCCTGAGGACACTTTTTTCTATAGAAAAAATTCCTCAGGTCCCTGAGGACACTTTTTTCTATAGAAAAAATTCCTCAGGTCCCTGAGGACACTTTTTTCTATAGAAAAAAATTCCTCAGGTCCCTGAGGACACTTTTTTCTATAGAAAAAATTCCTCAGGTCCCTGAGGACACTTTTTTCTATAGAAAAAAATTCCTCAGGTCCCTGAGGACACTATTTTCTATAGAAAAAAATTCCTCAGGTCCCTGAGGACACTTTTTTCTATAGAAAAAAATTCCTCAGGTCCCTGAGGACACTATTTTCTATAGAAAAAATTCCTCAGGTCCCTGAGGACACTTTTTTCTATAGAAAAAAATTCCTCAGGTCCCTGAGGACACTTTTTTCTATAGAAAAAAATTCTTCAGTTGTCTGAGGACAGTTTTTTCTATAGAAAAAAATTCTTCAGTTGTCTGAGGACAGTTTTTACTATAGAAAAAAATTCCTCAGTTTTGTGAGGAGAGTTTTTTCTATAGAAAAAAATTCCTCAGTTGTCTGAGGAGATTTTTTTTCTATAGAAAATAATTCCTCAGTTGTCTGAGGACACTTTTTTCTATAGAAAAAAGTTCCTCAGTTGTCTGAGGACATTTTTTCTATGGGAAAAAAATTCCTCAGTTGTCTGAGGACATTTTTTCTATAGGAAAAAAATTCCTCAGCTGTCTGAGGACATTTTTTTCTATAGGAAAAAAATTCCTCAGGAAACTGAGGACAGTTTTTTCTATAGAAAAAATTCCTCAGTTGTCTGAGGACACTTTTTTCTATAGAAAAATATTCGTCAGTTGTCGGAGGACACTTTTTTCTATAGAAAAAAATTCCTCAGTTGTCGGAGGACACTTTTTTCTATAGAAAAAAATTCCTCAGTTGTCTGAGGACTCTTTTTTCTATAGAAAAAAAATCCTCAGTTGTCTGGGAATAGTTTTTTCTATAGAGAAAAATTCCTTAAGCACCTGAGGACACTTTTTCAAAACAAAACAAAAAAAAAATCAGAAGGTTCCCAAGCACAATTTTTTGATTTTGATTTTTATTTTAATTTTTTAATTTGCTTGTGTTATTTTTTTTAACCCACTGTACTTAGAGTTTCTTCTTGCAGCATGATCTTGTTTGACCAAAAGTCTCCTATTGTTGTGACATTAAGTGAAAGCAGGTTAAATGCAAATGTTGTGTTGTTGAGATTTGACAAACTTGGTATCTCACCCCCCTCCCTCCCTCCTTCTTCTTCAAAACATTTCAAATGACCACCAAATCTGTAACAAAAAATAGTTCCCTCTCCTTCTTGGGGGGTAAAAGTGTGAAAAATCAGCCATCATTTTCCCTTTAAGGTAATCCGCAAGTGCCAACACTTTTTCGTCTCCATATTGGGTGCGAATGAAGTGAAACTGTTTCCTCCAAGTGGAGCAAGTCTTTTTTCCTTCCATCTGATGTTGAGACTGGTCTCTGTGGTCCCAATTTTCCCTTATGTGGGTCATTTTTTATTTTCAAAATGTAATCATCATTTTTATGACACTTGGATGTGTCAAAATATTTAATCATAATTTTTATTTCCATTTTTTGTTACTTTTGGTTGGTGGCCTCCATTCCACCACCCTGGCTGGGCCAGAATTTCAAAGGAACCTGAGAAGAGAAATGAAATGTCATTTATCTTAATTTTTAACAAATAATTTTTTACAACAGCGCCGGCATCCAGTTTGTGGCCCATAAACAGGCTGTTAAGAGGTTGCTAACAACGGCAAATTATTTTCGAGTTAGTCTCCAGCCCAAAAGAATGATGATGACGATGAGGAGGATGATGATGAGAATGCCGAAAATTATGACGAAGTAGGCCTGTAATTTGTGAGGAAAATTATGACAGAATTTGGTCATTCTTTATTTTAATGAAGGCCATAAGCACTCAAACTTCTGGCAATATTGAGTTAAAGACTTGGTACTCCAGCGTCATCATCAGCAACATCATCACACCATGGCCAGAGCACCAGCTAAGGCATATTCTGGCTGTGAGTAATTTTAAGAAATGTATTTTTTTATTTTTTTTTTTTCGTGGTAATGGCGGGAATATTTTGTCCTGCACGTCAACAAAGCCCACCAAAGCCTCTGACATGTGGAAAAAATAACACACACTCACTCACACATTTGGACACACACAAATGGTGCGAAAAGGAGGTCAGTCAGTTGTTTGGCCAAAACGCTCATACCATTGTGTGTTTGAGCCATGCTCTGGAGGACGAAACAGAAAAATGATAAAAAAAAAAAAATCGCCAAAGAAAGCAAACTTTTTTTCTCTGCTTTTTTTTAAAGGGGGACGACAGTAAACTTAAAAAATTGAATTTTTTTATTGCCAACTCGAACGACCTTAACGGTAAATTTGAAAAAAAAATACGTCTGAAAAAAAACACTGCCACCAAGTTGCAGACATGTGAATTGTAATTTGATCGGCTTATTATGAATTGCAACCTGGGGGTCTCTCCTGTGGTACTAAATGTTTTTTTTTATTATTTACTGGGCACAGGGTGGTCCTACGAAGTATTGGAGGACAAAAATGTAATGAACATAAAGGCGGAATAAAAAAAGTAATAATAAACAAAACATCTCAGAAAGGAGAGCTGTAGAGTTTGATATTGAAAATGTTAATGTTCTTTATTAAACAGAAATCCTTCTGTGTGGAAAAAGAACTGTCAGATTCATTCTAACCATATCCTAAATATTTCTATTTAAACACTTTAAAAAAGCAGTAACTTAGGCCAGACCGAATTTTGAATACCCTCCACCATTTGGAATAAATTTGGAAATTAAAAAAAATAATAAAAAATAAAAAAATTGAATCCGTTAAAAATTCCGTTGAAATCTTACAAATACCGAATATGGCGAGTTGAAGGCAATTTTCAGTCACAGGCTGTAGTATTTATTACGAAGTGCAAATACGAAATTTGAAACAATTCCGGTGAAAAACGTCGCTAAAATCATCAAAACACCGAATATCGGAAGGTACCGTTATATGGGGGCTATACGAAGACGTGGACCTGCACAGACAAATTTCTGCCTTAGGCTGTAGTATCTATTTCGAACTTCAATTACCAGATTTGAAACAGATCCGGTGAATAATGTCGCTAAAATCGTAAAAACACCGAATATAGGGAGGTACAGTTATATGGAGGTTATATGAAGACCTGGACCTGCATAGACAATTTCCTGTCACAAGCTGTAGTATTCATTACAAACTTCAAATACCAAATTTAAAACAGATCCGGTGAGAAATGTCGCTAAAATCGTAAAAACACCGAATATATGGAGGTACAGTTATAGGAGGCTATACCCAAAGGTGGACATGCACAGACAATTTTCTGTCATAGTCTGAAGTTTCCATTAGGAACTTCAAATACGAAATTTGAAACGATTCCGGTAGATAATGTCGCTAACATTATAAAAAAAACAGAATATTGGGAGATACAGTTATATGGAGGCTATATGAAGACGTGGACATGCACAGACAATCCCCTGCCATAGGCTGCAGCATCCATTACGAACTTCAAATACCCAATTTGAAACGATTCCGGTGAATAATGCCGCTAAAATCATCAAAATACCGAATATCGGGAGGCACCGTTATATGGGGGCTATACGAAGACGTGGACCTGCAAAGACAATTTTCTGTCACAGGCAGTAGTACCTATTACGAAGTGCAAATAAGAAATTTGAAACAGATCCGGTGAGTAATGTCGATAAAATCATCAAAATACCGAATATCGGAAGGTACCGTTATATGGGGGCTATACGAAGACATGGACCTGCACAGATAAATTTCTGTCTTAGGCTGTATTATCAATTTCGAACTTTAAATACCAAATTTGAAACATTTCCGGTGAATAATGTCGCTTAAATCACTAAAATACAGTAAATGGGGAGGTATCATTATATGAGGGCTATACTAAATCGTATATGCTCCAAAAGTCCTGCCGACATACAGGGTGAGATAAAACAAACATAATTTTTTTTTTTTTAAATTTATTGAATGAAAGCAAAAAATGTCGGATATAGCATCAAATTATAGAATAAGTTTAGATTTGTTCGAATTGGTCACCTTTGGCACTAATTATGGCCTTCAAACGGCCAATGAAACCGTCACACGCTGCCCGAATGTTGCTCTGCGGTATTTTGTTGCCACATTACCTGCAAAGCGCTTGCTTGGTATTTTTTAGTGCTAACCTTGCTTTCCAAAATAGTCCAGACACAATGGTCCAACGGATTGGTATCCGGAGATTTTGGTTGCCATTGTGCGCTGGAAATGAATCGAGGAACCTCATTTTGTAATCATTCTTGGGTGGCTGAGTTCTGTCGGAATGTCCAAGGTCTTCGGCCAAAATGTTTGCATGCTCAAGGCTTTAATACACCCTCCAGAATATTTTCGCGATAATATTCGGCATTTATTCTGATGCCATGGTCGATTAATATGAGCGGAGAGCGACCATCAGATGTTATGGCGGTCCGCATCATCACCATGGCCAGCGCTTGAGTTCTGGTGGCCATCCGAAGTTCTGGTGCACATTTTCAGCTGACCTCTTTGGCAAGTAAACATGATCATTTTTTTTGTTTACAAACTGCTGGACAACGAATGTTTTCTCATCGGAGAGAACCAAATTCGGACGTGCACCACTTTCGGTGGTGACCAAGCGAAGCAACTGAAATGAAATTTGACACAAATTATTTGTTTGGCCCAAGGACGAACCATATTGAAATTGGAGATAATCGGTTAAGATTTAGATAAAGCTCCGATATATATCTTCGTCCGATTTACCTTTTATTGTGCACCAAACGTGTAATATCAGCCCGAATAGTATGGAATTTTGCACATACAACCAAATTAGGCCTGAAAATAAGTATGCAAAATTTTATCGAAATCGGTTCAGATATAGCTATAGCTCCCACATATATATTGTTCATCCGATTTGTTATTTTAGTCCTCCGCAGCCGTAATATGCACTCTGTAACAACAATATTTGGGAAAATATATCAAATACAGCTCAGAAATACATGTGTTAAATTTTATCGAGATCGGTTCAGATTTGGATATAGCTCCCTTATATAACTTCGTCCGATTTACCTTGGATTGTGCACCAAACGTCTAATATTTGCCCAAATTGGATGAAATTTGGCACTTACGACCGAATTGAGTCTAGAAGCTAGTATGTCAAATTTGGTGACGATCGGTCTACATATAGCTATAGCTCCCATATATATTGTTCATCTGATTTTTTATTTTAGTCCTCCGCAGCCGTAATATGCATTCCGTAACAACGATATTTAGGGAAATATATGAAATACAGCTCTGAAATATCTTTGCCAAATTTTATCGAGATCGGTTCAGATTTGGATATAGCTCCCATATATATCTTTATCCGATTTCAAATTAAATGTGTGCCAAATGGGTAATACAAGTCCGAATCTAAAAGATACAAATCCTTTGCATTCTCCCATAAAAACTTTAAATGGTTAAATTAGCAAAGTCGGCCCCGCCCGACTTTAGGACTTTCTTTACTGTTTTTTTTTCTATTTATTTGAATTTTCGAATATATTCTGAATATGAAAGTTTTCGTTTCGATATTTGGTGACACATACAAAAAAAAAAAACAGTTATCTATTTATTTGAATTTTATTTATTTGAATTTTCGAATATATCCTAAGTATTTATTTATTTATTGGAATTTATTTGAATTTTCGAATATATCCTGAATATGAAAGTTTTCGTTTTGATATTTGGTGACACAAACAAAAAAAAAAAAAAAAAAAAAAAAAACAGTTATCACCCAGAAAGCACCCCATTCTAGGTCAGTAAGACATTGATGTCTTGAGTGGAATGGAAGAAAAAACCAACGTTAACCAATATTCCTTTTACTGATCACCAATCAATGAAATTGGATAAGGTGAATGTTATGAAGGATGGGGAGACCGACAGAAAAAAAAAAAAAAAAAAAAAAAAAAAAACGTTTTTTTATTCGTTCTCCAATCATTTGAGGGGAAATGCAAAAAAAGAAACATCTTTGAAATGGAGATAAATCTACACACATTCCGTTTTGTCAATGGTAAATGACAATTGGAATACGAGAGCAGGGAGAGGGGAGTTGGAGGGGAGAGAGAGTTTTATGGGGGGTTTTATTAAACCTTTAAATGCTCATATTAAGCGAGAGAGAAAAAAAGCCTTACAAAAGAAAATAAATTGACAATTCAAAATGTCTGTTTAAAAAGGCATAAACGTAAATAAAAGCCACCATGGACCACAGTGAAGAGCCAGAGATACAAGGCAAAGAAAAGAAAAAGAGGACAAAAAATTGTCATTTTGTTAACCGACAAAAGGATCACGAAAAGGAAAATTGCCAAGATAAGCACTAAGCCTGTCAAAATTTAAAGATGACATTGTTTTTTTTTTTTTTTTTTTTATGGTATTTTTGGTTTTTGTTGGGGGGAGAAAGGGTCCATGCAAGCTTATGTTTTATGTGAGCATGCGCATAAAACTCTCACCAATTTTTATGACACCAAAACAAAAAAAAAAAAAAAAAAAACATTTCCCTTCAAATTGCCACAATGGCCATAAGTCATCATAAACCACTGGGTTGCCTTTATGCAAGGCAGTAATGGAATGGGCAATGGAAAACGAAGGTGGGTTGGCTATTAAAGGGGGGGGGGGGTCCACTTTTAATTATCCATGGTAGAAGAAAAAGGCTTCTAGAGGTTCCAGTTGGCAATAAATTAGGCAAAATTAAAAGAACAAAAAAAATGTATCAAAAAACAAGTAAAAAAGCTGTAAGTTCGGCTAGAGCGAACTTTTAATACCCTCCACCATTTGGAACGAATTTGGCAACTTTAAAAAAAATAAAATTCGTTAAAAATTCAATACAATTCCGGTGAAAAATGTCGCTAAAATCATCAAAATACCGAAAATCGGGCGGTACCATTATGTGGGGGCTATAAGAAGACATGGGCCTGCACTGACAATCTCCTGTCATATGCTGTAGTATTCATTACAAACTTTAAATACCAAATTTGAAACAAATCCGGAGAAAACTTTCGCTAAAATCATCAAAATGCCTAATATCGGGAGGTTCCGTTATATGAGGGCTATACGAAGACGTGGACTTGCACAGACAATTTTCTGTCATAGGCTGTAGTATTCATTACGAACTTCAAATACTAAATTTGAAACAATTCCGATAAATAAATTCGCTAAAATCCTCAAAACACCGAATATCGGGAGGTACTGTCATATGGGGCTATACGAAGACGTAGACCTGCACAGACAATTTTCTGTCTTAGGCTGCAGTATCCGCTACGAACTTCAAATATCAAATTTGAAAAAAATCCAAAGAAAAATGTCTCTAAAATTATCAAAATGCCGAATATCGGGAGGTACCGTTATATGGGGGCTATACGAAGACATAGGCCTGCACTGACAATCTCCTGTCATAGGCTGTAGTTCCCATTTCGAACTTCAAATACCAAATTTGAAACAAATCCGGAGAAAACTGTCGCTAAAATTATCAAAATACCGACTATCGGGAGGTACTGATATAAGGGGCGTATACGAAGACGTGGACCTGTATTAGCAATTTTCTGTCACACACTGTAGTTCCCATTTCGAACTTCAAATACCAAATTTGAAACAAATCCGGAGAAAACTGTCGCTAAAATCATCAAGATACCGAATATCGGGAGGTGCCGTTAAATGGGGGCTATACGAAGACGTAGACCTACACAGAGAATTTTCTGACATAGGCTGTAGTATCCAATATGAACTTCAAATACCAAATTTGAAAAAATTCCGGTGAATAAATTCGCTAAAATCATCAAAATTCCGAATATAGGGAGGTACCGTTATATGGGGGCTATACGAAGACGTGGGCCTGCACGGACAATTTTCTGTCTTAGGCTGCAGTATCCGTTACGAACTTCAAAACCCAAATTTGAAACAATTCCGGAGAATAATGGCGCTAAAATCATCAAAATATCGAAAATCGGGAGGTGCCGTTAATGGGGGCTATACGAAGACGTGAACCTGCACAGACAATTTTCTGTCATAGGCTGTAGTATCCATTGCAGACTTCAAATCCCAAATTTGAAACAAATCCGGAGAAAAATGTCGCTAAAATCATCAAAATACCGAATATCGGGAGGTAACCTTATATGGGGGCTATACGAAGACATGGACCTGCATTGGAAATTTTCTGTCTTAGGCTGTAGTATCCATTACGAACTTCAAATACCAAATTTGAAACAAATCCGGAGAAAAATGTCGCTAAAATCATCAAAATACCGACTATAGGGAGGTGCCGTTATATAGGGGCTACACGAAGACGTAGGCCTGCACGGACAATTTTCAGTCATAGGCTAAAGTATCCATTACGAAGTTCAAATACCAAATTTGAAACAATTCCGGTGAATAATGTCGCTAAAATCATCAAAATAACGAATATCGGGAGGTTCCGTTATATGAGGGCTATTCGAAGGCGTGGACATGCATAGACAATTTTCTGTCACACCATGCAGAATCCATTACGAACTTCAAATACCAAATTTGAAACAATTCCGGTGAATAATGCCGCTAAAATCATCAAAATACCGAATATCGGGAGGTACCGTTATATGGGCGCTATACAAAAAACGTGCCCACAGACGGGCAGACGGACGGACGGACGTCACTAAATCGACATAGAATTTTATGCTGGTCAAGAATATATATATAAACCTTGTGGTCTCTAAAATGTATATTTCGAGGTGCTACAAACGGAATGACACACTTGATATATCCTCCGTGCTATGGTGGAGGGTATAAAAAATAAAATAAAAAAAATGAAAAAAAATATTAAAATATTCGCTGAACATGTATGAGCGTGTAATGAATATTTTAATATTTTTTCCGATTTTTTTTCCAATTTTTTTTTTTTTTTTGGTTTCTCCTTTTTCCATCGTGACCTAATTTTGATTTGGTTTACAAGCACAGTATTGCTTAACTTCGAATCCGTGTTCAAAAGGAAATTTCAATTTTCTTTTGTGGGGACGACAAATTTATGCCGCAGAAATGCGTAAAGAAAAGGTGGAGAATGAAAGGGGGAAGAATACGTTTAATAAAGTATGGTTAATAGAGAGGGTGAATTATTCGAGGAGGGGGGGAGGACGGTCCCAATGAAAGTAGCCCCAACGTCAACAGTTAATGTGTCGATTATGATCGCATTATAATGAGCGTGAACACGCAGCAAAAGTGTTCGACATGAGCAGCAACAACATGATCATCAGCATGTCGAGGATGATGGGGCGATTCTTGGCATTAAAAAGCTTTTGTCGTGGTAGAGGTGGTGGTGCTGGTATTGGTCACCTCGCATAACCATCTCAGAATAATTAAATGAAAACAAATGTGAACCAGGCAGCCAGTCAGCCTACCCGCAATTGAGTCAACCACAAACCAACAAAATCAGGTCAATCAGTGCCAAGGTAGTAACACCAGCATCCCAACATTAACACCGGCCACAACAACGGACTGACTGACTGACAGACAAACTGAGTGAGTGCAACCAGCAGCAAACACCAACATCATTATTCAGGCTTTTTGGCTTGACCACAACAACAACAGCAACACCACCAAGTGTTGTCTCAAAGAAGTGCTGGAGAAGTGGAGAGAGGTTGGGGGGATGTCCATTCTTCTCATCAGCCACCATCTGCATTAAGTGCGGAAAACGGCACAGCAGGAAGACAACATCAGATCATCATTTCGAACAATAAATATTATAAATAATGATGATCATGATTTGCTTTGCTTCACTTCGGTATGGTTTGGATTTCATGGCAAATGAAGAATGAGTTTTGAAAAATAAAAAACACTTTTCAATGCAGCCACAGCTGCCGCTTGTCATGGCATGGCATTGGCAAAGAAAGTTTTATTTCTATTATTTCAAAATGCAAGTCAAGCAGATGGTGGAGGGTTGAGATACGCAAAGAAAACGAAGGATTATACAAAATGAAACATATAAAAAAATTATAAAATTAAATAATAATAATAAAAAACAACAAAAAAATTAAATTAATAAAAAACACAACAAAATATAGAAATAATTTAAAAATAATAAAATGTTCAGCAAAAAATTGATATTAAAAAAATACAAAAAATATAAAAATTAAAAAAATATTTAAATTAAAAAAATAATAAAAAACAAAAAATAAACTAAAATTAAACTAATTAAAAAAATAATTTTAAAATTAAATAAAAAATTTCAATTTATAAAAGTTAAACAAATTTAAATTATAAAAAATAATTTAAGATTAAAACAATAATAAAAAAACATCCAAAAAAAATTAAATTAATAAAACAAATCATGAAGAAAAAAATTAAATTAACAAAAAGTTATAGAAATAATTTAAAAATCATAAAAATTCACAAACAAATTGATATTAAAAAATACAAAAAAAAACAACAATTATTTAAATTAATTAATTTAAAAAAATATTAAAAAAAAATATAAAAAAATTAAATAAATTAAATTAAATAAATTAAATTAAATAAAATTAAATTAAAAAATAATAAAAAAAACATCCAAAAAAATTAAATCAATAAAACAAATCATAAAAAAAAAATTTAAATTAACAAAAAACACAAAAAAATACAGAAATAATTTAAAAATCATGAATATTCACCAAAAAATTGATATAAAAAATACAACAAATATAAAAATTAAAAAAAATTATTTAAATTAAAATAAATAATAAAAAAATAACAAGAAATAAATTAAATTTAAACTAATTAAAAATTGTAATTTAAAAAAAGTTAAAAAAATTAAATTATAAGAAATAATTTAAGATTAAAAAAGTAATAAAAAAACTTCTAAAAAAATTAAATCAATGAAACAAACCATCAAAAAAAAATTAAATTAATAAGAAGTTATAGAAATAATTTAAACATCATAAAAATTCACCAAAAAAATTGATATAAAATATACAAAAAAATATAAAAAATTAAAAAAAAAATTATTTAAATTAAAATAATTAATAAAAAATAACAAAAAATAAATTACAACTAAACTAATTAAAAAAATAAATTTAATTTTAAATTAAAAATTTCAATTTAAAAAAAGTTAAACAAATTTAAATTATAAAAAATAATTTAAGATTAAAAAATAATAAAAAAACATCCAAAAAAATTTAAATTAACAAAAAACACAAAAATATAAATATAATAATTTAAAAATCATAAAAATTCGCCAAAAAATTGATATAAAAAATACAAAAAATATAAAAATTAAAAAAAATATTTAAATTAAAAAAATAATAAAAAATAACAAAAAATAAATTAAAATTAAACTAATTAATAAAATAAAACAGCTAAACAACTTTAAATTATAAAAAATAATTACGATTAAAAAAAAATAAAAAACATCCAAAAAAATTTGAATTAATAAAAAAATCATAATAATAATTTTAATTTAAAAATATAATAAAAAAAATAAAAATTATAAAATTAATTAAAAAAATTATTTTAAAATTAAATTTATTAACTTTAAACAAAAAAAAAATATATATATTATAAAAATAATTTAAATTTAAAGAAAAATAATATAAAAATATCATCGAAATAAATTTAAATTAAACAAAATAATGAAAAATTAAAATTAAATTAAAATTTAATTAAAGAAATTGCAAAAAAAAAATTAAATTAATTAACAAAAAAAATAATTTCAAACAATTAATTTATTTAAATTTAAATAAAAAATAAATTATAAAAACAATTTAAATTTAAAGAAAAATAATATAAAAAAATCATCGAAATAAATTTAAAATAAACATATTATAAAAATTATTTTAATTTAAAGCAAGTGAGGAAAAATCAAATAAATAATAAAAATAATATTAAATAATAATAAAAAATAATAATAAAAATTACAATAATAATTTTAATTTCAAAACTATATAAAAAATCATCAAAATTTTTAAATTAAAAAAAACTAGAAAAGTCCTCAATTTCATGTAGAAAAAGAAAAGAAAATACAAATAACGAATAAGTTTATATTTCAAAACAAAAAAAAAATGAAAATTTTGACATAAATAGGTCAAAAATTATTAAATATTTTTTCCATATAAATATTTTTTTTTGTTTCAAAAAGAAATTACAAAAATATTAAAAAATTGTAAATAGACTTTTCTCACCGCAAGAAATCCGATATAGAAACGGCTTTATGCTTAAGACTATGTTCTTTTTCGTTTAATTCGAAAAGTTGTAACTTTGGAATATCATATATCCTGATATTCAAATGTTGATATATATTTTTTTTGTACAAAGTTTGAAAAGAATCGGATGATCATTTCACATTTTGCTAAGGTTATGTGTATTAAAAATGTAGACCCTTTGTGGGCCTAGAAGAAGTGGGCCGATATTGCTCATTTTCCCACCTGACCTAGCACTGATAAAAATGTTAGGATTTGCAAAGTTTGCACAAAACTAATTAAAGTAAAATTATTTCCTGTGAAAATGATGACGTTTTGTGGGGGAGGTAGCAGAAGGACTGATATTACCCATTTATGAACTCCATCTAAGTTTGACAATAATATAATAATATTTGGGTCAAATCAGATACTCTCTTTCAGAGTAATCGTGCGCAGCGGCCAGGCAGAAAGATAAATGGACGGACAGACCTTGATTTTCTCCAAATGTCCAGAAATGGATTTTGTCCAAAGAGACCTAGGGTGCAGGACCGTTTTTTTCGATGAGGCACATTTTGGCCGTATCAAGTTGTATGTACCTTGTATATGCTGAGGCTATAAATATTAAACTCTCCTAAAGAGAACTTGGATTTTTTCATAAAAATTAAAAAGCTCTCTCCCAGAGAGGGAATAATTTGTGGAAAATTCAATAGATGCAACTTTTAGTTCTGTGAAAAAATCTCAGAAATAGTTATGTGTGGAGAAATTTAATTTTGAAACAAAAGACTTAAGCGACGAACTTTTATTTCATGAAAATGCTTTTTTTCATAATTTTTTTATATCTTTTTTTTAATAAATTCTATTGAAAATATATTTTTTAAAATCTACTAATATGTAATGCAGAGAAAATGTTTATCAAATGTTTTAATTTTTAAATATAAAATTCCCAATAAAAAACAAAAGACTTAAGACACCACACCACGGATTTAACCCAAAGACACATAGGGTCGAGATGAGGCACATTTTGGCCGTACTCAATGATATATACCCTCCCTCTCTAGCCATATGACTGAGGGTATAAAAACTATTAAGTCTCCCAGCAGAATATTAAATTCTCCTAGAGAGAACTTGGAATTTTCCATAACAATTAAAAAGCTCTCTCCCAGAGAGAAAACAATTTTTGGAAAATTCAATAGATGAAATTTCTAGTTCTGTGAAAAAAAATCTCAGAAATTGTTTTGTGTGGAGAAATTTTATTTTGAAACAAAAGATTTAAGCAACGAACTTTTATTTCATGAAAATGTTTTTTTTTCATTAAATATTTTTTATAAATTCTAATGAATTTATTTTCAAAATCTGCTAATTTCCAACGCAGAAAACAATTTTATCAAATATTTTAATTTGTAAATAAAATTTTCTCAATAAAATAACAAAAGATCTAAGACACAAACCATTTTGGGGAGACCACCACCACGAATTTAACCCAAAGACACCTAGGGTCGAGAACCGAATAATATTTTCAAATTTGTGAAAAAATCCCAGAAATTGTTTTGAGTGGAGAAATTTTATTTTGAAACAAAAGACTTACGAGACGAACTTTTATTTCAAGAAAAAAAAATTTTTATTAATTTTTTATAAATTCTAATGAAAAAATACTTTTCAAAATCTGCTAATTTCAAAGGCAGAAAAAATGTTTATAAAATATTTTAATTTTTAAATAAAAGGTTCTCAATAATAAAACAAAAGACTTAAGACACAAACCTTTTTTGGGGGAAATATTTTTTTTTACTTTTGCTATTTAAAAATAAAATAAATTTTGAATTTCTCAAAATCATAAATTTTGTGGGAATTTTTCCCAACGAACTTTTATTTCTAAAAAAATTTTTTTTTCATGAAAATATTTTTTTTTTATAAATTCCAATGAAGAAATACTTTTCAAAATCTGCTAATTTCTAAGGCAGAAAAAATGTTTATCAAATATTTTAATTTTTAAATAGAAAATTCTCAATAATAAAACAAAAGACTTAAGACATAAACTTTTTTGGGAAATATATTTTTTTTACTTTTGTTACTTAAAAATAAAAAAAAATTTAAATTTCTCAAAATCGAAAAAAAATTGTGGGAATTCTTGCCCTAAAACATTCACATATGTAAGCCACACACGCACGCATCCCAAATTGAATATCTTCAAGTCATCTCCAAGACCACCACAACAACGACGTGGCTTAATGACTTTCTAATTAGAACGTTTTCAAATCATTTATCTCAATGTGCCAAATCAAATCGAAGCAATGAAGAAAAAAAAAACTACGAAAATTAAACAAACAACAACTGGAACTGGAACGAATTTGGATTCCCCCCTGCTCTCCCTGCCCCCTCCTTTGAAGAAAAACGTAACTTCAATTAAACGATTTGACCAATTTTCAAATGCTTCGAAGAAACCCTGCAGGGCATTTGGCCAGCAATGATAACTACACAACGTGAATTTCGTTTCAGAACTGAAAATGATACTTGAACCATGAATTACGAATGTTGTCTATCACCCAGTCACAAATCAAATTCATAATTGATGGTCTGCTAAATGCCGAGATTTCAATGGCAATAAAAAATGCTGATGGCCAAAGGAGATTTGAGAATGACTAGAAAAGGTTTCTATTCTAACAAGACAATATTGTTGAAGTCTTGTTTTTTGAGCGGAAGGAGTCAAGGGGGGAGGTGGAGGAAAGAGGGAAGAGAGAGGGTCAAATGTATGGGTCATATGGGCTGCTGGCAGCTGTAAAGCTAAACTGTGAATTTTGCCCAGCCATTAAGAGAGAACCAATGGTAGCCCTGGTCTAGCCTTGCGTGATCGATTTCATGCCTAAACATCATTATCAGCAGGAGGAGGAGTAGGAGGAAAAAAATAAAAACTGTGAAAAAAATAAAAAATTATGGATGGATGGGGTCCGAAACCCCCCTCTCCTCCTCATTACCCCTCATTCAAGAGTTGTAGAAAAAAATGCAACAAAACCATTGTGGCCCACTGAGGCCTTTAAGCTCTCTTGGATCTGGCCAGTGAATGTTCTGCCCCATTCCTGGCTCTTTCCTTGGCTTGTTTTTTCCTTAGCTGGGCTCCAGCCAAAGTCAGGCCAAGTCAATGATAAGAATCTGCTCTAAATTCTTGTAATGGAGAAAAAAAAAGTGGTATTTTTTGGCCAAGAAATTGTTATGGGGCCATTTGTGTTTTTGCTACGTTTCTTTTTGGTGGCGAGACATTGTTAACATTCTCAAAAACGACACTGTTGACAGGCGATTACAATGTCGCTTGTTTGGTAGCCGGTAAATGCCGGTGTTGGCCTTCAAGGCATAACTCATGACCATGCTCTGACAAAAAAAAAGGCCTCAATGAAAATGAAATGAAAGTAGTTAATGTTTAATCATCAGCAATTCTTAACAGGAACACAAAACAGCACACACACACACACTCATACACTTTGGCAATAAAGGAAATAAAAGCGGTCGTTCGTTCAGACGTTTGGGACAACAAGAAGCTTAGCCGAAAAGGAAAAAACGTAAACCCCAACAGCCACAAAATTAAGATAGATGGCCGTTTGCACAAAAATCCGCTGGACAGACAAACAGCTGGTCGTATCAAAAGAATGTCTGGCCATAAGAAACCATAAAATGGTTCAAAAAAAAAAAAAAAAAACAACAACAACAAAAACCCCCAAAGAAAGAAGAAAAGAAGTCTTCGATCGTGGCAGTAGAAGAAGAAAAAAAAACTGTTGACAATCCATAAACAACTTTCACATACAATTACTTATCGAATATTTTCGATTGCAAAGTTGTTGCAAATGTTTTACTTTTACTCTTTGCCTAGCCAGACTGGCTGGATGTCTCTAGCATGGTGTTTTTTATTTCGTATCGTTTTTTTTTTTTTTTTTTTTTTTGAAAAGAATGTCTTGATAGCTGCACATAAAACGAAATTAGAGCAATTTCAATACGAAAAGGCCAAAGAAATCGCAAAGAAAAAAAAATTGGCAATTCATTTAGGTGTTAGCTCGATAATTTGCCCGAGGGGACACTTGAAAGGTCACACTAAATAGTCCATGGCATTCTAAGGAGGTTAAAAAGCAAAAAAAAAAATCAAAAAAAAATAATTCTTTCGAGTTTGTGTCTTAAGTCTTTTGTTTGAGGGGCTAAGAAATTTAATGATTTTATTTGGAAAAGTTTTTTTCTATTTTTTTTTTTTTTGTAAAGTTTATATTTTTGGGAAACTATATATAACACATTTTTAATTATTTGAAAATTGTTAGAAAATTTAATTTTAATTTATATTTTTCTGAAAAACAATTTTTTAAAGATTTTTAATCTCCACACATGTGAAGTTTGTCTCTTAAGTCTTTCATTTGGAAATCAAACTATTTTGCTGACTGATGGGCTGAAAAGCAGCGCTCTGACGAGACGGCTAGCCTCAGCCGTTTCCTTGGTGCGCAGGCATGTGATATGGCTTGGTTTTTATACCCTCCACCTTGGAAAGGAGGGTATATTAACTTTGTCATTCCGTTTGTAACATTCTTAAATATTCGTCGTAGACCCCATAAAGTACATATATTCATAATCAGCATAAAATTCTAAGTCGATTTAACGATGTCCGTCCGTCTGTCCATCTGTCTGTCTGTCTGTCTGTTGAAATCACGATACAGCCCACATTATTTGACGTAAAGCGCCAAAATTTAGCAGAGCTATTTGCATTGTGTCTAGGATGGTTGGTATTGAAAATGAGAAATATCGGTCCACGTTCTGGTATAGTCCCCATATAACGGTACCTCCCGATATTCGGTATTTTGATGATTTATGCCAAATTTTTTCACGGATTTGTCTGGAAATTGGTATTTGTAGGTCATAACGGGTCCCTGAGCGTGTGGCAAAACATTGTATGAATAGGTCCACGTTGTTGTATAGCCCCCATATAAAGGTACCTCCCGATATTCGGTATTTTAGTTTTTTTGCCACATTTTTTCACGGATTTGTCTAAAAATTGGTATTTGTGGGTCATAATGGGTTCCAGCTCCGGTGGCGAAACATTGCATGTATGGGTCCATGATTTGGTATAGCCCCCATATAACAGTACCTCCCGATATTCGGTATTTTTCTGGTTTTTGCCACATCTTTTCACTGATTTGTCTAAAAATTGGTATTTGTGGGTCAACATGGGTCCTAGTTTGTGTAGCGAAACATTGTAATTATAGGTCCACGTTTTGGTGTAGCCCCCATATAACGGTACCTCCCGATATACGGCATTTAAATGGTTTTTGCCACATCTCTTCTAATGTTTCTTTTACCCTAAGGTGGAGGGTATTAAAAGTTTGGCCCGGCCGAACTTAATGTTTTTTTACTTGTTTTTTTTTTTGAGAATTTAATTTCAGTTTTCGAATTTTTTTGAAAAAAAAAATTAATTTTTTATACCGAATTATGGCCTTCAAACGGCCAATGAAACCGTCACACGCAGCTCCAATGTTGCTCTGTGGTATTTTGGCCCGTTCCCGGTGAAGCGCTTACTTGAGCTGATCGACACTTTGGTATTTTTTAGTGCCAACCTTGCTTTCCAAAATACTCCAGACACAATAGTCCAACGGATTGGTATTCGGAGATTTTGGTGGCCATTGTGCGCTGAAAATGAAAATGAAGCGTGGTACTGAGTTCTGTTGGAATGTTCAAGGTCTGCGGCCAAAATTTTCGCATGCTCAAGGCTTTAATACACCCTCCAGAATATTTTTCGCAATAATATTCGCCATTCATTCTGATGCCACGGTCGATTAATACGAGCGGAGAGCGACCATTGGCTGTTATGGCGGTCCACACCATCACCATGACCGGCGCTTGAGTTCTGGTGGCCAACCGAAGGTGCACATTTTCATTTGATCTCTTTGGCAAGTAAACACGATAATTTTCTTTTTTTTGCGAACTGCTGGACAACGAATATTTTCTCATCGGAGACCACCAAACCAAATTCGGCAGTTCACCACTTTCGGCCAAGCGAAGCAACTCTTTAGTTCTTTTGAGTCTATTTTCTTTCTGTTGCGGTGTAAGTTCCTGCACTGTTGCAATGGCTGTACCCCGAGCTCATTTTTCAAAATTTTCCGAATGGAATATTGCGATATCTTTAGGTCACGAGGCATTTTCCGCCCATTGAATTCATCACGAATAACGTTTTTTCTGGAAAATTCTCACCAAAATGCTTTTGTACGCTTGTAAACAATATCACGAGCTGTCACTGTAATAATTTCAACAGCTGTCGGACGGGTGGCTTAGAAGTGACAAAAGTCTGAAGTTGGTTGCAGTTTTTTCATCTCACAATGTAGATGCCACTGTTGGTGTCTCTGTTTGATTTTTGTCGCTGGTTTGGAAAATGGTCTTATAGTTATACAAAAAGTACTAATTTGTACTAATTTTGGTATTGGGTGAAAGAATGGAGGATTGTACGAAAAGTACTAAATTTGGTATAAAGTGAGGAAATAGAGTTGAAATTCCGGAATTCGATATGGATGCCACTGTTGGTATCTGAAATTGAGATTTGATGGTGGTTTGGAAATGCGTCCTATATGAATACAAAAAGTACTAAATGGTACTAAATTGGGTATAGGAATATAGCAGAAATCGTGAAATTTGACATTGAGATCACTGTTGGTATCTGGAATTGAGATATGGAGTGGTTTTTGGATATGTGTACAATTATTGTGCGAAAAGTACTAAAATATATTAAATTTGGTATTAGGCGAAGGAATGGAGCTGAAATTGTGAAATTTGATATTGAGGTCCCTGTTGATAACTGGAATTGAGATATGGAGGTTACTTTTGGAAATGTGTACTGTAGTTGTACGAAACGTACTTAAATTGGTATTGGGTGAAGGGAGAGAGCTGAAATCCTGAAATATAATATAGATGTCACTGTTGGTGTCTATGTTGAAGATACAGAGGTGGTTTTGGACATTTCTACTATAATTGTACGAAAAGTACTGAATGGCACTATATTTGGTATTGGGGTAAAGGGATAGAACTGGGAATTTTAAATTTATTCAGGTAGCCCCGAATAAAATCTATTTTTTTAAGTAGCAGTGTTTTAAGTGTGTGGGTTTATTTTCCACAAAACCTATCCCTATTATACCCTCCACCATAGTATGGAGGGTATATTAAGTTTGTCATTCCGTTTGTAGCACCTCGAAATATACATTTTAGACCCCACAAAGTATATATCAGCCTAAAATTCTATGTCGATTTAGCGATGCCCGTCCGTCTGTCCGTCTGTGGAAATCACTCTAGCTTCCGAACGAAATGAAGTAGGTTGACCATTTTTTGGTGATTTAAGCAACATTATTCACTGGAATTTGGTATTTGAAGTTCGTAATGTATATTACAGCCTACGGCAGAAAATTGTCTATGCAGGTCCACGTTTTCGTATAGCCCCCATATAACGGAACCTCTCGTTATTCGGTATTTTGACGATTTTAGCCACATTATTCACCGGAATTGTCTCAAATTTCGCATTTGAAGTTCGTAAGGGGTACAGCCTACTACAGAAAATTGATTGTGCAGGTCCAAGTGTTCGTATAGCTCTCATATAACGGTACCTCCCGATATTCGGTATTTTGATGATTTTAGCCACATTATTCGCCGGAATTGTTTCAAATTTAATATTTGAAGTTCGTAGTGAATACTACAGCCTATAACGGAATATTTCCTGTGCAGGTCGACGTCTTCGTCTTCCCTATTTTCGGTATTTTGACGATTTTAGCGACATAATTCACCGGAATTGTTTCAAATTTCGTATTTAAAATTCGTAATGGATACTACAGCCTAAGACAGAAAATTGTCTGTGCAAGTCCACGTCTTGGTATAGCCCTCATATTACGGTACCTCCCGATATTCGGTATTTTGATGATTTTAGCGACATTATTCAACGGAATTGTTTCAAATTTGATATTTAAAGTTCGTAATGGATAATACAGCAGAAGACGGAAAATTTTCTGTGCAGGTCGACGTCTTCGTATAGCTTCATATAGAGAGCTTTACATTTGAGCAGTATTTTTCGGTGTTATTTTTTATTTCTTTTATTTTTTGAAAATATTCAAGTTCCTTCCAAATGGCGAAGGGTATAAAAAGCTCATGCTGTCCAAAATTAGCTGCTTTTTTATTTGTTTTTAAAAATTAATATTACCCCTCTCTATTTTGCTCCCTAATATTTGCAATTAATTTAAATAGCTAATCGTATTATATGCCTGGGAATTGTCGTTCTCCTGTCACAATACAACCTGCTGTAATTTGTTTTAAATATTAGCAGCTATTTTTTTTAAAGAAATATCCGTTTCAACGTTGGCCATACCCCGTGACAACTTATTCACAGGCAACGTCACAGCGCCACACCTCCATCATAAAAACAGAATTGAAATGAAAACGCCACTAAATTTGAGCGCTGAGCTTCTTGAAGCAAGATTTGAAGCAGAAACTAAGCTGGGCAACAAACAAATAAACGTTTAAAATAAATTTGCGAAAAACATGCACACACATGCTTTGAGAGATATCGGAGAGGCTTGTGTTTAAATTTTTTCAAATTGGCTTGGTGGGAATTTTTTTTTTCGGAAAAACTCTTCCGAAATTGAAAATGAGTTGAGTTTTTGTTTGGATCAGCAATTAAATGAGCTGCCACACGGAGACTGGCTCAAGATATCCAACACCTTAAGAAAATGTAATTTTTTTTGTTTTGAAAATCCAACCACACATAAATGCGTTGCATACCACTCCCCATCACCCTGTCCCCTCCTCGCTTCACCCCTTTTGGACAACTTCTGAAACCGAACATTGAATTTAATATGTAATGACAGCGGGAGCTAAATGTCATTTGCATGTAAAACAATAACAACAACGGCGGCAAAACTAAGCTTTAGCTTCCATTGCTACCGCCAACAGTGCCGAACGCATGGCCCATAAGTTGTGATTTTCATTTTCTATGGTTTTTGGCCTTCTTTTCCATTTTTTTGTCTTCGCCGACCACAACGGCGGCCACAAAAGGTGACACACAGTCAAAATGGCCATAAATGTTATGGTTAAAAGACATTTCAATGGTTGTTGTTGTTGTGGCTGTTATTGTTGTTGTTGTTGTCATTGTGTGAGAGAAGACAAAACACACAATTTGGCGTTTCACTGAATATTTGTCGAATACTGTCTCGATGGCAAAATGTCCTAACCCAAAATGACACATGAACGGATTGGAAAATTACAAGTTGTCAAATTTGGATTTGAAAACCAAAAAAATACAAAAAATACCAGAAAAAAAAATTCAAAAAAAAAAAAAAAATACAAAAAAAAAATAAAAAAAAATTAAAAAAAAGAAAAATAAAAAAATCAAAAAAAATTTAAAAAAAATACAAAAAAAAAAAATACTGAAACCAAACAAAATTCAAAACTCAATAGAAAAACACTCCCCAAAAATATGTCAATCAAAATTATGGCAAATTTCAATACAAGTCTTAGTCTTAGTCTCAGTCTATGTTTTTTTTTTTTTTTTTTTTTTTTTTTTTTTTTTTTTTTGGAAGGCTTGCCGGCAAACATCTGACAAAATTTTAATCTTTGATCTCACATAACAATGAGAGATTGAATATTTTAATCAGCAAATTTTCAATTTTCAATTCAATTGAATCCAGGTAATCAAATGTCTCGATGTATGTGTGTTTGAGTCAAGTCGACAAATATTGTCACAAATTTGTTGAAATTTGCCAAAAAAAAAAAAAAATTAAAACAAAAGACTTAAGACACGAACTTCTTTTGAGAAACTCCTTTAGAAGCATTCTCGTGGGAAAATGTTATTGGGAAAACCAGTAGAGCTATTAAGGTCAATTTTGTTAAAAGGGGCCGCAATCAGGGAACTTGAAGGTCATTGGAGGGAGGAGGAAGAATCTGGAAGTTTATGGGGAAATTAAAAGGACTCATTACTTTCAGATCTAGAATTCATCAAAGGACCCCCAAACGTGGATTATCAGAGATCATCGAAAGGATCCCAAATATAGCATTCTTAGAGCTATGAGAAGGACCTCCTAACATGAGATTCTAAAAGTCATCAGAAAGACCCGAACCCTAACATTGTGTTACAAAGGTCATTTGAAGGACCAAAAACCGAGGAAGAAGAGTCGAATTTGAAATTTTAGAAGAAGAATCTGAAATTTTATGGGAAAATTGAAAGGGCTCATTACTTTCAGATTTAAAATTCATCAAAGGATCTCCAAACATGGATTATCGTAGGTCATTGAAAAGATACCAAAAATAGCATTCTTAGAGCTATGGGAAGGACCATCCAACGTGAGATTCTTAAAGTCATCGGAAAGACCCTAACCTAACATTGTGTTACAAAGGTTACTTGAAGGATCAAAAACCAAGGATTTAAAAAGGATGTTGCAAGGGCACCAAAACTAAAGTTTTTGGCAGTTTTGGATTGATCCCTAATTTCGGGGTTTTAAAAGCCAATGAAACGTGTGTTTTAAAGGATCTCCAACGTGGAGTTTTGGATCTCCGGAAGGACGATAAAATATATTTAAAACAAGTAAAAAAGCTGTAAGTTCGATCTTTGAATAACCTCCACCATTTGGAAGGATTTTGACAACTTTCAAAAAAAAAAAAAAAAAAAAAAAATCTGTTAAAATCTTAAAAATACCGAATGTAGCCGTTATATTAGGGTCTATACGACGACGAGGACCTGCATAGGCAACTATTACCGTAAGCCATTACAATACTCAAATTCGAAACGTAAATTAAAAATTCATCAAAATACCGCATATCGGGAGGTAACGTTATATGGGGGCTATACCAAGACGTGGACCTGCACAGACAATTTTCTGTCTTAGGCTGTAGTATCCATTACGAACTTCAAATACCAAATTTGAAACAATTCCGGGAGGTACCGTTATATGGGGGCTATACGAAGACCTGGACCTGTTCAGACAATTTTCTGTATTAGGCTGTAGTATCTATTACGAACTTCAAATACCAAGTCTGAAACAATTCCCGTAAATAAATTCGCCAAAATCATCAAAATACCGAATATCGGGGGGTACCGTTATAGGGGGGGCTATACGAAGACGTGAACCTGTTCAGACAATTTTCTGTCTTAGGCTGTAGTATCCATTACGAACTTCAAATACCAAGTTTGAGACAATTCCGGTAAATAATGTCCCTAAAATCATCAAAATACCGAATATTGGGAGGTACCGTTATATGGGGGCTATACGAAGACGTAGATCTGTACAGACAATTTTCTGTCTTAGGATGTAGTATCCATTACGAACTTCAAATAACAAATTTGAAACAATTCCGCTAAATAATGTCGCTAAAATCATCAAAATACCGAATATCGGGAGGTACCGTTATATGGGGGCTATACGAAAACGTGGACCTGCACTGGCAATTTTCTGTCTAAGGCTGTAGTATCTATTACGAATTTCAAATACCAAATTTGAAACAATTCCGGTAAATAATGTCGCTAAAATCATCAAAATACCGAATATCGGGAGGTACCGTTGTGTGGAGGCTATACCAAAACGTGAACTTACATGCCCCATTTTCAATACCAAAAGTTCTGCAGACATAACATACATTTGCGTAAAATGTTATCAACCTACTTCATTTCGTTCGGAAGCTAGAGTGATTTCCACAGACGGATAGACGGACGGACATCTCTAAATCGACGTAGAATTTTATGCTGATCAAGAATATATATACTTTGTGGGGTCTAAAATTTGTATTTTGAGGTGTTACAAACGGAATGATAAACTTAATATACCCTCCAATCCAATTTTTTTACATGATGAAGATCGGTGCAATTTTTTTCGATCGGAAAAATAGTTCAAATTTTTGAAAATAGAAAGTAGGATTTTTTTTTTGCATTGAAAAAGATTCGGAGTAATTTTTGTTAGCATAAAAAAATATTCGGAGTAATTTTTGTTGGTATGAAAAAAATTCGGAGTAAATTTTTTTCGTAGAGAAAAAAAATCGGAGTAATTTTTTGTCGTAGAAAAAAAAAATTCGGAGTTGTGTTTTTCGTAGAGAAAGAAAAATCGGAGTAAATTTTTTTCGTAGAGAAAAAAAAATCGGAGTAGTGTTTTTCGTAGAGAAAAAAATCGGAATGATTTTTTTTTTGCCTAGAAAAAAAATCGGAATGATTTTTTTTGCCTAGAAAAAAAATTTGGAGTAATTGTTTTTGTATAGAAAACAATTCGGAGTAATTGTTTTTGTATAGAAAAGAATTCGGAGTAGTTTATGTTTTATATAGAAAAAAAATTCGGAGTAATTTTCTTTGCATAGAAAAAAATTTGGCTAATTTTTTTGGCAAAAAAAAAAAAAATATTCGGAGAAATTTTACAAGGAAAAAAGTAGATTTTTTTCTTTGGCAATTTTTTTTTTTAAATTTTAATGCCAAAACAACTTTTGCGAATATTTTTCTATTTTATTTATTCTGAATCCTTGACAAGAACTAGCGGGAAAAATTTGAATCTCATCATCATTGAACCCAAAAAAATTAAAACAATATTTTTTTCTAACTGATCATGTCAAGATTGCAATCAATCAAAATTTGTGTTTGTTCATCATCGACAGGCATAAAAACAAAGAAGTTCGGATATTCACAAAAATACAAAAACAAAAAAAAAAAAAAAAAAAAAAAATTAAAAAAAAATATCGAACTCAGTTATTACTCAATTATAAATTATGATTTCATTTTGGCAAACAAGACGAAATTTGTATCATGGGCAACGGCAGCAGAATCAGAAGCAGCAGCAGAAACCCTATTATTCCTTGTCAAATCTTTCAGAATCCGCAAACACGTCTAAGCAGATTTCATAATTCAAAACATTTAAAGAAGTTATTAAAACGAGACGAAAAACAACAGCATTAACGCCTTCCATCACAAAACGTTCTGCTGGCTTATCTGCTGCCCAAAAAAAAAAAAAAAAAAAAATCAGACAAATCATTGATCATAAATTTAAATATAAATCAAAAAAAAAAAAAATCCAAAGACAATATGAAAATTGGCAATCTCGATTGTGGTTAATTCTCAACCTAAGAATCCATTCTTTAGACATCAACATTAAAACAATAACAAAACAATCAAAAAAAAAAAAAAAAAAAATGATATTAACAAATTATAAATAGTAGGCAAATTTTGAAAAGTCGTGAGCATTCAAAATTTTGTTGTGGCGTGAAATTAATGTTCTCCGATGAGTTTGTGAAAATAAAAGCACCAATTTCAAATGAGATTTTAGATGGTTTTTATGGGAGGGCAATAAACTTTGCAGTTTTTTGTATTTATACGGAATCAATATTGAAGAAGTTGTAAGAGGTCTTACCTTTGGGGTTTGGAAAGTAACTAGACAAGATTCATACATAAAACTTGACCGAAATTTGATATCAGACACATACCTGAAAAAAAGAAGAAAAATATTGATTAGAATTATTTTGAATTTTTTATTATTTTATTTCTATTTATTTTGTTCGAAAAAAAATCTTCTTTTTATGGGAAAAAATACTTCAACTTTTTTTTACGTCCGAAAAAAATTACTTCAAATTTTTTTCTCTATGCGAAAAAATTACTCCAATTTTTTTTCTTTCTATGCGAAAAAAATTACTCCGAATAGTTTTTTTTGCGGAAAAATGTCTCCGAATTTTATTCTAAATTGCTCCAAATTTGTTTATGCGAAAAAAATCATTCCGATTTTTTCCTATTTCAAAAAATATTCCGAATTTTTTTCTAGGAGAAAAAAATTATTCCGATTTTTTTTCTAGGAGAAAAAAACTATTCCGATTTTTTTTCTAGGCAAAAAAAAAAATCCGAATTGTTTTTCTATGCGAAAAAAATTACACCGATTTTTTTTCAAGGCGAAAAAAAAAATTCGGAGTAATTCAATGCGAACAAAATCATTCCGAATAGTTTTTTATGCGAAAAAAAATAGTTCCGATTTTTTTCTATGCGAAAAAAATTACTCCGAATTGTTTTCTCTGCGAAAAAATTTCTCCGAAAAGCTTTTCAATGCTAAAAAATATTTCCAATTTTTCCAGAGCGAAAAAAATCACTCCGAATAGTTTTCTATACAAAAACAACTACTCCGAATTTTTTTCTAGGCGAAAAAAACTACTCCGAATTTTTTCTAGGCAAAAAAAAACTACTCCGAATTTTTTTCTAGGCGAAAAAAGTACTCCGAATTTTTTTCTATGCGAAAAAAATACTCCGAATGTGTTTCTATGCTAAAAAAAATACACCGAATTTTTTAGGCGAAAAAAATTACTCCGAATGTGCTATGCTAAAAAAAATTACTCCGAATTTTTTTCTATGCTTAAAAAATTGCTCCGAACTTTTTTTCTATGCGAGAATTACTCCGAATTTTTTTCTATGCGAAAAAAATTACTCCGAATTTTTTTCTATGCGAAAAAAATTACTCCGAATTTTTTTCTATGCGAAAAAAATTACTCCGAATTTTTTTCTATGCGAAAAAAATTACTCCGAATTTTTTTCTATGCGAAAAAAATTACTCCGAATTTTTTTCTATGCGAAAAAAATTACTCCGAATTTTTTTCTATGCGAAAAAAATTACTCCGAATTTTTTTCTATGCGAAAAAAATTATTACTCCGAATTTTTTTCTAGGCGAAAAAAAAATACACCGAATTTTTTAGGCGAAAAAAATTACTCCGAATGTGTTTCTATGCTAAAAAAAATTACTCCGAATTTTTTTCTATGCTTAAAAAATTGCTCTGAACTTTTTTTCTATGCGAGAATTACTCCGAATTTTTTTCTAGGCAAAAAAAAATACTCCGAATTGTTTCTATATGAAAAAACATACTCCGAATTTTTTCCTATGCTACAAAAAAATAATCCGATTTTTTCTCTATACGAAAAAAATTACTCCGAAATTTTTTCTATGCGAAAAAAACCTACTCTGAATTTTTTTCGATGCAAAAAATCACTCCGAATTTTTTCTATGCCCAAAAAATTTACTCCGAATTTTTTTATATGCGAAAAAAAATTACCCCGAATTTTTTTAAATGCGAAAAACCTCTTACTGTCTATACCTTCCACCATAGTATGGTAATTAAGTTTGTCATTCCGTATGTACCACCTCGAAATATACATGTTAGACCTCACAAAGTATACGTATCCTTGATCCGCATAAAATTCTATGTCGATTTAGCGATGTCCGTCCTTTTGTCCGTCTAAGGAAATCACTCTAGCTTCGGAACGAAATGAAGTAGGTTGATAAAATTTTACTCAAATGTATATTATGTCTGCAGGACTTTTGGTATTGAAAATGGGCCATGTAGGTTCACGTTTTGGTTTAGCCACCACATAACGGTACCTCCAAATATTCGGTATTTTAATGATTTTAGCTACATAATTCACCGGAATTGTTTCAAATTTCGTATTTGTACTTCTTAATGGATATTACAGCCTAAGACAGAAAATTTTCTGTGCAGGTCAACGTTTTGTTATAGCACCCATATAATGATACTTCCTTATATTCGGTATTTTGATGGCGTTAGCTACATTATTAACCGGAAATGTTTCAAATTTGGTGATTTGAAGTTCGTAATGGCTACTTTAGCCTATGCCAGAAAATTGTCTGAGCAGGTCCACATCTTCGTTTAGCCCCCATATATCGTTACCTCCCGATATTCGGTATTTTGATGATTTTAGCGAATTTATTCACCGGAATTCTTTCAAATTTGGTGATTTGAAGTTCGTAATGGATACTTTAGCCTATGACAGAAAATTGTCTGAGCAGGTCCACATCTTCGTTTAGCCCCCATATATCGTTACCTCCCGATATTCGGTATTTTGATGATATTAGCTACATTATTCACCGGAATTCTTTCAAATTTGGTATTTGAAGTTCCTAATAGATACTACAGCCTATGACAGAAAATTGTGTGCGGAGGTCTATGTCTTCGTATAGCCCCCATATAATTGTACCTCCTGATATTTGATATTTTGATGATTTTAGCGACATTATTCACCGGAATTGTTTGAAATTTAGTATTTGAAGTTCGCAGTGGATACTTTAGCCTATGGCAGAAAATTGTTTGTGCAGGTCAATGTCTTTGTATAGCCCCCATATAATGATACCTCCTGATATTGGGTATTTTAATGATTTTTGCTACATTATTCACTGGAATTGTTTCAAATTTCGTATTTGAAGTTCGTCATGGATACTACAGGCTATGACCGATTTTTTACGATTTTTTTCATATTTTTTCTAAAAAAAATATATATATATATTTCCAATTTTTTTTTCTTTAAAATGTATTATTGATGGCCAAGTTCGTGTCTTAAGTCTTTTGTTTTTTGAATTTCATTCAAATTAGTTTTTTCATTCAAATATTTGCAACTTTGTTGCATTTAATCCATTAGATGATGATTTGCAATTATGATTTCAAACCGCAGTAGTCCAAAACTCGTTATTGTTTATTGACATTACCTTCAAAATATTTATTGTGGCGCCTCATGACTGGCAGAATACTAATCTCTTTTCTTCCATCGTTTAATTATTCAATGCACAATCGTTTAGCTGGATTAGTATCTCAATACCAGCTATGAGGGGTTTTTTTCGAACTATAAATAAATCTCAATTACTAAATAAATTCCTTGAGATAACAACTTAATAAAGGCTGTCGTTTGGCTTGGGCTGGCTTTAAGGCTTAGCCATGGCCCAGAGGGACCATTTAAAGCTTAAATGGTTATTTAAAGTCTCATCAATTTCAAATTCTTGCAAGGGTATTAATACCTATCCTTATGCCAGATTTTTTTGCAGGATATCTCTGGGTGCTGAAATTGATGTTTTTAATAATAGATATTAAAAATACATATTTTTTCCAATTTTTGTTAGGAAAATTAAATCACAGCCTTAGCTTGCACACGAAAGTCTTTCAAAATAGAAAAAAATCCTCAATAACCAATATGTAACAGCCATGTGAAATTATGGCAACAACCTTGAACTACTAGGGCCAGCTATCTAGCTGGCTGTCTAACTTGGCCTGGTATGTGCGGTAAGTGCGTTTGGTTTCTTAATTTACACTTCATGCAATTGCCGCCCTGCTAAAGCAGATAGAGAAAAGAAGAAAAAACAACTCGCAAAAAACCCCGACATTTGCCAATACCGGGCGGCAGCAGTTGAAATATAATAATAATAAGTTCGATGTGTGGTGAGGCAAAAAAAATCCGCAAAAAAAAACGCTTAACGAAACTCCACTAAATGTAGCAATGTGTACACACAACCATTAATCTTGGCACCAGCCAAACAGCCCACACCCTTTAAGCCAAGGTAATGACGCCATCCACAAAACAATAATTTTTTTACAAACAACAGCAATAACATCAACAACAACAACGGCAGCGGTAACAGCTTCAACAGAATTACTGGCCACCACCATATCATACCGTGCCATACCATACCTCCATACCTAAACGGAACGACCAAACCCAACTTGAGAGCCATGACAAAAACAAAAGAAACGAAACTACAATTCAGCTGCATTGAAATGGACGAGTCTAGCAAATATTCTGATAGCAAAGTTGTTCTTATCTAAATAAGTACATTCAGGCGGACACATCGAACACAATGAAATTATGGGGGATTGGAGTTGGGAAAATGGGGAAGGAAAATGATTTCAATTTTTTTTTTTCAAAACAGGAATAACATTTTTCGAATTTTTATGCAAAAAATAATTAAATAAAAAGATTTCGATTATGCTGTTTTTTGAATAATTTCAAATTAGTTTCTAAGGGGAAAAAAATTTGGAATTTTTTTACAAAAAAAAAAAGATTGAAATTTTTCCCAAAAAAATAATTATTTAATTTTTTTTCTGCAAGAATTATGGGAAATAATTTTTGGAATTTTTTACGAAAAAATAGAGGGAAATTTTTCCAAAAAAAAATATTTATATTTTCTGCAAGAATTCAACCTTTTCTGAGAAAAATGTTTTTTTAATAGTACCCACTAGCTACTATAAATGCATTATCCACATCGTCTAGATAACGTAGATACTTTATAAACGTCATCTATATAATAAACATACATTATCCATGTCATTTGGATGACGTAGTTACATTATATATGCCATCTGGACAACGTAGATACTTTATCCGCATCGTCTGGGTAAAGAAATTACTGTATCCAAGTCATTCGGATAACGTAGATAAATTACCCACACTGTTAGGATAACGTAAATACATTATCCACGTCATTTGGATAACGTAGATACATTATCCACATCATCTGAATAAAGTAGATAGATCATTCACGTCATTCGGATAACGTAGATATGTTATCCACATCATCTGGATAAAGTAGATTCCTAATCCATGTCATTTGGATAACGTATATACCTTATCCACGTCATCTGGAATAATATAGGTAATTTATTCATAGCATTTGGATAACGTAGATACAATATGCTCATCAATTTTATAATGTATATCTATTTTTCGTGCCATTCTAAAATCGTAGATACGTTACCCGTGCTATCAATGTAACGAAGATACATTATCCACACCATTGGCATACCTTAGATACATTATCCGTCTCACTTGGATAAAGAAGATACATTATCCTCGTCATTATAAATACGTAGATACGTTATCCGTGCCAAATAGATAATGTAGATACATTATCCACATCATATGGATAACGTAGATACATTATCCATGTCATCAGGATAACGTAGATACGTTATCCACGTCACCTAGATAACGTAGATAATTTATTAACGTCACCTGGATAAATTAGATACAATATCCACGTCATATATATTTTATCCACGTTATGTAGATAACGTAGATACATTACCCACATCATAGATACTTTATCCACGTTATGTAGATAACGTAGATACATTATCCGCGCCATAGATACTTTATCCACGTTATGTAGATACATTATCCACGTCATAGATACTTTATCCACGTTATGTAGATAACGTAGATACATTATCCACGTTATGTAGATAACGTAGATACACTATACACGTCATAGATACTTTATCCACGTTATGTAGATAACGTAGATACATTATCCATGTCCTTAACATAACGTAGATACATTATCCACGTCCTTTACATAACGTAGATAGATACTTTATCCACGTCATAGACACGTAGATACATTATCCACCTCCTTAACATAACGTAGATACATTATCCACGTCATAGATACTTTATCCACGTCCTTAACATAGCGTAGATACATTATCCATGTCCTTAACACAACGTAGATACATTATCCACGTCATAGATACTTTATCCACGTCCTTAAAATAATGTAGATACATTATCCATGTCCTTAACATAACGTAGATACATTATCCGTGTCCTTAACATAACGTAGATACATTATCCACGTCTTAGATACTTTATCCACGTCCTTAACATAACGTAGATACATTATCCATGTCCTTAACATAACGTAGATACATTATCCACTTCATAGATACTTTATCCACGTCTTTAACATAACGTAGATACATTATCCATGTCCTTAATATAACGTAGATACATTATCCATGTCCTTAACATAACGTAGATACATTATCCACTTCATAGATACTTTATCCACGTCCTTTACATAACGTAGATACATTATCCATGTCCTTAACATAACGTAGATACATTATCCACGTCATAGATACTTTATACACGTCCTTAACATAACGTAGATACATTATCCACGTCATAGATACTTTATCCACGTCCTTAACATAACACAGATACATTATCCATGTCATTAACATAACGTAGATACATTATCCACATCATAGATACATTATCCACGTCCTATATATAGCGTAGATACATTATCCGTTCCATGTATAAAACCTGGTTACATTACTTACTTCATCCGGATAACGACGAAAAAATTATCTCAAATTGTCAGTTCCCACATTGATCATACCTCCCCCGCTTTTCTTTCACATCATCCTAGCTAACCTCCCTATATGGTCAAACATAATAGCCCATTGCTCATGCCCTTCCCACTTTTGCTATTGGTTTTCTTCTCATCTTCACTATGGCGATTGTTGTTTTTTCCATGGCTTCCTCAGCCAAGCCTCTGCAATATTAATGGCTAAAATTCCTAAGATAACTAGGGCCAAAATCAAGAAAAACAGGCCAACAATACAACACACAAGACCAAGAAGGAAGCAAGACCTTTACCATTTTCCTAGCTTCGAAAACAGGAATAGAGATTTGAAGAAAATCAACGCTCGAAAGATGGAAAGAAGTTTGAA
This sequence comes from Musca domestica, assembly GCF_030504385.1. Taxonomy (NCBI): domain Eukaryota; kingdom Metazoa; phylum Arthropoda; class Insecta; order Diptera; family Muscidae; genus Musca; species Musca domestica. Next base: position 4,342,770 of record NW_026712367.1, read on the forward strand.
AATAATTGGAATTTGCCTTTATTAGTTGGAATATCAAGGACGGACTGGCCAATCTTCTAAATGGCCTTCTCTAGCATCATAGAGAAGCTGGGAGCCATCAAATGCAGAGGAGGTTGTTAGCCGGCCAACAGCATTCCAATAGCCCCCGATCTGTGATGGCTGGCAAAATAAGCGGGCATAGAACATTGATTTTTATTGCTGTTATTGTTGCGCCTCGCTGCTGCTGACCAGATTGGTACGTCAAAATCTCAAGGTCGTTTCACTTGGCGTGTAAGTGTATCACACACATGTGTGTGTGTGTGTGCGTGTGTGATCCAACAAGCCAACATGATGACCATAAACGAACAAAAATCTTGGCACTTAGCCGAGTCAAGGTTCTCTAGCTGCAGCCCAGTGCAAAATAAAAAACAGAGCAGTAAAATTACCCAAAGACAGTTCTACACAAAAGGGAGGAGAACTTACAAGCTGTAATAAAAAAAAAAACAACATCGAAAGCAAAAAAGGGGAGGAGGGAGGAGGGAAGCTGTAAGAAAATCTGTTTATAAAACGGGCATGGAGCAATGAAACGGCCAATGCTCCAAAAGCTTGATTTGACTTTTATGGCTTAGAATTCTGGTGTGACGACATGGGAAGACAAAAAGACAGACAGACGGACGGACGGAGAGCAAATGAAAGACAAGCGTCCTTGGATAATTATAGTTGTTGTTTGGCAAAGAAACAAAAAACAACATAACAACAAACACACACACGCACATGCCTATAGACATGTACGGCAGAGATGATTGTGGCATGATTTGGATCTATGTTGTTTACGTCCACGCAAAAATTCTTGGGATCAGAAAATAGGCAAAGGGGTGGTAGAGGGGAAAGGGGGGAGCGAACAAGATTTTGATTGGAAAAGTGGGGATTGGAAATTTTCCACAAAGGTCACAGAGAAAAAGTGATTTCGAAATGATGAAACAGTTATCTACGACATGCAGATAACGTAGATAAAGTATCTATGTCATCCAGTTAATCCAGATAATGTATCTACATGATGCGAATAATATTTCCACGTTTTTAAGATGACGAGGATAAAGTATTTACGCTCTCAAGATTAAGTGGATAAGGTGTCTACGTTATCCAGATGATGTGGATAATGTATCTACGTTATCCAGATGACGTGGATAAAGTATCTACATTATCAAGAAGACGTCGATAATGTATCTACGTTATCCAGATGACGTGGATAAAGTATCTACGTTATCCAGATGACGTGGATAATGTATCTACGTTATCCAGATGACGTGGATAATGTATCTACGTTATCCAGATGACGTGGATAATGTATCTACGTTATCCAGATGACGTGGATAAAGTATCTACATTATCGAGAAGACGTGAATAGTGCATCTACGTTATCCAGATGACGTGGATAAAGTATCTACGTTATCTAAATGACGTGGATAATGTATCTACGTTATCCAGATGACGTGGATAAAGTATCTACGTTATTCAGATGACGTGGATAATGTATCTACGTTATCCAGATGACGGGGATGATGTATCTACGCATTCAGATGACGTGGATAAAGTATCTACGTTATCTAAATGACGTGGATAATGTATCTACGTTATCCAGATGACGTGGATAAAGTATCTACGTTATCTAAATGACGTGGATAATGTATCTACGTTATCCAGATGACGTGGATAAAGTATCTACGTTATCTAAATGACGTGGATAATGTATCTACGTTATCCAGATGACGTGGATAAAGTATCTACGTTATCCAGATGACGTGGATAATGTATCTATGTTATCCAGATGACGTGGATAATGTATCTACGTTATCCAGATGACGTGGATAATGTATCTATGTTATCCAGATGACGTGGATTATGTATCTACGTTATCCAGATGACGTGGATAATGTATCTATGTTATCCAGATGACGTGGATTATGTATCTACGTTATCCAGATGACGTGGATAATGTATCTACGTTATCCAGATGACGGGGATGATGTATCTACGCATTTAGATGACGTGGATAAAGTATCTACATTATCGAGAAGACGTGAATAATGCATCTACGTTATCCAGATGACGTGGATAAAGTATCTACGTTATCCAGATGACGTGGATAATGTATCTACGTTATCCAGATGACGTGGATAATGTATCTACGTTATCCAGATGACGTGGATAATGTATCTACGTTATCCAGATGACGTAGACATTATCCAGATGACGTGGATAATGTATCTAGTTATCCAGATGACATGGATAATGTATCTACGTTATCCAGATGACGTGGATAATGTATCTACGTTATCCAGATGACGTAGACATTATCCAGATGACGTGGATAATGTATGTAGTTATCCAGATGACATGGATAATGTATCTACGTTATCCAGATGACGTGGATAATGTATCTACGTTATCCAGATGACGTGGATAATGTATCTACGTTATCCAGATGACGTGGATAAAGTATCTACGTTATCCAGATGACGTAGACATTATCCAGATGGCGTGGATAATGTATCTAGTTATCCAAATGACATGGATAATGTATCTACGTTATCCAGATGACGTGGATAAAGTATCTATGTTATTTAGATGACGTAGACATTATCCAGATGACGTGGATAATGTATCTAGTTATCCAAATGACATGGATAATGTATCTACATTATCCAGATGACGTGGATAAAGTATCTACGTTATCCAGATGACGTTGATAATGTATCTACATAAACCATATGACGTGGATAATGTATCTACGTTATCCACATGATGTGGATAATTTATCTACATTAAACAGACGACTTGGATAATGTATCTACGTTATCAGGATAACGTGGATAATGTATCTACGTTCTCTGGATAACGTGGATAGTGTATCTGCGTTATCCGACGATGTGCATAAAGTATCTACGTTATCTAAATGAAGTGGATAATGTATCTACGTTATCCATATGCCTATCTACGTTATCCAAAGAATGAAAATAATGTTTCTACATTTTGTAAATTATTTAGATAATGTATCTACGTTATCTAAATTACACGGGAAATTTATCTACCTTATCCGAATGACGTGGATAAAGCATTTACGTTATCTTGATTCTAAAGAGAGTTTATCTGAAGGCAGTGGATAAAATTAGCCAACTTCCTGTCATCCAAATGAAATCAAAATAATGCTCCATCCATCCTTTTCATCTATTTTCTGCCTCTTCATTTGCCATTTTTATCTAACTTCTTAAAAAGGTTCATTAAACTCTGGCAATGTTCTAAAGCTTGTTTTCAAATCCATACATCCATCCATCCGTCGAAGTATTAACCTTGTCCAGATGACCGGCGAACGGGTGTCCACAAACCAGAAGATATTACTACCGTGGACAAAGTGAATGGTACATTCTCCTCGGGAGCTGCAGCATCAGTATCAGCTGCCGGTGTATTTATGCAATTTTTCAAATAAAAAAGCAAGAACAATACAACAACTACAACTGTTGAAAAAAATGAAAGCATTAAAGCTTAGCGAAAATAAGATCTTTATTTATATCTATTTTTATGGCGGCAGCACCAAGAGCGGGTGGTTGAGTGAAGGTTATCTAGCTATGGAACGAGCAGGGGAGGATCTTTGGGATTATGATGACCATTTCATTGTTTTTTTTTTTTTTTAAGTGGTAACTTCCTTTTCTTTTTGGTTGGCGCTTGGCCCATTGCCATGGGATTGTGACGGTGGTGGTGGTCAAGCCCACAAAAATATGAAAGACCATACCCAGAAAAATCAAGAACATTACTTGGGAGAGATAAAATATCTTGAAATCGAGAAAGGCGAAAAAATCTAAACAATAACAGAAAGTTCGCATGAAGTACTCTTTCTGTTTTGCCAACTCCCTGATGAAAACACACACACGCACACGGGACTATGACTTAGAAAAGAATATCGAGAAAGGGTAGCACCCAGAAATTTGCATTCTCCAGCCATGAAGCGAAAATAAAATGCCATGAAATAATGGCAAAATTTGAAACCCAGCCATTTGATGTCTTCAGCAGCAACAGCTGCTGCAGATCTTTTCTTTTTATGGCATGGCATGCTGGTTGGAATGGTGTTCGGTTTGTTTGTTTTCAGTCTGCAGCTTTTGTCTTTTGCTTTTCTTTTGATTTGTTTTTTGTTGTTTATATATATCACCAGCAGTACCCACTGAGTTGTGAACAGCAACATCAAAAAAAAAAGTGGGAGTTTACCTTCAAAACTACCTTTTCCTTTTGTCCACTTGGCATTCTATGACTGCAGCATGGAATAAAAGAATTCAGAACAATGCCATAATTGTTCATTATTATGGCATACTCCTACTACAGAGAGGAGGGAGGGAGAGAGAGAGAGAGTGGGGGATTCTCATTGCCTTCTGATCCTCCTCCGCCTTCTACTTTTTCTTGAGATTTATAACAAAAAATAAAAAACAAACAATTGTTGTGGCTTTTGATATGGTCAAGCCTATTGCGTCGATATGCCAAGCCCTGCCGAGCAAGTTGAATGGCCTTGAAATTTTTTCACTCCAGCCGGATTCAAGAAAGAATTTTTAGAAAATGGATTTTTTTCAAATATTCACCATTTGTTGGTACGTACGTAGATTAAGGCAGTAAGGAAAGGTTGGTGTTTACTTGCCAAAAGAGGTCAGCTGAGGTCGGTTGGCCACCAGAACTCAAGCACCGGCCATGGTGATGGTGTGGGCCGTCATAACAGCCGATGGTCGCTCTCCGCTCGTATTAATCGACTGTGACATCAGAATAAATGCCGAATATTATCGTGAAAATATTCGGAGGGTGTATTAAAGCCTTGGACACGCAAACATTTTGGCCCTAGACCTTGGGCATTCCAACAGGACTCAACACTATCGCAGAGCACTCAGCATGCGCCACTCAAGAATGTGGTTACAAAATGAGGTTCCTCGCTTCATTTCCGGCGCACAATGGCCACAAAAATCTCCGGATACCAATCCGTTGGACTATTGTGTCTGGAGTATTTTTGGAAAGCAAGGTTGGCACTAAAAAATACCAAAGTGTCGATCACCTCAAGCAAGCGCTTCGCCGGGAATGGGCCAAAATACGACAGACCAACATTCGGGTAGCGTGTAACGGTTTCATTAGCGTTTGAAGGTCATAATTCGTACCAAAGGTGACCAATTCGAAGAAATCTAAAGTTATTCTAAAATTTGATGCTATTTCCGACATTTTTTTGCTTTCATTCAATAAAATTTAAAAATGAGATCTAAATATTATGGCCTTTGACTTTGTTGCAGTTTTTTTTTTTGTATCTCACCCTATATTTTTGTCTTTAACGTCATCCTTCTAATTTTTATCTGCAATATTGCCGAAGACACTATATATCTGCAATATACGGATTCCGAATTTTCTAAGTCCGAAAATATCCAAAAGTGTGGAAGAGGGAGGAACATGACCCCTCTATTTTCAAAGCTTTCAAAACGCCGATACACGTGTCTTTTTTTAGCTCTCATTTCATAATCTGCTGGATTTTCCTCGTAATTATTTTTTGTGTTGCACAGTGTAAATTAAGTGACAGCATTTTTATTTATTTTCAAGATTCTGATAAGACTGTTTTTTTTTTTTTAAATTATAATTTTTCTAAGATCTGAAAGCCACAAATTGTTAACTAATTAAATGCGACATCTTATTAAATAATTCCTGCGAATTAAATGCCATTAATTGCTGATATTTTTTTCTTGGAAAATTTATGGCCCATTTTATTCTTATTATTATTCCTTATATTGATTGCTATTGATTTTCCCACTCCTGAAGTAGCTATAGCTTAAGATTTTATTCCCAATAATTCGATAATTTTCTCTTTTTTTTCCATAAATTTTATAACTATTAAATATCGCCTTGCGATCTATTGAAGTATCCAGAAAATTGCCCATAAACTGATAGAAAAATAATTTCTAATAACTTCAGGTTTATAGGAAAATAACCTTGTAATAACCACAATATTAGTGGCCATATCAATAAAATTCTTAGATTCGCTTTTCTTAAGCGGCGGAGAAAAAGCAAGTATTGCCTCACCACTCCCCACCGACTTCCACCCCTTTGCAAAGATCTCTAGAAATGTCCATTGTCGCGGATTGTCGATGATGACGATGATGTGGAACGACTTGTGGTAGGTTCTTAAAGCATTTGCAATAGCAACAACAACTGCAACAAACATCAATACAAAAATGGAAAAATTGGAATGGAGATGCAGAGGCGATTATACTTTTATTTTTAATGATATGCTTGTCATAAATAACCGCATTTAAACCACAACAACGGCAGCAATTGCAGCAACAAAGCGCAGCAGCAACCACATGCAGCCAGAATGCGCGTAAGCAGTAAGTGAGACTTATTGGCTGGCTGTCGGTCGGTTTGTCTGTCGTTCGTTCGGTCGTTCATTTGGTTTTGTATGTACCCATTGATTTCCATAGCCTACGGTGAGTAATAGTGAATGTTTACTTTATAGATAGATATGGCAGCAAAAAAATGTAACGCAAAGTTATGCCAGAGCTGGGCAACATTGAAAATAAAAAATTGGAAAAATTGGAAATATATAAAAACTATGGAAACATAAATTAGGGCAAGCGGAGGGCAAATATTTAATAGTTTTTCTTAAGTTATTTAAAAGGATTTTTTGGATTTGTTAAATATTTTAACAGTCCTTTGTAATTTTCTATTTTTGCTATATGTCTCAAGATTTGAAAACCTTTTAAATTATAATTCTATGGCCATAGATGCAGGAGTTATGGCTAAATGCTTAGAAATTATTAATATTTTTTATTAGTCATACGCCCCATGGGTCTCTTAAGAAGGAATTCGTTTTAAAAGGTTTTTGCCAATAAAAATATGGATTTTTTTGTTGAAATCCTGAGAATGAAGGCTCGTTATTCTATTCTTAATCGAATCAGTGATTTTGAGACTTCAGATGAGGCCATCAAGATATTTGAGAATTAGAATTAAACAGAATTTTTTTTCAATTTTTTTTCTTTTTGGTTTTTACCATTTTTACCACATTTTTAACAATAACATAATAATTTTCTATTTTTACTACATGTCTAAAGATTCGAAAACCGTTTGAATTATGATCCTGTGACCATAAATTCGGAAGTTATGGCTAGATCTTTACAAATTGTCAATAATTTTTATTAGTCATACGCCCCAAGGGTCTCTAAAGAAGTTACTGATTTTAAAAGGCTCATGACAATAAAAATTAGGATTTCTTTGCTGATCTTCTAAGAATGAAGGCCCGTTATTCTTGTCTTTATCAAATCAGTGATATTTAGACTTAAGTTGAGGACATCTGAATACTTAAGAATTAGAATTAAAAAATATATATTATTTTTTCAATTTTTGTTTCTTAATTTTTTTTTTTAAAGGATTATTTTGATTTCTTCAATTTCAGTCTTTTTAAAAGAATTTATTGGATTTGTACTATTTTTACTATATTTTTTTACAACAAGGTCACAGTAATAATTTTATATTTTTGCTGAATGTCTAAAGATTCGAAAACCGTTTGAATTATGATTCTGTGACCATAAATCCGGAAGTTATGGCTAGATCTTTAAAAATTGTCAATAATTTTTATTAGTCATACGCCCCAAGGGTCTCTAAAGAACTTACTGATTTTAAAAGGCTCATGACAATAAAAATTCGTATTTCTTTGTTGAACTCCTGAGAATGAAGGCCCGTTATTCTTGTCTTTATCAAATCAGTGATATTTAGACTTAAGTTGAGGACATCTGAATACTTAAGAATTAGAATTAAAAAATATATATTATTTTTTCAATTTTTGTTTCTTAATTTTTTTTTTAAAGGATTATTTTGATTTCTTCAATTTCAGTCTTTTTAAAAGAATTTATTGGATTTGTACTATTTTTACTATATTTTTTTACAACAAGGTCACAGTAATAATTTTATATTTTTGCTGAATGTCTAAAGATTCGAAAACCGTTTGAATTATGATTCTGTGACCATAAATCCGGAAGTTATGGCTAGATCTTTACAAATTGTCAATAATTTTTATTAGTCATACGCCCCAAGGGTCTCTAAAGAACTTATTGATTTTAAAAGGCTTGTGACAATAAAAATTCGGATTTTTTTGTTGAAATCCTGACAATGGCGACTCTTTATTTTAGTCTATATCAAATCAGTGGTGTTGAGACTTCACATGGATCACGTTAATATGGCGAGGCCGGAATATACTATGCCATTGAAGCAATGTTTTGCAGAATTCTCAAATGGGAGACTTAAGAATTAAAAAAAAAAAAAAAAAAAAACAAAAAAGATTTTCCCCCAACTCCCCTAGAAGGAGCTTGAAGAAGATACCAAGACCTTCGACTAATATTTTGGAAAAAAAAAAACATATTTTTCTGACATTAACTTTTGCCATTGCCAAATTTGAAGCAATGTTTTCCAAAATACGCAAATAGAAGATATAAGGATTTAAGTTATTTCAACACTTTAAATACTTGGATTTTCCCCAGAGTCCCCTAAAAGTTTATTGAATAAGATATACCATTCCTTCGAATACATTTTTAAAAATGATTTTTCGGGCATCAAAAGTTCCATGGATATTTGAGAATTAGATTTTTTTTTAACGATTTCTTTGCACCATTTTTATTACATTTTCAGATATGGCAGTCGGAATTTATTTTCATTTTTTGCTACGTATCTTAAGGATCGATAACAGTTTAAATTATAATTCTAAGTCAATGGGTGCTAGAGTTATAAGGAATTTTTTAAAAAGTCTCAATAATTTTTATTAGTCATACGCCATATGGGCCAATAAAAAATAAATTCATTTAAATGCATAATGCTTATAAAATATTCTTTTTTTTTTCTTAAATGGGAATCGAGACTGATAATTGCCAAGAGGTTTGTGAGGAGGTCGGAGAGATTTGATTAGAAAGGAAATCTTTGCGATTTTAATTTTTTAAAAAAGATTTTTTCTAGAACGTGCTCCATTTTTATTATAGTTTCCGATCCGTATGGCATTCGTAAATAACTTTCATTTTTCGCTACATATCTGAAGACTCGAAAACAGTTTAAATTATAATTCTATGCCAATGAGTACTAGATTTACAAGGCCATCTTTAAAAAAATTACAATAATTTTATTAGTCATACGCTATATGGGTCAATAAAGAATAAATTCGTTTTAAACGCATAAAGCTCATTAAATTTTCCACTTTTTTATCATGCATGAGAAGGAATTGAGAATTGTTGGGGTCGGGAATTTAAAAAAAAAAAAAAAAAATATTTGCCAGTATTCCCAAAGAGTAAATTTTTGAATGGATATTTTTCTAAGAACTTCCAGAGATTAGACTTTAAAAAAAATAAATTTTCTTTGATTTTCATGGCATCATTTATCCATAGCTACCTCCTAAAGGCTAGAAATTTTAATAAGCTTTCTATAAAAACTTCCGATATTAACTCTTAAATGGTTTTGAAAAAAAAAAATCATTAATTTTTCCCACCTCGGAAAATTAAGCAAGCCATGTGTCATTGATGGCAAAAATAACCGCTATAACAACTTGTTGAACAACAAATAAGTAAAAAAACTGAAGAAGCATCTAAAGAAGTGGAAAAACAAACCAAGAATATTATTTGCCATTTTCAAGCGCGAACAACAAACACAACACCATTATAAATATTCTGGTTTGAAGGCAAGGAATCTTCGGCTATCTTTCCTGCTAAACAAACAAACAGACAAGTCTTTTCTCGACACTTTCAAACAGAAGTGGCAACAAGTTTCGTCTAATGTTTTTTTAGCCGGGTAGTAACAATTCATAAATTGTCCAACAAGACATTAGAATGTGAATTGGGAGGGGAAGCGGATTGACGCATTTTCCAATGACTACTCAAGCCTAGAACAAATATTCTTGAATATCAACACCCACGATATCTAAAAATTGTTTTTATAATATCAACAACAACAACAATGTTGTAGATTGATTTTAAACTAAAAGGAGAACAAAGAGCGTCCTATAACCAAAGACAATACCATGTTCCTGGAACTATTTGAATTATTTTTAGGTCGAAAAATATAATAATTTGGATGCCAGAAAAATATATTTTTATAAAAACAGATAACCTTTTGTAATTCCATAAAAATTCAGTCATTAAAAATGAAAAATGCAATCTTTGAAAATGCTGGAAAATGTATTTTTTTTTTTTTTTAAATAACATACAGATTTTTTCTAACTCAAAGATTTCCTTCCTAATTACACCCTCTTAGCCTTCACATAAACCACATGATAAAGGCTTACGTTATCACTGCCAATTCTGTGCCATTCAAAATAAAAAGTTTCTATTTTAATAAGCTTTAGGCGTTTAAATCGAATTATTGCTTCAGAGACCCATGTGGCGTATGAATAATAATAATTGTTGGACATTTTTAAAGATAAAGTCATATCTTCGACATTCCTACACTTTGCATTATAATTTCAACTGTTTCCGTTTCTTAAGATACATACCAAAAAATGAAAATTAATTAGGATTGCCGTATTGGTGTGAAACAGTAAAAAATGGGTCAAAATCAGAAAAAATATATATGTTTTTTTTTTTTAGCTTAAAGATTTCCTTCTCAGTTACACCTTCTCAGCTAATAATATAACTTGATTTACCATCGACCATTCACTAAGATTTGACATTAAAAAGTTAACTTTTTTAACTAAAGCCATTCAAGACGAATTATTTCTTTTCCGGCCCATATGGCGTATGACTAATAAAAATTATTGTGAATTTTTAAAGATAGAGCCATAACTTTGGTATTTATAGTCCTAGAATTATAAATCAAATTGTTATCATATCTTGGGATATGTAGCAAAAATTAGAAATTAATGTGGTTTGGTCTAATGGTCCAAAAACTTATTAAAAATGAGACAAATCTGATTTTAATGCCAAGTTTTCCAAGCATAATTCAACAAAAACTACAATTTAAACAGAAATCTCTCACATTCGGATCTTCTATATGACCCACATTATGAACCCCATGATTGTGGAAACGCCATTCTTTCGGATTTCACGTAAAAAGCTCAAACTTTTATAACATGAAGACAAAAAATAAGGGTTATTTGTAAAGCGACCCATATGGCGTATGATGAATAGCAATTATTGACTCCTCTTGAAACTAAGGCCATAACTCTGGCATTTATTGGTATATATTTATTATTTAAACCAATTTCGAATCTGCAGACATATAGCGAAAATTGAAAATTAACCAAATTAAACTTACTTTTAAAAAACTTCAAAGAAAATGCCTTGAGTTTCCAAAATTAGTGATAAAATTAAACATGTAAAAACATCTTTCTGGACTTCACCCAATATATTGCGAATTCAAATGGTATCATTCTAAGCTTAACTACAGGATGCCTCCCTTCCACATAAAAACTTGAATTTGAGTACCTTTCCTTGATATAAAGATATTTTTTATTTATGGCCCATATGGCGTATGACTAATAAAAATTATTGGATTTTTTGAATATTTAGCCATAACACTGGTATTTTTTTAACATATAAATGTAATTAAAACAGCAATGGAATCTGGAGACATGTAGGAAAAAATGAAAATTAGTTCATTTTCAATTACTACTCGAAAACGTAAAGAATAGTTCCTTGAATTTCTCAATCTTGTGAGTAAATGAAAATTAAAATTGGAAAATTATCTTCACCGAATCTATTAATTTTTTGTTTGATTAAAAATGTTAATACTATCTAGGATTTTGGATATCGGGGTATTTATTCTCCTTCCATTTAGATTAATTGGTAAAATATTTAAAAGAAAGATTTTATCTTTTAATTTTCTATAAAAAACAAACTTATATTTATATTCAGTCTGATCTGATCAGTTCTAGTCCCAAAGGATATATATATTTTGTTTTTGGCCCATATGATAAGTTTTGGCAATAATCAAATGCAACATCAAGGTTGCTTAAATTTTAAGAAAGTGGAATCTTGTTGGAAATATATAAAATTAATTTTTGAAAAAAAATCATTGTTGCGGAATTTAATAAAAATGATTTTATTTTCTCAAAATTGTACTTAACAAACAACTTCTAGCTCTGTGGATCTACAGTCTAAATTTTTGGGATAAAGTGATTTCCAAATTATAAAAGTGAACAATCTTCTTCGATCCTATGCATTTTTGAAGAAATTATTGCCCTTTTTGGTCATTTAAATTAATATTTCATATTTGGACAATAGAGCGTATGACTAATAATAATTATTGACTATATTGAATGATTTGCTCATAACTCTGAAAATAATAAAGGCAAGTTAATAAAATAAATTGAATTTATTAATTCAGACATGGGAAATTAAGAATACAACGTTTTCAAAAATTCCCTGGATCGAATACCTTTAAAAATTAACCCGACATTTGTTACTTTCTGAAATATTTTTTTTTTCAAATTTCTAATTTTCCAATTATCATATTACATGTGTATTGGAGGATCCAATGTCCATCAAATTTGATAACAACCCCCCACTCTGAGGTAAATAACTCTTCCAGAGAAATAACCAAACGAAAACCTGTTGTTAGATGCCATCACTTCCTACTCCTTTCATCATGCCATTCCGTTGATGACATTTTCCCATGATTTTAATTTTTTTTTGCAATTATTCCTAAGGCACCCTCGGCTCTCAGCAGTGCGTAATTAATGTGTGTTGCTCTGCCAATGTTATGTCTGACCACTACTAATTTATGGCCATTTTCATTTAAAGTTTATTACCCAACTTTAAGATTGATTCTTCGGACAGAAGATTACCGGCCGTGTGTGGATGGATGTTTGCTGCATTGGTAGCTTGTAGACCTTTCCAAAAAGTGCCTGAGACCTTTCATTTCAATTAAAATTTCTTTTCATCATCATCAGCACATCACCACATCAAAAGAGACTTCTTCTTTTCTTCCTGCAGCAGTCAGTCAGGTAGGTAGTCGATCAGTCACTGAGCCACTCAGCCACTTACTCCGTCGTTTCCTTCGTTGGGTTATGGTAGAAACATTTAATTGGTCTTAAGAAGGCCTGGGATAGCAATGGTAGGACCTCCTCCAGCCAACATGTGTTCATGCGGTTAATTCTTATTTTCATCTTGTTAGCCGGACATTTGGCATTTGCAAGCTCTTTTGACAGTTGACATATTTATGTTTTGTTGTTGTTGTTAATGTTTGATGTCAGTTAGCCGGGGGAAGTCTTGGAGCCATCAATGTCCTCATCACCATCATCGTCGTATAAGCACTGGCTGGTCCCGGTCACTATTTATGTTAACTTATGGCTGGCTACAACTTCTTCCTCGAAAGAAGAAACAAAAAAACCCCAGAAGAAACCTTTGTTGTTGTTGCGATTTTCTTCTTCCTTTCGGTGGGAAACTGTCAATTTACTTTAAAGTCAATATAAAACATCAACAGCTTGAATAAAGAAATAAAATAAAATTCAGCAATCAAGCGAGCCCCCCTACAGGTCTTGGGCTTTTTTCAGAAGAGTGATGATATTGTCTGCGACTGGCAGTGGTGATTGTGGTGGCGCTGTTATGGTTCCCAAACTGATGATGTTGGCGGTTGGTGGTGTTGGCGTTTGGCAAAAGAGTTATTAGATGGCTTAAAGGAGTCTGTGGTTTTGGCTGAAAACGAACCAAAAATACAAAAAAAAAAAAAAATCCAACAACGACCAATTGATTGATTGATCGATTGCCAGTGTTTGACTGAATTTATTGCCAGTTTTATTTATTTTTATTGCTATTATTTTTTCTTCTCCCTCTCTCTCTCTCTCTGTGGAGTTTAGGTTCTTCAGGGATAAATAAGATAGCAGACAGCTTTTTGTGAATAACTGTGAAATTCTGATGAATTGCCGCATCCTAAGGTTAGATATTGTTAGTTTGCATAAAATTGCAATTGTAGGTCAAATGTTGTTTTCTTAGCATAAATGAAAGGCATAAATTTGAATTTAATATGAGGCATAGAAAGTTTTGGGACCTGCAGAAATTATTGCGGGGAAATCGTCAAATAATTTATTAAATTTACCAACAAAAATGTGAGATAAGTTTCCCAAAAGTCCATATAAAATGGAATTCTGAAATAATAAATATGGGGAAATTTTATTTTATAAACAAAAGTCATGCATTCGCCTCCAATTTCCTAGGAGATTATATTCCGTAAAAGATTTTTAGCATTTCCTATTGAATTCCACATATCTTACGAAGCCTTTAAAATTAATTTCAATGCTCTGGGGCATTTTTTTTACAGAGTTATGGGCACATCTTTAAAAATAGTCAATAATTATTGTTAGTCATACGCTCTATGGGCCAAATATAAAATATTCATTTATGTGGTTAAAAATGTGCCAAAAAGCTCAAAAAATTAATGAACTGAAGAGGATTATGTCAGTTGGCAAATATGAGGTTGCTTTTTGTCGAAAAACATCGATTTACATTTTAAAAATATTAACTATTTTTTAACGGGAAATTTAGGGTGAATTTGGTAATTGTTATTAAATTTCTCGCTCAATAAGGTTATAAAAATTAATTTTTATTTTTTATAACATTTCTCCAGGCCCTTTTCGTGTTTGAGTTTTAAAGTTGTACTGATTTCTACCAGAATTATTACAATATTTTTACAAATTACCAGCAATTGTTATAAGTCATACACCATATGGGTCTTAAATGAAACATGTCTTTCGGCAAATCTTTTGCAGCGCATAAATTCGAGTTTATGTGCAGGAATTTGTAGAACATAAAACATTTAATATTAAATTTATTGATAATACCCAGAAAGGAGGTAAAAACATACGAACATCACAACTCATCAATTGATTGAAGTATAGGCTCTTTTTTGAATCCCGACATTTAAAAACTTTAGTTATTTTTAGTAAAGTCTTCGTAAAGTAAATTATTCTTCGGTAATTTTCAATTTTTGCTCCATGTCTCCAGATTCGATAACAGTTCAAATTATACACATATACCAAAAAACATCGGAGTTATGACTTAATCTTTAAAAAATTGCAATAATTTTTATTAGTCATACGCCACATGGTCCTAAAAGGGAAAATGTCTGCAAAACGGGTAAGATGTTTGAAAATGTGAATTTTTATTTGGAAATCGGAATTATGGGGACCATCTTTTTAAAGTATATTTAGCATTCAACAAGAAATATTACCGATAATAGCCTACGAAATTTAATGTCAGCCGAAATATTTTTTAAACACAAAATTTAGAAATTCAAAACATTTTCCATATAGTTTTTGTAAGGTAAATTATTTTTCGGTAATTTTTAATTTTTGCTACATGGTCCCAGTTTCAGTAATAGTTTGAATTATAAATGTATGTGAAAAAATACCGGAGTTATGGCTTAATGTTTAACAATATACAATAATTTTTATTAGTCATACGCCACATGGGTCTTAAAGAAAAATGTCTTTATAACAGGCAAGGTACATATAAATGTGGATTTATATGATAAAGTCTGAAAGACAAAGAGCATCTTTTCAAGGTTTCAAGATTTTTTTTAGCATACAAGAAATATAACCTATCCTATCCTAGAAAATTTAAAGTAAGGCAAAATTTAATTTATAGAAGCTCAAATATGTTTTAGCCTCAAAATTTAGAAACTCATAACATTTTTATAAAGTTTTCGTAAGTTGACTTATTTTTCGGTAATTTTCAATTTTTGCTACATGCCTCCAGATTCTAAAACAGTTCGAATTATAAACATATGTCAAAAAATACCAGAGTTATGGCATGATCTTTAAAAATGTACAATAATTTTTATTAGTCATACACCACATGAGTCTTGAAGAAAATTGTCTTTATAGCAGGCAAGGTACATATAAATATGGATTTATATGATAAAGTCTGAAAGACAAGGAGCATCTTTTCAAGGTTTCAAGGCTTTTTTAGCATACAAGAAATATAGGCGATCTTATTCTAGAAAACTTAAGTAAGGCAAATTTTAATTTATGGAAGCAAAAATATTTTTCGACCACAAAATGTAGAAACTCAATACATTTTCGTAAAGTTTTCGTAATGTAAATTATTTTTCGATAATTTTTAATTTTTGCTACATGTCTCCTGATTTAATAATATTTTGAATTAGAAACATATGTGAAAAAAATCTCGAACTTATGACTTAATCTTTAAAAATATACAATAATTTTTATTAGTCATACGCCACATGGGTTTTTGGAGAAAAATGACTTTATAACAGGCAAGGTACATATAAATGTGGATTTATATGATAAAATCTGGAAGATAAAGAGCATATTTTCAAGGTTTCAAGATTTTTTTAGCATACAAGAAATATAACCGATCCTATCCTAGAAAACTTAAAGTAAGGAAAAATTTAATTTATAGAAGCACAAATATTATTCGACCACAAAATTTAGAAATTCAAAACATTTTTCATAAAGTTTTCGTAAGGTAAATTATTTTTCGATAATTTTTAATTTTTGATACATGTCTCCAGATTTCATAATAGTTTGAAATTTAAATATATGTCAAAAAATACCAGAGTTATGGCATAATCTTTAAAAATGTACAATAATTTTTATTAGTCATACGCCACATGGGTCTTGGAGAAAAATGTCTTTATAACAGGCAAGGAACATAAAAAAGGGGATTTATATAATAAAGTCTGAAAGATAAAGAGCATCTTTTCAAGGTTTCAAGATTTTTTAGCATACGACCGATCCTTTCCTAGAAAACTTAAAGTAAGGCAACATTTAATTTATAGAAGCCCAAATATTTTTTAACCTCAAAATTTAGAATCTCAATTCATTTTCATATAGTTTTCGTAAGGTGACTTATTTTTCGGTAATTTTCAATTTTTGCTACATGCCTCCAGATTCTAAAACAGTTCAAATTATAAACATATGTCAAAAAATACCAGAGTTATGGCATGATCTTTAAAAATGTACAATAATTTTTATTAGTCATACGCCACATGAGACTTGAAGAAAATTGTCTTTATAGCAGGCAAGGTACATATAAATATGGATTTATATGATAAAGTCTGAAAGACAAGGAGCATCTTTTCAAGGTTTCAAGACTTTTTTAGCATACAAGAAATATAACCGATCCTATCCTAGAAAACTTAAAGTAAGGCAAATTTTAATTTATGGAAGCAAAAATATTTTTCGACCACAAAATGTAGAAACTCAATACATTTTCGTAAAGTTTTCGTAATGTACATTATTTTTCGATAATTTTTAATTTTTGCTACATGTCTCCTGATTTAATAATATTTTGAATTAGAAACATATGTGAAAAAAATCTCGAACTTATGACTTAATCTTTAAAAATATACAATAATTTTTATTAGTCATACGCCACATGGGTTTTTGGAGAAAAATGACTTTATAACAGGCAAGGTACATATAAATGTGGATTTATATGATAAAATCTGGAAGATAAAGAGCATATTTTCAAGGTTTCAAGATTTTTTTAGCATACAAGAAATATAACCGATCCTATCCTAGAAAACTTAAAGTAAGGCAAAATTTAATTTATAGAAGCACAAATATTTTTCGACCACAAAATATTGAAACTCAATACATGTTCGTATAGTTTTCGAAAAGCAAATTGGTCTACATCAATTTTCAATTTTTACTACATGTCTTAAGATCCGATTATATTCATATGCCAATAAATACCAGAGTTATGGGTTTATCTATTCAAATGTTCAAGAATTATTATTAGTCATACGCCATATGGGCCTTAAATAAAAATATATTTGAAACATGCAAGGTACGCAAAAATATAAGTATTTTATGCTAAATTCGGAAAGATGAAATCCACATTTTTTAGGGTTTTATCACTTTTTTGCATTCCAGAAGAAATTTCACCTCTCAAAGAACAGATAGATATGCCGGTTTATATTTCAACATGAAATTATGAAACTCCTGGTGTTTTTCGGCAATTTAGCTATACATGAGACAATAAAAATTAATTTTCAATTTTTGCTACATGTCTCCAGAGATTAAAATGGGTTGAATTACAATTCTATGTCCAAATTCACCAGAGTTATGGCAACATTTTTTGAAATTGTCAATAATTTTTAATAATCATACGCCACATGGGTCTAAAATGAAAAATATTTTTAAACACACACAAGGTAAGAAGAAAGCGAGGATTTTCAAAAAAAAAAAATTCTGCCAAAGTACGTATGCGTATTTTCATTACCAATACACCACCTTGAAGCTTAAAATATTTCCATGTCCTCCTTACTTTGGCACCTGACATATATATTTTTCGAATAATTTTCGGTCACCTTTCTTGGATTATTTTCCACCATGGATTTTCAAGAAAATACTTTCTCAAAGATTTCCAGGACATACAGCTTAAAAGCGGGCCTCTGAAGGAAATATCCACCACAGTGCGTATACGTATTGTCACAACTCATACGCCACCATGTAACTTCAAACTATTTCCCTTTCCCCCCCTAACTTTCCTACCTGAAATATATGTGTTCTCAATAATTTTCTGCGACTTTTCTTTAATTTTTTTCTCGCCATGCAAATATTTTTCCATAACCATAAGTTACTTAAGTTTATGGTCTTCACTGTCCATACCCCTTGACTGGGAAACCAGTCAAGTGGTAGTTCTTGCAAATAACCATGAAATGACATAATTCAGCATCCGCAGCAGCAACAGCATCCTCTGCTGCTGATTTTGCGGTTTTCAATATTTTGTCGTAGGCCAACTGGCAATTATATGCAACAATTGTGAGTGGCACTTTGCAAGTGCGAGTTGTGTCCGGTATTCATTTCGTTTCTGTGGCGGCACAACTGTTGGCGGGACTGCACCTACAACAACATGTCATAAAGACAAACAATTGTGACGGCAGAACGAGCAGAAGGTGCAGTGCGATGGCCAATTGGCAATCGTAAATCATGAGAAAATGCGTGGTGTTGGGTGGATTTGAAAATCGGTTGAGGAAATGTTCGAAAAAAAATGGTTGTGAAGGGAAAATACAATTTTTTCTTTGAATTGGAAAAAAAATTGAAAAATTGGCTAAGGATTGGAGATCCTTAAACTTTTTTTGTAAAATAAATAAATTAAAAATTCCAGATTTTTAGAGGAAAAATCGTGGATAATTTAGTTGTGAATTTTTAATTTTAAAAATTAAATCTAAAAATATTTGGCCATTTTTTTTAATGGTCTCTCTCTCTATTCCCCGCACATTCCATTTGGACATGTTCCAATTTTTTTGTGGCTCTTTTTTCCCAACATTGGTCATGTTTTACAATCTACATTTGGACCATAAATCTTTGCATTTGTTC
This sequence comes from Musca domestica, assembly GCF_030504385.1. Lineage (NCBI taxonomy): Eukaryota > Metazoa > Arthropoda > Insecta > Diptera > Muscidae > Musca > Musca domestica. The sequence goes on from NW_026712367.1 coordinate 4,362,076, forward strand.
AGTAACATTTGGAATGCTGGCCAGATCACCGCAATACGTCCATGACCTTCTTTTTGTTTCGATTTTTTTCTATTTTTTTATTTTTTTGCCAATCTTCTAAAATAGACTTATGAGAGTTTTTTTGGGAGTTGCTAAGCCAAAACTGTGGCTTTGAATTTCCCTCAGTTCTGTTTTTTTTTTTTTTTCATCTGCATGGAACTAATATTTACAGTTCCTTGGCATGCCATCTCTCCGCCACATCATGGCAGTTAATGAAAATCCCAGAAATCTCATTGGCACGACTTTGAACTTCTTTTGGGTGAAGACAAAAACATTTGGCTGGTATTTTTTTCCAAAACATTTTTCCTTGGATTTTCCTTAACCTCCAAACAACATCATCTTCCCAAACGATTAAAGCCAAAACGAAAAAAAATGGCCAAGAAATGGAAAACAAAGAACATGGCTTTTAATTTGAAAAAAAAAAGCCACAACAACTACTCTCCCTGTTATGGCCTTTCCCATCAGCCATCTAAAGCTCCAGAGACTCATTAAACATTTTTCACATCTAAATTAAAATAGAAAACAATGAAAAAAAGGAAAATCAAGAGAAGAGGAGAGAGGGAGAAAAAATGAAAATATTTCTGGAAATTATAGGTTTCCACAACAAGGCTGACTGGTTTCATTTCCTTTTCAATTTCAGATAAACAGCAGAAAAAAATGAAAGAAGAAGCGGATAGACACATCTGGCCACTGGGAAAAAAGGGAGGAGAAAAAATTGGTGTGGGATATTTTCAAATATTTCATATTCTATCAAGTTCCTATTAATTTTTTTAATTTTTTTGAAGAATCAAGGACTTTAAGGGCATACTTCCCAAGAACTATCACACAACAACGAATTTTTCCCAGCGACCCAGTAGACAGCTGTTTTCAAAGACAAAGACATTTAAGACAAGAGAACGCCGATTAATTTTTATAAGAATTTTCGGTGCATAAAAGTTGGGCTTTTTGAGGTTTTCCAAGGATTTTCGGATCAAAAAATCATTATTTTCCTACCCTCCACCATAGTAGCATGGGGGTATATTAAATTTGTCATTCCATTTGTAATACCTCGAAATATACATTTTAGACACTACAAAGTATATTCAGGGTGAGATGGAAAAAACTGCAACCAATTTGAGACTGCTGTCACTTCTAAGCCGCTTGTCCGACAGCTGTTAAAATTATTCCAGTGACAGCTCATCATAATGTTTACAAGAGTACAAAATCATTTTGGTGAGAATTTTCCAGAAAAAAAGTTATTCGTGTTCGGAATTCAAGCGTGAAAGTGAGATTTCTTTATATCTGGCTGGAGAACCACAGGTGGCTATCGTTAGAGCACTCCAGCATTTAAATGGGAATACATCTTTTGTGTCTCCTGCCATCGCTCGTTAACGTGATACTGGTAGCGTAGCCCCCCGACGTCAATGAAGTAGACGGAAGAAAACAGCTACATCAGCAGAAATGGTTCGAAAAGTAAAAAAGCGACTTAATTGAAACCGGCGTCAGAGCTAAGCAACTCTTTAGCTCTTTTGAGTCTATTTTCATTCTGTTGCGGTGTAAGTTCTTGCACTTTTTGGAATTTCAATGGCTTTACCCCGAGGTAATTTTTCAATGTTTGTCGAATTGAAAAATTACCTCGGGGTGGTTAACAGCCGAATTTAGTTTTCTCCGATGGGAAAACATTCGTTGTCCAGCCGAGCAATGTAAACAAACAAAATGATCGTGCTTACCTGCCAAAGAGGTCAGCTGAAAATGTGCACCTTCGGTTGGCCTGCCACCAGAACTCAAGCGCCGGCCACGGTGATGATGTGGGCCGCCATAACAGACGATGGTCGCTCTCCGCTCGTTTTTATCGACCGTGGCATCAGAACAAATTCCGAATATTATTGCGAAAATATTCACCGCTCGTATTAATCGACCGTGGCATCAGGATAAATGCCAAATATTATCTCGAAAATATTCTGGAGGGTGTATAAAAGTCTTGGGCACGCAAATATTTTGTCCGCAGACCTTGGTCATTCCAACAGAACTCAGCATCAGCGCACTCAGCACGCTCCACCCAAGAATATGGTAACAAAATGAGGTTCCTCGCTTCATTTCCAGCGCACAATGTCTACCGAAATCTCCGGATACCAAACCGTTGGACTATTGTGTCTGGAGCATTTCGGAAAGCAAGGTTGGCACTAAAAAATACCAAAGTGTCGATCACCTCAAGCAAGCGCTTCGCCGGGAATGGGCCAAAATACCGCATAGCAACATTCGGGCAGCATGTGACGGTTTCATTGGCCGTTTGAAGGCCATAATTCGTGCCAAAGGTGACCAATTCGAACAAATCTAGAATTATTCTAAAATTTGATGCTGTTTCCGGCATTTTTCAATAAAATTAAAAAAAAAATTAAAAATCATGGCGTTTGACTTTGTTGCAGACTTTTTTATCTCACCCTGTATATATTCTTGAGTAGCATAAAATTCTATGTCGATTTAAGGATGTTCGTCCGTCTGTGGAAATCACTCAAGCTTTCGAACAAAATGAAGTAGGTTGATAAAATTTTACTCAAGTGAATATTATGTCCGCAGGACTTTTGGTATTGAAAATGGGCCAAGTACATCCTCGGTTTGGTATAGCCCCCATATAATGTTACCTCCATATTTTCGGTATTTTGATGATATTAGCTACATTTTTCGCCGGAATTGTTTCAAATTTGGTATTTGAAATTCGTAATGGATACTACGGAAGACAGAAAATTGTCTGTGCAGGTTTACGCCTTCGTATAGCGCCCATATAATGGTACCTCCCTATTTTCGGTATTTTGGTGATTTAAGATATATTAATCACCGGAATTATTTCTAATTTGGTATTTGAAGTTCGTAATGGATACTACAACCTTAGCCAAAGAATTGTCTGTGCAGGTCCACGTCTTCATATGGCCCCCATATAAGGGTACCTCCCGATATTCGGTATTTTGATGATTTAAGCGACATTATTCACCGGATATGTTTCAAATTTGTTATTTAAAGTTCGTAATGGATACTACAGCCTTATCCAAAAAATTGTCTGTGCAGGTCCACGCCTTCGTATAGCCCCCATATAAAGGCACCTCTCGATATTCGGCATTTTGTTGATTTAAGCGACATTTTTCCGCGGAATGGTTTCAAATTTGGTATTTGAAATTCGTAATGGATACTACAGCCTTAGCCAAAAAATTGTCTGTGCAGGTCCACGCCTTCGTATAGCCCCCATATAAAGGCACCTCTCGATATTCGGCATTTTGTTGATTTAAGCGACATTTTTCCGCGGAATGGTTTCAAATTTGGTATTTGAAATTCGTAATGGATACTACAGCCTAAGACAGAAAATTGTCTGTGCAGGTCCACGCCTTCGTATAGGCCCCAACAAACGGTACCTCCCGATATTCGGTATTTTGATGATTTTAGTGACATCATTCACCGGAATTGTTTCAAATTTTGTATTTGAAGTTCGTAATGGATACTACAGCCTATGACAGAAAATTGCCTGTGCAGGTCCACGTTTTGGTATAGCCCCCATATAACGATACCTCCCAATATTTGGTATTTTGATGATTTTAGCCACATTATTCACCGGAATTGTTTCAAATTTAATATTTGAAGTTCGTAAAGGATATTACAGCCTATGACAGAAAATTGCCTGTGCAGATCCACGTCTTCGTATAGCCAACATATAACGGCGCCTCCCAATATTGGATATTTATTATAATATTTTTTTCAAGTGTCGTATTTGAATATTGTAATGGTGTCTAAGCGGATCCACGTCGTCGTATAGAGATCCTAATATAATGGCTACTTTCGGTAGTTTTAAGATTTAGACAAAATTTTTAACGATTTTTTTTATTTTGAAAATTGTCAAATTCATTCCAAGTGGTGGAGGGTATCCAAATTTCGGCTCGGCCGAACTTACAGTTTTTTTGGGGGCTATCGAGTCACAAAGGTTTCGTGTTTCATATTCTTTCAATTATTTTTTTTAAGGATTTTAAAAAGATCGAGGATCTCCATCTTTTCCTTAAGTTTGTTTAAGTATTTCTCAGACATTTTCGAAAAATTGCCTTGTTTTCCTTGCTGAACTCAAACATAAAATCTGCCACAATTTCCTTTCCAGAATTTCTCCACTGCTTTTTATGTCTGGGAAAATTCTTTGGTAATTGTTATGGAAGCCATGTGTCCCTTATGGCCAAATAAATCCAGCCTCGAAATGGAAAACTAATTCCACAACTCCATATCAACCCAAGAAGACTTTTAGGCAAAAACCATGATTCTCAATGTCTTTGCTGAACATGTGAACCGTTGAAGCTCAAAAAAAGAAACAACTCCTCCCTCAAGACCACCTTTTCCATTTTTCACTTTGGAGAGGTTGCAGCAACAACAGGTCTAAGTAGGTCATTTTTAGTTTTATGGTTTTATTTTATTTCGTGGCTGTTGTTGTTTTTGTTTCTATAGCCAATGCAATGGGTTAATTTAATTTCATCTTCTTCGTTTGGTTTTTTTTCTATCTTTGCGGTTGGTTTTTTGTTATTTTTGTCTGGCTCTTCAATGGCATTTCATTTTTTTTGGCAAAAAAAGTCTTCAACGAAAGACAATCAAAAGTATGGATGGATGGAAAAAAAAGAAGTACAAATAAATTGTAGGAGAAACCAAACACCCAATGGACCCAATGCTGCCTTGACTGGCTGACTGACTGACTGCAAGGCAGTTAGAATTGCCAGACATCATCATGAATTTGATTTCCATATGATGAGAAATTCTTCGTTGTCTTCTCCCCGGGTAGATTTTCTTTTTTTTTTTTTTTTTGGGTTGAGGGAATTTATGAAGATGACCCAAATTTTCAATGGCAAAAAGAAAAACAGAAACAAAAAAATCTTCCACTGGAGAAGAAAAAAAAACATAGAAAGCCAATGAAGGTCACCCACAACTCCAGCCGATGCCATAAAATATAGGTTTTCCATAAAAAATTGAAGAAGTAAATGAAATATAAAAAAAAATTATGGCAAATATTCATTTTTGAAGATTAATGGCTGCAGATCATCGAATATCGTATGTTGTTTTGCGGTAAATTGAGATGAAGGTCATTGGTTTTGATATAAGGTATGGATGGGATTTTTTGGGTAATTTTAGAAGTAAAGGTATACTAGCAAGTACCCGCCACTGTGTCAGCGAAAAGTCCACCTAAAAAATTTAGAAATTTTGTGTTGGGCCTTTTTGGTACCCAAAATGCCCAATTTCTTCAGTTTGAGAACATTTTTTAATCAAAACTTCATACGTCGCACTAAATTTTCAAATTTTCAAGGTTTTAGAAATTATTACAGATTTTGCCTCATTCGGAAACAGTTATGGGGAAATATTTAGAAATTTTGTGTTGGGCCTTTTTAGTACCCAAAATGCCCAATTTGTTCAGTTTGACAAAATTTTTTAATCAACACTTTATACGTCGCACTAAATTTTCAGATTTTCAAGGTTTTAGAAATTATTAAAGATTTTGCCTCATTCGGAAACAATTATGGGAAATATTTACCTTTAACACAAAGAAGTCTTCGAAATTTTATATTTTGAAGATTACCGAGGAGGACATTAGTAAAATCACTGCAAAATGGACCCACATGCAATTTTTCTATCCAAAACTATTTCAACGTCTCCATATCTAAGCCCTAGAAAGCAAAAGTGGCCACAACATTAAATTTCACACCACTTCACAGACCACATCCATATCTTTATTCCAGTTAACAAGAGAAATCTTAAAATCAAATTTCGGAATTCTTGATCTATCCCTTCGTCTAATACCAAATTTAGTGGCATTTACTACTATTCGTGCATTTTCAAAACCACCTCCATACCTCAATTCCAGATACCAAAAGTGCCTCTAATATCAAATTTCGGGTTGCCAGCTCTATAACTTCAGCCAATACCAAATTTAGTACCATATAGTACATTTCGTACAATTATCGAACACATTTCGAAACCCACATTTATGCCTCGATTCAAGTGACCTCAATATAAAAATTTGAGGATTTCAGCTCGATCCCTTCACTTAACACCAAATTTAGTACTATTTGGTACTTTTCGTATAAATATAGTACCAAAATATCAAATTTCAGAATTTTAACTCTATCTCTTCACCCAGTACCAAATATAGTACCATTTAGTACTTTTCATACAATTATAGTACATATTTACGAAACCACCTCCATATGCCCAGGCAACACATGAGGAGCGACTACTTTTCATGAGCTGGTAGCACATATTTCAGAAACCACCACCATATCTCAATTCCAGATACCAACAGAGATCTGAATATCAAATTTCGGCATTCCAACTCTATTCCTTCACCCTATACCCAATTTAGTACTATTTAGTACTTTTCGTACAATTATTAAACACATTTCCAGAACAAAACCAAATCTCAAACACAGTTACTGAGATCAATCTAAATATCAAATTTCAAAATTTTGTTTCCATCCCTTCATCCAATACAAAATATAGGACCCTTCAGTACTTTTTATACAATTACAGTACACACTTCCGAAATCACCTCCATATGTCCAGGTTACACATGTCCAGGTTACCCTTGTACCAAATTTCAGTTTCCAGCTCTATTTGTTCATCCAATATCTAATTGTTCCAAACATAGTACTATTTAGTACTTTTCGTGCAATCGTAGTACAGATTTCCAAAACCACATCTTCATCACAGACCTACCACCAACAGGGACCCCAATACAAAATTTCACAATTCCAGCTACACCCATTCACCCTAAACCAGACTGTTCGAAATTTCGTACCATTTAGTACAGTTCGCATAATTGGTACACATTTTAAAAACCAGCTCCATATCTTAACCACAGACACTATCAGCGACATCCATATCAAATTTCGGAATTCCAGCTCTATCCCTTCACCCAATACTAAATTTAGTACCATTTAGTACTTTTCGTACAATTATCGAACACATTTCCAAAACATCACCAAATCTCAAGCACAAAGGCCAACAGTAATCTAAATATCAAATTTCACAGTTTTATTGTTATGCCTTCAACAAATACAAAATATAGTACCATTTAGTACTTTTTGTACAATTACGGTACACATTTCCGAAAGTAACTCCATATGTCCAGGCTACATGGCCAGCTACTCTAATGCACAATTTCACATTTCAAGCACTATCTGTTCACCGCATACCAAATTACACCAAAAATAGAACGATTTAGTACTTTTCGTGCACTTGTGGTACAGATTTCCAAAAACACCTCTTTATCAAAAAACCACCTCTATATCACAAAGCAGCCACCAACCAAGGGACCCCACAACAAAATTTCAAAATTCCAGCTTCATCCGTTCACCCTTAACTAAAATATTCCAAATTTAGTACCATTTAGTACAGTTCGCACACTTCGTACACATTTCCAAAATCATCTCCATATCTTAACCACAGACACCATCAGCGACATCCATATGAAATTTTGGGGATTCCAGCTCTATCCCTTCACCCAATACCAAATTTAGTACCATTTAGTACTTTTCGTACAATTATCGAACACAATTCCAAAACATCGCCAAATCTCAAGCATAAATGCCAACAGTAATCTAAATATCAAATTTCAGAGTTTTATTTTTATTCCTTCAACAAATACCAACAAATAGTACAATTTAGTACTTTTTGTACAATTACGGTACACATTTCCGAAAGTAACTCCACATGTCCAGGCTACATGACCAGCTATTCTAATGCATAATTTCACATTTCAAGCACTATTTGTTCACCGCATAGCAAATTGTACCAAAAAATAGTACTATTTAGTACTTTTTGTGAACTTGTGGTACGGATTTCCAAAAAAAAAAAAAAAAATTATCAAAAAACCACCTCTATATCACAAACCACAGCCACCAACCAAGGGACCCGAAAACAAAATTTCAAAATTCCAACTTCATCCGTTCACCTTTAACTAAACTTTTTCCAAACTTAGTACCATTTAGTGCAGTTCGCACAATTGGTACACATTTCCAAAACCAGCTCCATATCTTAATTACAGACATCACCAGCGACATCCATATCAAATTTCAGAATTTCCCAATACCAAAACTTCGAAATTCCAACTTCATTCATTCGTTTACCCCAAAAGGGAATTGTACAAAATTTAGTACCATTTAGTACAGTTTTGCACACTTAGTTCACATTTCCGAAACCACGTGACATTAATCAAACTTGCTTTCCCACCTTGAGTCCTTATACAAAATTTTAAGTTTTTAGCTTTATCTGTATACCAAATGGTACGATTCTAGAAGTTTTGTACCATTCTAGAACTTTTCGTAACCTTATAGTTCGAATTTCCCTTTGTAACAACTCTCCTGAACCTCATGAGTGATTCTTATTTCAAATTTCTGGAATTCTAGCTCATGCTCTTTGTCCAATAGAAATTATGCAATTTTTAGTACCACTTTTGTACTTTTCGTACCTTTTTGATACGAATTTCTAAAAGTACCCAGCCTTGTCACACTTCTACTGACCTTTGTGCAAAATTTCAAGATTCTAGCTTCAGTCGCTTCGGCTGGCCGTTGATTCTCAGTCAGCCAGTCAGTTTAATAGTTTGAATTCTAAACGAAAGACTTAAGACACAAACTTCATATGTCCAAGTCTCACCCTGGAGCAAAATTCTATCTCCAGCCCTTTCGTCCAAATTTCAGAATTCTACCTCATTCCGTTTGTCAGATACAAAATATTAAGTTTTTAGTACAATTTAGTACTTTTCGTACCCTCCAAGTTACGAATTTCAAAATAAGTAAACTAATGACACTTCTACTCACACAAATGAATAAATTTTTAGTACCACTTTTGTACTTTTCGTACTTTCTTGATACGAATTTCTAAAAGTACCCAGCCTTGTCAGACTCCTTCTGACCTTCTTGCAAAATTTGAAGATTCTAGCTTCAGTCGCTTCGGCTGGGCGTTGATTCTCAGTCAGTCAGCCCGACACAAACTTCATATTTTTTCAGGGCTCACCCTTAGAGCAAAATTCTATCTTCAGCCGTCTCTTCGAAATTTCAGAATTCTACCTCATTCCGTTGGTCCAATACTAAATATTAAATTTTTCGTACAATTCAGTAGTTTTCGTAACACTCTAAGTTCGAATTTCAAAAGTAAGGAACCTAATGACACTTCTGCTCACCAAGACTGGCCCAGATGTATTTTCTACCACCTCCCCCTCAGTAGATCTAAATTTACTTTTAATCGACCGGATTAATTATTATTATTTCCCTCTGCGGGGTAATACCGGACAAATCGTCCGTTAATTTATTAGCCAACATTTTATCGGTTCGCCTGATATTATTCCAATCGAAGCGGCTGCAGATAAAAAGAGAAGCACGCAAAGCAGATGAGTCAACTATTCGTCCCCTTGCTGAGGAATCTGCAAAAGTGATGAACACCAACTGAGGTGGAAAAATGCCAACAAAACTCCCAAGAAGCGGAGGAAGCAAGAAGCGGATAACAACGACAAAGAAGTCAGTGACTGACAAGCAAGTGGCAGGGCTACTGCCAATGCTGCCACTAAAGAACGACAACAAATCTCTTCCTAACAAAGCAGATCGGAGAGAAAGACATGCCATGGAAGAAGAACGCATAATCAAAATGAAAAAAAAAAAAAAATAACGCAACATGTTTACGCTTGCCGATCAACTGTAAAACCAGCAACACAAGTTCGGAAAAGACCATGGGACACAATTGCGGTGTGAAAAAACAACTGTTCTTTGCTGGCTGTTATGGCAAATCATTCCGAAAATAAACGACGACTGCGACGACCAACAAAAATTTCAATCTAGATCAGGAAGGAAATCAAGAGTCGTTATAATTGATTAACTGCTTTGGCAGCAGAAAAATAAAAACGTCAATGAGGCAGAAGCGGATCGAGAACCAAAAAAAAAAGAAGTGGGAAGAGCTCTGGCAAGTACCCGGATGGCAATGCGTAGCTTTGTGGAAGAAAAGGTGCTTGTCCAGAAGAACGCAAGGCCTAAAGGCCTAACAAGCTAAGCAACGAAATTTTTCCTACCAAAAATCCATTGGCGGTGGTGGCATGCAACTTGGCTGCCTGCCTGACTGCCTGCCGGTTGCACAACAAGGAAGACACAACCGAAGCGAAAATGATCAGCATACAGGCCAATAGAATGGCTAAAGAATATGGGGCTCCTAACAGTCACGCGTCGTAAAATATAATCGTCAGCTTTGGGTTCAATACACACGGAAAGAAAGGAAGAGAGTGAGACAAGGGGAGAGCGGGAGAGAGAGGAAGAGAGAAACGCAACTCAACATACACTGGATCCAGGAAAGAGTTTTATTTTCATTTTTTTTCTTCTTTAGGCCTAGGGAACAAATGCATCAACTGACAATATCAGCAGTGGCAGAGGCACCAGAATCGGCAGCCAGTTAACCGGCAGGCAGGCATTCAGCCAGCCTGCCTGCCACTTGAACAAAAAGAAGTCTTTAGAATGCACGACAAACGGCAAACAGCTTGCTTAACATACTGGTTAGAGAGAGCCAAGTCAAGTCCATCACTTTGCCACCAGAATCACAGTTTGGAGAATAGAATTTATAATCACTGGCATGGGACAGTGGGGCAAAATAATAAATAAATAAAAAAATAAATAAATAAATAAAAATTAAATACTGCAAAGTACGCAAATTTTGAAAGAAGACATACAAAGGGGGCGTATAAATAGCGACAACACTCATACGCCATCATTGGGAAGGTTTTACGTTTTTTTTAATTTTTTTTTGGAATATTTTTTCTTGAAGAGATTTAGGATAATTTCGAAAAAAAAAAATAAAAAAATATATATTTTTATACCCGCCACCATAGTATGGAGAGTATATTAAGTTTGTCATCCAATTTGTAACACCTCGAAATCTACATTTTTGGCCCCACAAAGTCCATATATTCTTGATCGGCATAAAATTCTATGTCGATTTAGCCATGTCCGTCCGTCTGTGGAAATCACTCTAGATTCCGAACGAAATGAAGTAGGTGGATAAAATTTTACTCAAACGTATATTATGTCTACAGGACTTTTGGTATTGAAAATGGGCCATGTAGGTCCACGCCTTCGTATAGCCCCAATATAAGGGAACCTCCCTATGTTCGGGTTTTTGACGATTTTAGCGACATTATTTACCGAAATTGTGTCAAATTTGGTATTTAAAGTTCATAATGGATACTACAGCCTAAGACGGAAAATTGTCTGTGCAGGTCCACGTCTTCGTATAGCCTCCATATAACGGTACCTCTCCATATTCGGTATTTTAATGATTTTATGGACACTTTCTACCGTAATCGTTTCAAATTTCGCATTTGAAGTTCATAATGGATACAACAGCCTAAGACAGAAAATTGCCGGTGCAGGTCTACGCATTCCTATAGCCCCCATATAACGGTACCTCCCGATATTCGATATTTTGATAATTTTAGCGACATTATTCACCGGAAATGTTTCAAATTTCGTATTTGAAGCTCGTAATGAATACTACAACCTATGACAGAAAATTGTCCGTGCAGATACACGTCTTCGTATAGCCCCCATATAATGGTACCTCCCTATTATCGGTATTTTAATAATTTTAGCGAAATTATTAACCGGAAATGTTTCAAATTTGGTATTTGAAGTTCGTAATGGATACTTCAGCCTATGACAGAAAATTGCCTGTGCAGGTCTACGCCTTCGTATAGCCCCCATATAACCGTACCTCCCGATATTCGGTATTTTGTTGATTAGGCGACATTATTTACCGAAATTGTTCAAAATTTCGCATTTGAAGTTCGTAATGGATACTACAGCCTATGACAGAAAATTGTCGGTGCACGTTCACATTTCGGTATAGCCCCCAAATAACGGAACCTGCCTATTTTCGGGTTTTTGGTGATTCAAGCGACATTATACACCCGAATGGTGTCAAATTTGGTATTTGAAGCTCGTAATGGATACTACAGTCTGTGACGGAAAATTGTCGATGCAGGTCTACGCCTTCGTATAGCCCCCATATAATGGTATCTCCCTATTATCGGTATTTTGATGGTTTTAGCTACATTATTCACCGATTTTTTTTTTCAAGTTTCGCATTTGAATATTGTAATGGCTTATGACAAAAATTTACCTATGCAGGACCACGTCGTCGTATAGACCCTAATATAACGGCTACATTCGATATTTTTAAGATTTTAATAGAATTTTTAATGGATTTTATTTTTTTATTTATTTTATTTATTTATATATTTATTTATTTATTGAAAAAAAAAATTATTGATGGAACATGAACGCCGGGAAATAGGAATTTATCAATATTTTAATGAAAATCTTCCGCTTTACAAGGCAAAAACCGCCAGAATAAGTTCTCCAATGCTTTTGAAATGGTTTAAAGAGTTCTTAACTATTGTCTTGGCTACAATTTTTGTTTTTATATTGAATCGAAAATATCAAGGGTTTAGCTGTTATAGGCCAAAATATCAAAGAAAACGATGAAAAAATTGCCGAATTTTCTACATTTTCGACTAAGCTGAAAATGGGAAATTTATCAATGAAAATCCACCCCTTTCACAAGGCCATTACTGCCAAAATTAGCATTTCAGTGCTCATCCACTATTTTAGAGAGCCCTTAACTATTGCCTTGGCTACAATTCTTATCTTAATATTGGATCGAAAATATCAAGGGTTTAGCTGTTATAGGCCAAAATATCTAAAAAATTCCAAATTTTGTACTATATTTGGTATTGGGTGAAGGGATAGTGAAAAAAATTCTGAAATTCTATATTAAGGTCTCTTTTTGGTATCAGAAATTGAGATTTTTAGGTAGATTTGGAAATGTGCACTATAATTGTACGAAAACTATAAAATGGTACGAATTTTGGATCACAATTGAAATTTGATATTGGGGTCACTGTTGGTTTACAGGAAATTATTATGGAAGCTATATAAAAATCTGATCCGATATCGATAAAATTTGGCAGAGGTATTTCTAATCTGCATTTGATATCTGGTACAAAATATCATTGTGGTGGAGTGTATTTTATGGGTGAGTGAAACTTATATACCAAATCGGATAAAACATAGATATATATGGAACCATAAGCTATAGTTTTATCTGGACCGATTTTTACCAAACTTGAGGTACTTTTTTCTGGGACCTATATCTGCATATGGCACAATTCTCACTAATTTTAATAGGCTTTATCCTTGGGCCAAACAAACGATGTTTCGACAATGACATAATACCCTGTAACACAGAGTGGCGTAAAATATAAAAACGGTATGAAAGATTTAGGATGATATTTCTGACAAGATCTCAAGTCTCCTAATGAGTTACTCACCACAAGAGGTAACTTAAATACCAGAAATCGTATTTATTGAAAACATACCTGAAAAGAAAGAAGAAAAAAAATATTATTAAGCAAGTAAAAAGCTGCTAAATTCGGCCAGGCCAAACTTTTAATACCCTCCACCATTTGGAATAAATTTGAAATTAAAAAAAAAAACAATCGAAAACTACCACTTAATTGAAAACCGTTATATGGGGACTATACGAAGACTTAAACCTCCATACGAAATTTTTTGTCATATGCTGTAGTTCCCATTACGAACTTCAAATACGAAATTTGGAATAATTCCAGCCAATAATAAAATATCGAATAATGGGAGGTTCCGTTATATGGGGGCTATACGAAAACGTGGTCCGACCCTTTTCCATATAGCGTAGGAGGGTTTAAATCAATAATATCTTAAACGACATTTAACGAAACTTTTGGAAATTTTCAATAGTTTAGGTCACTACTCGTCAGTTATATTACAGTAATGGACACTAGTGGCCCGTTACTTCCAATATTGAGCCTCTGCCATCAGCTTTTCTACAGCCAGCAAGGTCCATTATTGTAGTGGTGTTTGAGGTCAACTTCTCTCAAGCTGGTGTCTGTGGAAGACCAGCTACTTTATAAAGGTAGCCTTCGAGACCACATTGTCTTCAATAGAGGTCTCTGTCGAAAAGCTTTTATTAGTGACCCTCTGGTGGTCAATAAAGGCTTCAGAGGTCAGCTACTCTACAGTAGAGGCCTCTGAAGCAAGCTACTCTACTGTAGACTCCTCTGAGGACAGCTACACTACAGTATATGCATCTGGAGACAGCTATTCCACGGTAAAGGCCTCTAAGGTCAGCTAGTCTACAGTAGAAGCTTCTGAAGTCAGCTACTCTACAGTAGACGCCGCTGGAGGCCAGTTACTCATCAGTAAAAACATCTGAGACCAGCTACTCTACTATAACGGCATCTGAGGCCAGCTAATCTACAGTAGAGGCCTCTAAGCCCAGCTAATGTACAGTAGAGGCCTCTGAGGCCAGTTACTCTACAGTGGAGGCCTCTGTGGCCATCTACTCTACAGTAGAGGCCTCTAAGGCAAGCTAATCTACAGTAGATGCTTCTGAAGTCAGTCACTCTACAGTTGAAGCCGCTGGAGGCCTCTGACACCAGTTACTCTTCAGTAAAGGCATCTGAAATCAGCTACTCTACAGTAGAGGCCTCTGAGGCCAGCTACTCCACAGTAGAGACCTCTGAGGCCAGCTACTCTACAGTAGCGGCCACTGAGGCCAGCTACTCAACGCTAACGGACTCTGGTGGCCAACTGCTCAAGAGAAGAGGCCTCTGAATTTAGCTACTCCACAGTAGGGGCCTCAGAGGCCAGCTTCTCTACAGTAAATGCCTCTGAAGCCAGCTAGTCTTAAGTAGAAGCTTCTGAAGTCAGCTACTCTACAGTAGATGCCGCTGGAGGCTTCTGAGACCAGTTATTCTTCAGTAAAAGGGATCTGAGACCAGCTACGCTACAGTAGAGGCCTCTGAGACCAGCTGCTTTACAGTAGATGACTCTGATGCCAGCTACTCTTCAGTAGAGGCCTCTGACGCCAGCTATTCTACAATAGAGGCCCCTAGTGGCCAGCTACTCTACAGAAGAGGCCTCAGGTGGTCAGATGCTCTACAGGAGAGGCCTCTGGTGGTCGTCTACTCTACACTAGATGCTTCTGAGGCCACCTTCTCTCTGAGACCAGCTACTCTACAGTAGAGGCCTCTGAGGCCAGCTCCTCTACAATAGAGGCCTCTGGTAGTCAGCTACTCCACAGTAGAAGCCTCTGAGGCGTATTACTCTCCAGTAAAAACATCTGTGACCAGCTACTCTACAGTAAAGGCATCTGAATCTACCTATTCTACACTAAAGGCCTCCGGGGCCAGCTACTCTACAGTGGAAGCCTCTAGTGGTCGTCTACTCTACACTATATGCCTCTGAGGCCACCTTCTTTACAGTAGAAGTCTCTGAGACCAGCTACTCTACAATAGAGGCCTCTAGTGGTCAGCTACTTCACAGAAGAGGCAATTTTCTTTGCAATAGTGACCTCTGGAGGCCAGTTGTCCGCTAGATGTCGCTCTTTAGTTGTACAGCATTTCACCCACTGTCTTCTGATTTGTCTACAGCTCTAAATCACTGTAACTCTGAGAACTGTTTTCCATTCCATCATTTTCTTGTTGTTGTTGTTCGTCAGTTCATGCCAAGCTAAGCAAATCAGTTATTCAAACATATACGCAATACTTGTTTTCTCAAAACTTCAAGTAACATCATCTGCGGATGATGCCGATGATGAGGCAGGCAGCCGGTTGGGATCTTTCCACAAGACGCAACGTGCCAGAAAGACGAGAGGCGGAGAGGGAAAATAAAAATAAAAACAAAAATCCTGACACAGCTTTAAAGAGCGACCAGAAAGGGAAAATCACCGTTGGCATATTGCGGTACATTTGATTATGCTTCGCTTTTTGTTGTTGCTGTTGTGTTTTTGGAATTGGACAACAGCACCAAAACTAAAGAGAATCTGGTAATGGCAACACCAATAACAAGCATAAGGCATATGGTAATGACAAGAGGAAGAAGAAACAACAACCGGCTGGGGAGTTTAAAAAAACACAACGGACCCACAGACAGACGTACGGATAGATAGTCAGACAGACAGAAGTTTAGGCCCAAAGTCTGTCTGTTGGTTAGACATAAAGACATACATTGATTCGTGGAACTAGAATTGTACGTTTGGTGGGGCTTTTTTTGTTTTCCAGCTGGGAAAAGCTGAAATTACACATGTCCAAAAGAGCAGCAGCAACAACAACAACGGCGAGGGAAAAGATTAGAATTTTGTCGACAACAACAACAACAAAATCTGAAAGGAAAGCAAACAGAATATCTAACAGGAATAACAACACCATCACCGGCCGATGGTTGGTTTGTGACAAACCAAACTTGGCCTAGGACTTGATTTAAGTGCAGCGAAGAAGAGGCCACAACTAATGCTGGGCTGCACCAGCATCGCCATCATCTTCCATGTATGCATGCCGGCTCTGCCATGATGTCATGTTGTGCCATTTGTAACATCTTTGGCAATCTCCCTCTACCAAACGAGCAATCGACCGGCTGGGCTAGGCCTGGCCAGATTTAAGCCTGATTTCAAAGATGCTTGGCTTGCAGTTGCATCATAAGTTCGAATTACGGTATTTCTGGATTTTTTTTTTCGCTTCTTTTTTTTTTGTAAATTTTCCTTATGGCCAGCAGAACAACAGAGCAAACATATTGGCTGATTGGCTTTCCGGAGAAGAGAAACAATTATACATTTGTTTTTCTTTTTTCGGTTCTACATGACGATGTCTATGGTCTTTCCAAGCATAGAAATTGATTTTCTGGTAAATATTAACCCACTCCAACCCTCACACGACATATCGCATTGCTTCAGCAGCATGAAAGAAGTGAAAGACTACATCATATTAAGGAAGTTGGGCCATGTTCTAACTGTCCGCCAGTGCCCAGAGGGGACCTTTGTAAGATTAAATGTTATATTTATTTTGTGAAAGTATTCACAAGAAGAAAACACGGAAAGAGAATGGAAAGGAAGTTCGAGAAGTTGAAGGGTGAATTATGAAATTTTTTCAAATTACAGGTTTGAATGACAGAAAGAGAATGGAAAGTTCGGTAGGATTTCATAATTCATCATGTGTTACAAAATTATGCCTATTTTGAGTAACTTTCAGATTTTTTATAGGTTGCGTATGAGTGGTGACATTAGTCATACGCCAGCCAGTACCAATTGCACTAAAATTACTAATACGCAACGTAGGTCGCATGCCTGTATGGGTTCTACATTTTCTTCAACATAATGCAAAATATTTTCGAATATCTTGAAAATCTATTAAAAACCCAGAATATACAGGGTGAGATAAAAAACTGCAACAAAGTCAAAAGCCAAAATTTTTACATTTTTTTAAAATTTTATTGAATGAAAGCAAAAAATGTCGGAAATAGCATGCAATTTTAGAATAAGTTTAGATTTATTCGAATTGGTCGCCCATGACATGAATTTTGGCCTTCAAACGGCCAATGAAAACGTTACACGCTGCCCGAATATTGCTCGGCGGTATTTTGGTCATTCCCGATATTTTTTAGTGCCAACCTTGCTTTCCAAAATACTTCAGACACAATAGTCCAACGGATTGGTATCCGGAGATTTTGGTGGACATTGTGCACTGGAAATGAAGCGAAGGACCTCATTTTGTAACCATTCTTGGGTGGCTGAGTGCTGAGTGCGATTGTGCTGAGTCCTGTTGCAATGTCCAAGGTCTGCGGCCAAAATGTTTGCGTGCCCAAGGCTTCAATACACCCACCAGAATATTTTCGCGATAGTATCCGGCATTTATTCTGATACCACGGTCGATTACTACGAGCGGGAGAGCGACCATCGGCTGTTATGGCGGCCCACACCATCACCATGGCCGGCGCTTGAGTTCTAGTGGCCGGTCAACCGAAGGTGAACATTTCCAGCTGACCTCTTCGGCAAGTAAACACGTTGTTTGTTTACATTGTTCGGCTGTTTGTTTACATTGTTCGGCTGGACAACGAATGTTTTCTCATCGGAGACCAAACAAACCAAATTCGGCAGTACATTACTTTTGGCCAAGCGAAGCAACTTTTCAGCTTTTTTGAGCCTCTTTTCTTTCTGTTGAGGTGTAAGTTCTTGCACTTTTTGGAATTTCAATGGCTTTACCCCTAGCTCATTTTTCAATATTTGCCGAATGGAATATTGCGATATGTTCAGCTCACGAGTCATTTTTCGGCCACTGCGACGGGGGTTTCGATTAAGTCGCTTCTTTACTTTTCGAACCATTTCTGCTGATATTGCTGTTTTCTTCCGTCCACTTTCTTCACGTCGGGCTACGCTAGCAGTCTCACGTTAACAAGCGATAGTACGAGTCACGATAGCGTTTGAGTTTTTCATCTCACCCTGTATGTATTAAAATTACAAATACTAGAGAGGGTATATATCATTTGATACGGCCAAAACGTGCCTCATCGAAGTAACGATTTTAGACCCTAGGTCTCTTTGTACCAAATCCATTTCAGGACTTTGGAGTCGATCTAGCGATGTCCGTCCATCCGTCTGGCTTGCTGCTTGGTAATCAAAATAACTTTCGAAAGGAGTATCCGATTTGGTCTAAACTTGGTACATCGTAATATTTTTATAAAACTTAAATTGAGTTCGGAGATGGGCAAAATCGACCCACTCCTTCTGGTACATTCCCCCACCAAAAAGCCAACTTTTTAAAACAATATTTTACTGCACAGAAAGAGAAAGGATGATCCGATTTTGTTCCAACTTTGGAAATCCTAATATTTTCATCACTCAGGTGAGAAAATGGGCAATATCGGTCTACTCCACCAAGTATCTCCCCCAAACGAAGGGGTAAAATGTTGAACAATTATAACTCCTATAAAATGTGAAGTAAGAGTCCGATTGTCTTTAAAAATTTCACACATCACTATATTTTTATTAACCCAAGGTCAGGTGTGAAGATGAAATATATTGGTCCACTCCTTCTGGTACCTCCCCCACAAAAAGGGTCAGAATTTTGAATAACGAAAACTATCATAAAATCCGAAATAAGTCCCATTATTTCTAATAACACAAGATCCGCTGTGAAGATGGAATATATCGGTTAACTTCTTCTGGTATCTCCCCCACAAAGGGTCCAAATTTTGAATATCCACGGAGCTCATAAAACACGAAATTAACATCCGATTCCATTTAGACATGGCACATCTGAATATTTTTATTAACACAGGATATGTTATATATACGGTAAAGATTTGACCATTTTTTCTGGTACCTTCCCCACAAAGGCTGAAAATTTTAAATATCCACGAAGCTCATAAAAAGCGAAATTAACATCCGATTCCATTCAAGACTTTGTATATCTCAATATTTCCATCAACACAAGATCTGTTATAAAGATGGTAGAGATCGGACCATTTCTTCTGACAACTCCCCCACAAGGGGTTCAAAAATTTAAAAAAAAAAACTTTCAACGAAAACGAAATAAGCATCCAACTCCTTCAAATTTCACACATCCCAACATTTTTCCTAAAGCAAAATCTGTTGTGAAGATGACAGATATTTGCCAATCCCTACTGGCACCTCACCCACAGAGGATCACAATTTTCAATACTTTGACCTGTCATAACATGCAATACAAGTCAGCGATTCTTTACAACTTCCATATCTCAACCAGAAATCAGATATGAATATGGAATTTATGATTTCGCTTGGGATTTGGGATATAAATGATCGATTTTCTTGTAATTTTGCCCATACCCGTGTACCTCCCGCATATTTTAACATTTTCCTGAAAGTATCACATATCTCACATAAAGTAAAGAAAGTAACCAATATAATCCAAGCCTGGCACATCGCAATATCTATATCATATTTATTTAGATCCGATATGAAGCGGATTACATGACTAAAAACTGTTAATAAAAAAAGGTTTGAAAATTTCCAAAAAATTGTTAGATTTTTTAGGGAATATTTTCATATATTTTTATACCCTCCACCACAGTATGGAGGGTCATTCCGTTTGTAACACCTCGAAATATACATTTTAGACCCCATAAAGTATATATATTCTTGATCAGCATAACATTCTACGTCGATTTAGAGATGTCCGTCCGTCTATCCGTCTGTGGAAATCACTCTAGCTTCCGAACGAAATGAAGTAGGTTGATAAAATTTTACTCAAATGTGTATTATGTCTGCAGGACTTTTGATATTGAAAATGGGCCATGTAGGTCCTCGTCTTCGTATAGCCCCCATATAACTGTACCTCCCGATATTCGGTATTTTGATAATTTTAGCGACATTATTTACCGGAAATATTTCAAATGTGGTATTTAAAGTTCGTAATAGATACTACAGCATAAAACAGAAAATGGGCCGTGTAGGTCCACGCCTTCGTATAGCCTCCCTATTAACGGTACCCACCGATATTCGGTATTTTGATGATTTTAGCGACATTATTTAGCGGAATTGTTTCAAATTTCGCATTTGAAGTTCGTAATGGATACTACAGCCTATGACAGAAAATTGTCCTGGCAGGTCCATTTTTAACTCCCATGGTACATCCCTATATTCGGTATTTTAATGATTTTAGCTACATTATAAACAGTTTTTTTTCAATTTCCACATTTGAATATTTTAATGGCTTATAACAAAAATTGCCTATGCAGGTCCAAGTCGTCGTACAGACCCTAATATACGGCTTCATTCGGTATTTTTAAGATTTTAACAGAATTTTTAACGGATTTTATTTTTTTTGAAAATTGTTAAATTTGTACCAAATGGTTGAGGGCCGGCCGAACTTACAGCTTTTTTACTTGTTGTTTCAAAGATGAATAATTAGAACGTTGATTTTTTTCCATCCCAAAAGTTGGAGAATTGGAATGTATAAGGATATAGGATGGGATCCACTTCCAAAAACAAAAAAAAAAAAAAAAAGCTGCATTGCTAACCATCAGTTTTTTGTTAAAATCCCTTGACTTTTTTCTTTAGATAAAAAAAAATTGTGAAGCACGTTTTCTATTTTCACGTTTTCATTGTGAATTTTAAACAGTGTCAGGAGAGTTCAACTAAAAATATTAATGAATGGATTTGTAACAGAAGTAAATATATGTATGTGGCACACTTAAGAAAAAAATACTTCAAATCAATTGTTAATCAATACAAAAGATAGAAATCTATACCCTCATATTTTTTTTTTCTTGGAGTGGAGAGAAAAAATTACAGAACAGCTATTAATTAGCTTTAGTAAAATGTATTTCAATTTTTTTTTTTTTCGTTCGGAACACACATCCATTTTGAAAGTCTCTAAATCAGAGGCTAAGGCTATGCTGGCCACAACATAACCCCCAAAGGTTTTCGTTTTTTTTGGGTTGCTTGAGCCACAAAAAACCGCAAAACCAAAAGAGTAACAGAAAAAAGAAGCAAAAAAAAAAAACCTCTGTTGCTTTACAAGGACATGAAATATGTTTTTCTAATCAGCAACAAGAGCACGACAACAAATGCTAAGCACCAAATTTGGCAACCGCCGGAGCAGCAGCAGCAACAGCAGCCGAGGCAGCAAATGGCCCAACACACTTGACCATTTCTTGAGATCTAACGCCCAAACCAGAGATAAGCAAAACACACAGAGGCCTTGGCGTGTGGACCCCATAAAGGGGAGATCGATACTCCAAAAAAAAAAAATAAATAAATAAATAAAATAAAAAAAAATAATAATAAAAATACATACAGGGTGAAATTAAAAAACTGCAACCAATTTCAGATTGCCGTTATTTCTAAGCCACTCGTCCGACAGCTGTTAAAATTATTCCACTGGCAGGTCATTATATTGTTGACAAGAGTACAAAAGCATTTTCGTGAGAATTTCCCAGAAAAAAAGTTATTTGTGTTCGGAATTCAAGCCTGATGGTGTGATTTCTTTATATTTGAATGGAGAACCACAAGTGGCTATCGTTAGAGCACTCCAGCATTTAATTGTGAATAAATCTTTTGTGTCTCGTACCATCATCGCCCGTTACCGTGTGATACTGGTGGCGTAACCCCCCGACCTCAAAGAAGTTTACGGCAGAAAACCGCAACATCAGCAGAAATGGTTTGAAAAGTAAAGAAGCGACTTGCTCGAAACCCGCATCGCCGAAAAATGGCTCGTGAGCTGAACATGTCGCAATATTCCATTCGGCAAATATTGAAAAAAGAGCTCGGGGTAAAGCCATTGAAATTTCAAAAAGTGCAAGAACTTATACCGCAGCGGGAAGAAATAAAGGCTCAAAAGAGCTAAAGAGTTGCTTCGCTTGGCCGAAAGTGGTGAATTGCCGAATTACAACGCAGCAGAAAGAAGAAAGACTCAAAAGAGCTAAAGAGTTGCTTCGCTTGGCCGAAAGTGGTAAACTGCCGAATTTGGTTTGTTTGGTCTCCGATGAGAAAACATTCGTTGTCCAGCCGAACAGTGTAAACAAACAAATAGATCGTGTTTACTTGCCAAAGAGGTCAGCTGAAGATGTGCTCCTTCGGTTGGCCACTAGAACTCAAGCGCTGACCGGCCATGGTGATGATGTGGGGCGCCATAATAGCCGATGGTCGCTCTCCGCTCGTCTTAATCGAACGTGGCATCAGAATAAATGCCGAATATTATTCTGAGGGGTGTATTAAAGCCTTGGGCAAGCAAATATTTTGCCCGCAGCAGACCTTGGACATTCCTACAGGACTCAGCACTCAGCCACCCAAGAATGGTTACAAAATGAGGTTTCTCGCTTTATGTCCAGCACACAATGGTCACCAGAACTCAAGCGCTGACCATGGTAATGGTGTGGGGCCACCATAACAGCCGATGGTCGCTCTCCACTCGTATTAATCGACCGTGGCATCAGAATAAATGCCGAATATTATCTCCAAAAAATATTCTGAAGGGTGTATTAAAGCCTTGGGCAAGCAAATATTTTGCCCCCAGCAGACCTTGGACATTTCAACAGGACTCAGCACTCAGCCACCCAAGAATGGTTACAAAATGAGGTTTCTCGCTTCATTTCGAGCGCACAATGACCAGTAGAACTCAAGCGCCGGCCATGGTGATGATGTGGGCCGCCATAACAGCCGATTGTTGCTCTCCGCTCGTATTAATCGACCGTGGCATCGGAATAAATGCTGAATATTATCGCGAAAATATTCTGGAGGGTGTATTAAAGCCTTGAGCAGGCAAATATTTTGCCCGCAGACCTTGGACAGGACTCAGGACCATCGCCCTCTGCACGCGCTACGTGCAGAATGGTTACAAAATGAGGTTCCTCGCTTCATTTTCAGCGCACAATGACCACAACAATCTCCGGATACCAATCCGTTGGACTATTTTGTCTGGAGTATTTTGCAAGGAAAGCAAGATTGGCACTAAAAAATACCAAAGTGTCGATCACCTCAAGAAAGCGCTTCGCCGGGAATGTGCCAACAAAATACCGCAGGGCAACATTCGGGTAGCGTGTGACTGTTTCATTGGCCGTTTGAAGGACATAATTCGTGCCAAAGGTGACTAATTCGAACAAATCTAAAATTATTCTAAAACTTGATGCTATTTTCGACATTTTTATACCCTCAACCTTGGAAAGGAGGGTATATTAACTTTGTCATTCCGTTTGTAACATCCTTAAATATTCGTCGTAGACCCATAAAGTATATATATATTCATAATCAGCATAAAAGTCGATTAAACGATGTCCGTCTGTCTGTTGAAATCACGATACAGCCCACATTATTTGACGTAGAGCGCCAAAATTTGGCAGAGAAATTTATATTGTGTCTAGGATGGTTGGTATTGAAAATGAGACATATCGGTTTACGTTCTGGTATAGTCCGCATATAACGGTACCTCCCGATATTCGGTATTTTGATAATTTATGCCACATTTTTTCACGTATTTGTCTGAAAATTGGTATTTGTAGGTCATAACGGGTACCTGTACGTGTGGCAAAACATTGCATGTATAGGTCCATGTTTTGGTATAGTCCCCATATAACGGTATCTGCCAATATTCGGTATTTTGATGATTTTTGACACATTTTTTTCACGAATTTCTCTGAAAATTAGTAGTTGTAGATCATAATGGGTCCCAGTTAATGTGGCGAATCATTGTAATTATCGGTCCACGTTTTGGTATAGCCCCCATATAACGGTACCTCCCGATATTCGGTTATTTGATGATTTTCACCACATTTTTCACGTATTTGTCTGAAAATTGATATTTGTAGGTCATAATGGGTTCTAGCTCCGGTGGCGAAACATTGCATGTGTAGGTCCACGATTTGGTATAGCCCCCATATAGGGGTAACTCCCGATATTCGACATTTTAATGGTTTTTGCCACATTTCTTCTAATGTTTCCTTGACCCTAAGGTGGAGGGTATTAAAAGTTTCGGCCGGCCGAACTTAATGTTTTTTTTACTTGTTTGCTTTCATTCAATACAATTTGATTCAATAAAAAATGTTAAAATTATGGCAGAGTTTTTATCTCACCCTGTACAGGGCCAGGAATCAATGACTAAGATATACCACGGCACAAGTCACAAATAGTGTAACCACAAAACAAACAAAAAAACACGCTCACACATAGAGACCCTCATATTCTTGACAAAAAAAAATGGCCAACAATTTTGAAAAAAAAAAAAAAATACTCTACTATGCTATGACGAATATTTTTTTTCTCTTTACAAAAAAAAAACAAAAAATGACTAATGAATATTTTTTTATTTTTTTTTTTTTATTTTTTTTTTTTTGCAAAAATTTCCTTTATAAATATTGTATTCCGTTTAATATTCAAATTCGATTTTTTGTTATTTCATTTAAATGGGTGGTCAATATGTTGCCATTTTATACCTGATATTTTAATAGAAGACAACAAAACCAAAAAAAAAAAAAAAAATTGAATAACTGACGTTTAACATAAACGAAATTTGTCGTTGGTCAAGAATTTAACCAACAAGGCTATGAGTAATTTGAGATGACAATGGCAGCAACAACAACAATAAAAGCAACAACAAACTCATAACAAGCAATTGCTTGTTGTTTTAAATCATTGAACACACATTGGTTTATTGAACATTCTGTATTTAACAAGAAGTTGTTATTTTGCAATTAAAAAAGGGGTTTAAAGGCCACCAACCAAATGTTAAATTGCAAAATGCAGTTAGAATTGAAAATGCTTGATGGATGGTGGGATGGCAAAGTTCAATATTTGAAAAATTAATAAAAAAAAAAATAATAAATCCTTTAATTATTTTAGAAAAAAAAAAAAATAATTCTGAAAAAGTTCTGAAAAATGTTAAAATTTCTCTAATCGCTCAAAGTCCTTCTCAGAAAAATTTTCCCGAAGTCTTTGGGGTGTCCTAAACAAATTGCTACCTTGTTGTCCTAAAATCTGAAAAAACAATCTTAAATTCTTAAGAAAATTTCAAAAAAAAAAATCCAATTTCATTTTTGCCCAAAAAAAAAACAATTAAAAAAGGCGGAAAGTTCGGCCGGGTCGAACTTTGAATACCCTCCTATATCACTATTAAAAAAAATATTAATTAAATTATTTTAGAAAAAATAATTCTGAAAAAGTTCTGAAAAATGTTAAAATTTGTCTAATCACTTAAAGTTCTTCTCAAAAAAATTTTCCCGAAGGCGTTGGGGTGTCCTAAACAAATTGCTACCTTGTTGTCCTAAAATCTGAAAAAACAATCTTAAATTCTTAAGAAAATTTCAAAAAAAAAAATCCAATTTCATTTTTTGCCCAAAAAAAAAAAACAATTAAAAAAGGCGGTAAGTTCGGCCGGGTCGAATTTTGAATACCCTCCTATATCACTATTTCGAAAAAATTTGCCAAATTTCTACAAAAATAAAATCCGTTAAAAATGCTGTTAAAATCTTAAAAATACCGAATAAAGCCGTTATATTAGGGTCTATACGACGACGTGGACCTGCATAGGCCTTTGTCATGAGCCATTACAATATGCAAATGCGAAACTTGACAAAAAAAAATCGGTGAGTAATGTCACTAAAATCATCAAAATTACCGAATATCGGGAGGTACCGTTATAAGGAGGCTATACGAAGGCGTGGACCTACATACGAAATTTTTAGGCATAGGTTGTTGTACCTATTATGATCTTCAAATACCAATTTTGAAATAATTTCGGTGAATAATGTAGCTAAAATACCGAATATCGGGATGTACCATAATATGGGGGCTATACCAAAACGTGGACCGGCACAGACAATTTTATGTCATGGGCTGTAGTACCGATTACGAACTTCATATACTAAATTTGAAACAATTCCGGTAAATAATGTCGCTAAAATCATCAAAATACCGAATATCGGGAGGTACCATAATAATATGGGGGCTATAGCAAAACGTGGACCGGCACAGACAATTTTCTGTCACAGGCTGCAGTATCTCTTACGAACTTCAAATACCAAATTTGAAACAATTTCGTTGTAAAATGTCACTAAAATCTTTAAAATTACCGAAAATCGGGAGGTGCCGTTATATGGGGGGCTAAACGAAGACGTGGGCCTGTATACGAAATTTTTTGCCATATGTTGTAGTATCCCTTACAAACTTCAAATACCTAATTTGAAACAATTCCGGTGAATAATGTCGCTAAAATCATCAAAATACCAAATATCGGGAGGTGCCGTTATATGGGGCCTATACCAAAACATGGACCTACGTGACCCATTTTACCAATACCAAAAGTCCTGTAGACATAATATACATTTGAGTAAAATTTTATCAATCTACTTCATTTCGTTCGGAAGCTAGACGGATTTCAACAGACGGACGGACGGTCGGACATCTTTAAATCGAATTTGAATGTTTGATGCTGATCAGGAATATACTTTGTGGGGTCTAAAATGTATAGGCCGAAAAATCTGAACCGATCTTGAAAAATTTGGCGGAGGTATTTCTGAGCAGTATCTGATGCCCGGTATCAAATATCATAGTTGTGGAGTGCATATTACGCATGTAAAGGACCTTAAAACCCCAAATCGGATGAAACTTAATGAGAGCTATAGATATCTCTAAGCACTTCTTTCTAGAATGAATTCACTCAGAATTGCCAAAATTCAGTTCATTTGGCCTGATATAAGCCATTTGGTGTACAAAAAACTGAAATAAAGATTTATATATGTGAGCTATATCTTAATCTGATCCGATCGTGACAAAATTTTAAACACTTATTTCGGAGTTGTATCTGATATCTGGTACCAAAGATTATAATTGTGGAGTGTATATTACGCATGTGAGGGGCTTAAAAGCCCAAATCGGATGAAACATATATATGGGAGCTATAGCTATATCTAAACCGATTTTCTCCAAATTTGATTTACTTGCTTCTAGACTAAATTCGGTGGGATGTAGCAAAATACAGGTCATTTGGACTTATATTCACCCGAAATCTATTGAAGATATGTATGGGAACTTTATCTAAATTTGAACCGATTATCACAAAATTTCAATAGGCTTCGTCCTTGGGCCAATTAATAATTGTTTGGAAAATTTCATCTCAATCGGATAAAAATGCGACTTGCATTTTGTTCGTAAAAATACATGGACAGACAAACGGATATGCATAAATCGACTCAGAATGTGATTCTATGAGGATCCTCATGGTCAATCTTAAAATTTTCAAAAATTTACGCCTGGATCCTTACTAAATACATTTAAGAATCCTTATTAAATACATTTGAATTTGAATCATTCAATAATTAATTAAAAATCCAAAAATTCGAGTTTTCATAAAAAAATCGTGGAAATATCAATGCCTGGATTCAATTAAAAATCATTCTTTCAAAAACTGAAACTCAAGACTAAAGTGTAAGTCAAAATTCTCCCGAAATTTAAATAGAAAATCAATGATTGATTTTATAAAAACTCCAAACTTAGAGTCGATTCAAAACCTTTGATAAGTTCATTTTTAATTTAAGTCAGAATGTCATTAAAAATTTCAAATTTTGATTTTTCAAAGTTTTAATGAGAAATCCAAGCCGGGATCTTTAAAATATCTCTGACTCAATTCTAATAAAAAATACTTTCAGAAATTAGTTAAAAGTTCAAAACTGGATGGTTCAAAATTTCATCAAATACGGATAGTCGGAACTCTTAGAAAAAGTCGATTCATAACTTTTCATAGGTTTATTTAAATTCAAAAATTCAATATTGAAAATTCCAGCCTGGGTTTGAAAAAAAAAATCAGTAAAAATATTACGATTTTTATTAATTCAAAAAGTGATTGAAATATAAGGACAAAATGCTTTAAAAATTATTAAAACATTTTTAAAGAATACTTTAAATGTTCAAGACTGAATATTGAAACAATCAATCAATTCATGGTCCTTATAAAGTTAATACACAAATTCAGTACTGAAGTCGAATCAAACTCTCTCAAAAAAAATTAAATTAAATCCAAACATACATCCAAAAAAAATTTTTAAATCCTGTTCTCTTCAAAAATTCAAGCCCGGAGCCAATTCTAGTTTTTTTTAAGTCATAAAAATTCTTGGGAGGAATTCAAATTATTCTAAATTTTTATATTCTATTTCAAAAAAATATGAAAATTTCCAACTTGGAACCTTAAAATTGGAAATTTATCGAAAATTTCGTTAAAAAAAAAATCAGGGTTCTA
This sequence comes from Musca domestica, assembly GCF_030504385.1. Taxonomy (NCBI): domain Eukaryota; kingdom Metazoa; phylum Arthropoda; class Insecta; order Diptera; family Muscidae; genus Musca; species Musca domestica. Next base: position 4,390,718 of record NW_026712367.1, read on the forward strand.
ATCTTCTGAATCTGAATTCTTCTAAATCTCTTAAACTTAAATTCTTGTCATGAATCCAAAAAAAAAAAAAAAAAAAAAAAAAAAAAAAAATCCACGACTGGATTTTTAGAAAATGCAAACCTGGTGTAATCAGAAAAATGGCTAAAAAATATTTATTTTTTTTAATTAAATGTTGATATTTATTAAATCCAACATCTGCAATAAAGTCTCTAAAACCCTTCAAAAATACATTAAAAAATCCGTGCCTGGATTCGTCTTAGAAGTCGTAAGGAGACAGGCCTGGATCTTCATAAAATTTGGAATACACCCTCTAAAACCTTTCAAAAATAAATTTAAAAATCCGTGCCTGGATTCGTCTTAGAAGTCGTAAGGACAAAGGCCTGGATCTACGTAAATTTTGTTAAAAAATCATAAATAGCTCCAAACTAAAGTACTTCAAAATCCTCCATTAAAATTCTATTAATGGAGTCCTTCTGAAAATTTTCAAAATCTAATTTCAATTTTATGCCTTTAATAAAAGATTTAAATTTTTTTTAATAGATGTAAAACATTACCTACATTTAAAAAAAAAAAAATATTTATTACTACATTTTTTTTTTTTTTTTTTTTTTTTTGAAATGATTAAAATTCAAAAATTCCCCTCTAAATGGCCTCAAAAATAATCCTTACCTTTTTTCAGGCTCAAAGCCGCCAAACGTTGACGCAGCATTTGTTCTTGCTCCTTTCTCGTGTTGAATAATGGTATTAATTGGCAATACAAAAAACAGTTTGGGAAACACTGACTATACAATTTGCCTTAGTTAGAAACACACGGAACTCTTTGCAAACTCCCCAAGAAAATCAAAATTCGTACGTTTTTGTTTTCTCACAATTCTTAAAAAATATTTTCCACCAACACTTGCCGATTTTTTGAAAAAAAAAAATCTCAATATTTTATTTTCTTCCTCTTCTCACCCCTGAAAACGTTTAGGAGTTTTTTTTTTCTTTCTTTTTTGCTTTCCAATTTCCTTGTTTCGAACTTTTCTGGCCTTGTGCCTTGTGCCACACACGTCTATTTTAAAAGATGTTTAGATCTAAACTGGATGGCTGGTGGAGGAAAAACTTCCTGCCACACGGCCAAAACAGAATAAATGGCGAAAATGTTGTAATGCTGAGTGGAGATCTTTGGGTCTTGCCTTTGCTGTTCTAAGCCGAGATGCTGAGAGAGAACGGCTAGTTTGCCTCTCAGATCTCAGAAAAATCGCAAACAACTCTTATTAAAGTTGTTCCAACTCGACTAGGAAAAAAATATGGCTTGGAATAGTAAACGAATTGTTGCTGGTGTTGTTGTTGTTGTTTTTGTTGTTGTTCTTGTTGCAAAAAAAAAACTTTAGAACTTGTTTCCTTTTTGAACGAAGAAACCTAGGCACCAGTTCTGCTAGTCACTGCCACACAATCCTCATCATACCTTGTATAGCGAGTGACTGGAGCCAGGCCGAACAACCAACCTGGCTGGCCACCATACCACGATGTGGTGAAGGTGGTGGTGTTCGCTGGCGATTGCAACAGAGAATGAAGGAAATAAATAAATAAATGTGATCATGAACTTTAACAAACAAGAGAAACGGCAAACAGGAACCAACAACAACCACCACATGGACAAATGCCAAAGTAACCACAAAATGTATGGCATGGTTGCTCACGCTGCAACACACCTTTCAAACCAGACGACCGGCAACAAGTTTTTGTGGATTTGTTTGAAGGCTGTTGCAACATGGCTAAGAGGAGTTTGACTACGGGACAGAGACTTCGTGGGGAATGAAATGGAATTGAAACGAATGGGAATTTTGAAAATGGGAGAGGAACACAAAGAGAGAACGGAGAGGTAGGAAACAAGGTATTCCATGGAAGATTTCCAGAATATCTTCTAAGACCAGATTATCTTTAGAAGACCATAAAATATCTGAAGAAGGTCTTCTAGGCTCAGAAATTACACAGGAGGTCTTATGGGCTTAGAAGACCTATATAAGATCTTCAAAGCTCAAAAGACCAAGAGAAGGAATTTTGCGAGAAGGGGAGGGAGAAAAGAAGGTATTCCATGGAAGATTTCCAAAATATCTCTTAAAACCGGATTATCTACAGAAGATCATTAAATTTCTATAGAAGGCTCAGAATAGGTTTGGAAGTCCTACAGAAGCACTTATGGGCTTAGAAGACCCTTTTAAGATATTCTAAGCTTAGAAGACCAATAGAAGGATTTCTAGGCTCAGAAGATCGATAGAAGATCCTTTGAGTTCAAATGATCTCTACAATATCTCTTGTACTCAGAAGACATATATAAGGAGTTCTGGACTGAGAAGACCCATAGGAGGTCTTCTATTCTCAGAAGAGTTATAGAAAGTCTCCTAGGCTCAAATTTTACATATATGGTCTTCTAGGCTTAGCAGACCCATAGAAGGTTTCCAAGGCTTGAAAGAGATAACGAAGGTCTTCCAGGTTCAGAAGATCTTTGGAAATTGCTGTAGGCTTAAAAGACCTAAAAAGGAGTTTCAAGGATCAAAAGACCTATAGAAAGTATTTTTGACTCAGAAGAAGAACTTCTAAGCTCAGAAGGTCAATAGAAATTTTTCTGGACTCAAAAGGCCTATGGAAGTTCATGTAGGTTCAGAGGAAATATAAAAAGTATTTTTGGGCTCAAAAGACCTATGGAAGGTCTTCTAGACTTAGAAGACCTATAGAAGGTCTTCAAGGCTAACAAGCCGTCTTATAGGCTAACAAGACCTATAGAAGGTCTTCTTGGCTCAAAAGACCTGTAGATGGTCTTCTGGGCTGAGAGTACCAATATTAAGTCTTTAAGGCTATCAGGACGTCTTCAGAAAACCTGTAGATGGTCTTCTAGACTCAAAAGGCCTTCTAGGCTTAGAAGACTTATGGAGGACCTACCGATGTTTTATTAAGGGTCTATGCTTAGAACACATTCTGAGGGTCTTCTATCACTAGAAGATTTCTACAATCCCTTGTCAGGATCTTCTACGTATGGAAGATCTACCTCTAGAAGACCTTTTAATAGTTCCCAAGGTTTAGAAGACGTTCTGAAAATCTTTTCTGAGGGTCTTCTATGTTTAGAAAATCTTCAGGGGGTCTTCTACGTCTAGAAGACCTTCTGAGGGTTATTTATGTCTGGAAGACCTTCTGAGAGACCTCAACGAATAGAAGACCTTCTGCGGATCTTCTATGTCTGGAAGACTTTTTGGGGATCTTCTATGTCTGGAGGACCTTCTGAGGGTATTCTATGTCTTCTGGGGATCTTCTACCTCTAGAAAATCTTCTGAGGGTCCTCTATGTCTAAAAGACATTCTGATCGTCTTTTACCTCTAGAAGACTCCGTAGGGTCTTTTAATTCTAGAAAACCAATTGAATGTCTTTTACTTCTAGAAGACCTTCCGAGGATCCTCAACTTTTAGAAGACGTTCCGAGGGTCTTCTACCTCTAGAAGACTCTTGAGGGTCTTTTAATTCTAGAAGACCTATTGAAAGTCTTTTACTTCTAGAAAGCCTTCCGAGGTTCCTCAACTTTTAGAAGACGTTCTGAGCGTCTTCTATGTCTGGAAACCCTTCTTTTATGTCTGGAAACACTTTTGAGGGTCTTTTAGGTCATCTGATAGTCTTTCATATCTAGAAGACCTTCTGAGGGTCTTCTATGTCTGGAAAACCTCCTGAGGATGTTCTGACTTTTGAATACCATCTCAGAGTCTTGTACGTATATCTAGATCTTTAGAGGATCTTGTATATATAGTAGACTATCTGTTCTTCTATGTCTAGAAGGTCTCCAGTGGGTGTTCTTTTTATAGAAGCCCTCCTGATTATCTTTTACCTCTATAAGACCTTCTGAGGGTCTTTGTAATCTAGAAGACCTTCTGTGGGTCTTCTACGAATAGAAGATAACCAGAGGGTCATTTATATCTAAAATATCTCCTGAGGGTCTTCTACTTCTAGAAGACCTTCTGGGGGTCTTTTAGGTCTAGAAGACCTTCCGAAGGTCTTCTACATCTGAATGAACTTCTGAGGGTCTTCTATGTCTAAAAGACCTTCTGAGGGTTCTCTACATCTAGAAGACTTTCTAAGGGTCTAAAAGTTCTTCTAAGAGTCTTTTATATCTAAACAACCTTCTGAGGGTCCTCTATGTCGAAAAGACCTTCTGAGAGTCCTCTGCGTCTGTAAGAACTCCTAGGATCCCTCCAAGTCAAAAAGACGTCCTAAGGGTCTTCCACATCTAGAAGTCCCTTTTCAGGGTAGTTTACTTTTAGAAGACCTCGTGAGAAACTTCTATGTCTAGATGTTCTTCTAACGGTATCCTATGTTTGAAAGACCTCCTGAGAATCCTTATGTGTGGATGACCTTCTGAGGATCTTTTCCGACTAGAAATCTTGTCAGCTGATTTTCTAAGAATCCTGGTTCCGATGGTGCAGATCTTCTGACGTTCTTCTACATACAAAAGACCTCTCAAGGGAATTCGACGCCTGTAAGACCTTCCGAGGGTTCTTTAAGTCTACAACTCCTTCTGAAGATCTTTTTAGCATGATTTTTTTCTCTCTAAGACCTTCGAACCACCTTGCGCTATTTATGTATGTATTTTTTATTTTCATTTTTTTTATCTATTTTTTATGTTTTTATGTTGACTTCATCACCATTGAATGTATTTTTGCGGAATTGGAAGAAGTTAATGAATAGTTTACTCCCGTTGTTGTGGCCAAATTCCATTGTGATAAGATCAGACATGAGCATAAATTAAATTCAGTAAACAATTCCATTTTTTTGGTTTTTTTTCTTAACAATTCAATATCGAATTTCATGCAAAAAAACACCCGAAATCAATTGTTCAAAACAACGAAATGATACAAGATCTCAAAACGTCTTAACTATTTCATAGAAAATAATGAAAAATAACAACAAAAATGATAATAAATTAAAACGAACAACAAAAAAAATTTATTTAGTTAACATTTCGATCTACAAACAAGCAAATAAAGGTATTTATTGAAAACATTGTACCCCCCACTCCAATACTACCCTTCCCCTCTTCTTTTTGCATTCAATCATCTTTTTTGATATTATTTAATTGAAATGATATAAACTATTTTTTATTGGGGCCACAAAACATTGTCAGTGGGAAGGGCGCCCCAACCCCTCCTTCCCTTTTTGCCAAAAAAAAAATTAAGAAGCACAACAAAGTGTTTAACTATTTTTCGGGGAGTTTTGGTTTTTTGGTTAACGCAATTGATTTTAATCGAAATCGAAGGTCAAAGCAATTGAAAACAATTAATTTGTTGTGTTTTCTATTCAACTTGTCGGCCAACCGGGGGGATGGAGAAAGACCTCCAAGCCAGGGAATTGAGTTCATGTCCGGCATTTAATCATTTTGGCAGTGAGATATGGATCTGGGTGGTGGGGAATTGTCTTCAAAAAAAAAAAAAAATAAGTAAATAAAAATATTTTTTGACACTTTAAATAAATGGGTTACGGTCCAAGCCAAAATTGGTTTAACATTAACAAAGGGTGAGGAGAAATTGGGGAAGGGGTGGATATAATTTTTAATACAGCAAGGGAATGAAGATAAATTTATGGCTAAAATTATTTTGAAAATTATAAACAATTATTTCAAATAACTAACTTCAAATACTTTTTAAACAAAAAATATTCACTGGCCTCTAAAATCTTTAAACATTTTTTCTAAAGGGTCTAGGGGTGCTATGGTGACCCTATAATAATTTTTAAAAATATCCACCGACCTCTAAATTTCCTAAAATAATTTTTACAAATTTTTTCACAAGTCCTAATAGCCTAAAATAACTTTTAAAAATATATTTATAAAAATATATATTTTTTTAAATATGAACGGCTCCAAAAAAAAAAAAAAAAAAAAAAGTAGAGTATCCACGGACTTGTATCCATGGAATTCCTAAATTAATTTTTTACAAAAATTTCCACAATTCCAAAATGCATAAAATAATTTTTAAAAATATCTGCAGGTGGTCAAAAATTGTTAAAATATTTTTTTTACAATTTTTACGGCTCCAAAAATAACTAAACTAATTTTTAAGAGTATCTATGGCCATGTAAAAATTTAGAAGCGACTAAAATAATTATTTTATTTTAGTGACTGAGAATCAACGCCCAAACGAAACGGCTGAAGCTAGAATCTTGAAATTTTGCACCAGGGTCAGTCTTTGTGCGTAGACATGTGATAAGGCTGGGTTTTTGGGAAGTCCTACCAAAAAGAGTACAAAAAGTACTAAAATGTATTTTGTATAAAATTTATTTTTTACAAATATCCCCCGACCTCTAAATTTCCTAAAATAATTTTTACAAATTTTTTCACAAGACCCAAATGCCTTAAATAATTTTTAAAAATATATTTAAAATTGTTAAAATATATATATATATATATATTTTTTAAATATGAACGGCTCCAAAAAAGAAAAATAGAGTATACACGGACTTGCATCCATGGAATTCCCAAATTATTTATTTACAAAAATTTCCACAAGTCCAAAATACTTAAAATAATTTTTAAAAATATCTGCAGGTATTCAAAATTGTTAAAATATTTTTTTAAAAATTTTTACTGCTCCAAAAAGAAATAAACTAAAATTATTATTTAAAAATTGAAAAATTTATGTTTTGATTAAAAAAAAAATTAAAAATATTCCGATGTGACTGAAAATCAACGCCCAAACGAAACGGCTGAAGCTAGAATCTTGAAATTTTGCACCAGGGTCAGTCTTGGTGCGTAGACATGTGATAAGGCTGGGTTTTTGGGTAGTCCTACCAAAAAGGGTACAGAAAGTACTAAAATGTGCCAAAAAAAATTAAGAAATTTTGGAATGAGAGTCACTCTTCGAGTGCAGGATAGATATAGAAAAGGGGTTTATGGAAATTCGTACTAAAAGGGTACGAAAAGTTCTGAAATGGTACAAAATCTCAAAAATAGTACCATTTGGTATTATCTGAAATGGATAGGCCTAAAAACTTAAAAGTTTGGTATGAGCATCAAGGTTGGAAAGTAAGTTTGATATACAGGGTGAGATGACTGAAAACTGCAACCATCTTCAGACTGTTGTCATTTCTAAGCCACTCGTCCGACAGCTGTTAAAATTATTCCAGTGACAGCTGATTATATTGTTTACAAGCGTACAAAAGCATTTTGGTGAGAATTTTCCAGAAAAAAAGTTATTCGCCGAACAATGTAAACAAACAAAATGATTCAAAGAGGTCAGCTGAAAATGAGCACCTTCGGTTGGCCATCAAAACTCAAGCGCCGGCCATGGTGATGTTGTGGCCCGCCATAACAGCCGATAGTCTCTCTCCGCTCGAATTAATCGACCGTGGCATCAGAATAAATGCCGAATATTATCGCGAAAATATTCTGGAGGATGTATTAAAGCCTTGGGCACGCAAACATTTTTACCACAGGCCTTGGACATTCCCACAGGACTAAGCACCGCGCCACCCAAGAATGGTTACAATATGATATTCCTCGCTTCATTTCCAGCGCATAATGGCCACTAAAATCTCCGAATACCAATCAGTTGAACTATTGTGTCTGAAGTATTTTGGAAAGCAAGGTTGGCAATAAAAGCGCTTCGCCGGGAATGGGCCAGAATACCGCAGAGCAACATTCGGGCAGCATGTGACGGTTTCATTGGCCGTTTGAATAATTCATGGATCTTTTAGGTCTTCTGATAGTCTTTTATATCTAGAAGACCTTCTGAGGATCTTGTGTGTCTAGAAAACCACTTGAGAATGTTCTACCTTTAGAATCCCTTCGGAGAGTCTTGTACGTATAGAAGATCTTACGAGGATCTTCTACATCTAGAAGACCTTCTGAGGTTCTTTTATGTCTCGAAGATCTCCACAATGTCTGCTATTTATAGAAGCCCTCGTGATAGTAATTCCGTAATTCGTTGGTCTTTTAGGTCTTCTGATAGTCTTTTATATCGAGAAGACCTTCTGAGGGTCTTCTGTGTCTAGAAAACTACCTGAAAATATTGCACCTTTAGAATCCCTTCTGAGAGTCTTGTACGTATAGAAGATCTTTCGAGGGTCTTCTACGTCTAGAAGACTTTCGCAGAGTCTTCTATGTATAGAAGATCCCCAGAGTTTCTTTTAAGTCTAGAAGATATCCTGAGGATCTTTTTAATCTAGAATATCGTCTGCGGGTCTTGTAAATCTAGAAGACCTTCTGTGGGTGTTCTACGTATAGAAGATCCCAAGAGGATCTTTTAAGTCTATAAGATCTTTCGTGGGTCTTTTATCTCTAGAAGATCTCTTGAGGGAATTCTACTTCTAGAAGACTTTCTGAGGATCTTCTGTGTCTAGAAAGCCACCTGAGAATGTTCTACCTTTAAAATCCCTGAATCTGAGAGTCTTGTACGTATAGAAGATCTTTCGAGGGTCTTTTACGTCTAGAAGACTTGCGCAGAGTCTTCTATGTATAGAAGATCCCCAGAGTTACTTTTAAGTCTAGAAGATCTCCTGAGGGTCTTCTTACTCTAGAAGATCTTCCGCGGGTCTTGTAAATCTAGAAGACCTTCTGTGGTTGTTCTACGTATAGAAGATCCCAAGGGGGTCTTTTAAGTCTATAAGATCTTTCGTGGGTCTTTTATCTCTAAAAGATCTCTTGAGGGAATTCTACATCTAGAAGACCTTCTGAGGGTCTTCTGTGTCTAGAAAACCACCTAAGAATGTTCTACCTTTAGAATCCCTTCTGAGAGTCTTGTACGTATAGAAGAGGTCTTTCGGGGGTCTTCTACATCTAGAAGACCTTCTGAGGTTCTTTTATGTCTCGAAGATCTCCAGAGGGTCTTCTACTTATAGAAGGCCTCCTGAGGGTCTTCTATCTCTAGAAGGCCTCCTGAGGATCTTCTATCTCTAGAAGACCTTCTAAGGGTCTTCTACGAATAGAAGATCCCCAGAGGGTCGTTTAAGTCTATAAGATCTTTCGAGGGTCTTCTATCTCTAAAAGATCTCTCTGAGGGTGTTTTAAGTCTAGAAGACCTTCTGAATGTCTCCTACATCTGGATGAACTTCTGAGGGTCTTTTATGTCTAAGAGACCTTCTGAGGGCTCTCTACATCTAGAAAACTTTCTGAGGGTCTTCTATGTCTAAAAGACCGTTTGAAGGTCATAATTCGTGCCAAAGGTGACCAATTCGAACTAATCTAAACTTATTCTAAAATTTGAAGCTATTTCCGAAATTTTTTGCTTTCATTTAATAAAATTAAAAAAAATATATAAAAATTATGTCGTTTGACTTTCTTGCAGATTTTTTTTCTCAGCCTGTATTACCCTAGTTTTGCCCACCACTGTAAGCCTTGCGTGACAATGTTAATTTAACAAATTTGCGATCTTTTTTTTTTTCTGAATTGTGTTTCTCGGTTCAATGATCTCTCTTTTGTACAGAGGCTAGTTAAAATTATTTTGTTTGCAAAAATAGAGCATCAAATGACACTAATCCGAATACCAATAATAAACAACATTTTATTGTTAATAGACACACTTAGCTCGGATGGCGCCCAATTAGTGGGGGAAAACATAAAAATTAAAAAATTGCCACAATAACAACAATAAAATGGTAAGCATGGCAAAAATTATTTCAAAACATTGCAAAAAAAAAAAAAAAAAAACAAAAATCATTATTTCAATACTCTACCACTGACCCCCACAACAGGGGGTCGGTCATTCATTCAAACTGTTTGCTTGCCATCCAAAATGAGTTTTCAAACAAAAATTCGAAGACCATTTGCATTTTTAATTACACTCGTTTTGGACCATTGATCGTTTATCTTTGCGATGGATAAATGATAGGGAGGGAGGTTTCAAGCCGCCAGTAAGCTGGCCGGCCAAACGGCAAAATGCTGGTCATCTTACACCACCATAAAACACCCGTCTTTATCAGACTGTCAATATTGTTTTTTTATTTTTTTTTTTTATTTATTTATTTATTTATTTATTTTTTTTTTTTTTTTGTAAATTGCTGTTTGACCACCAAGACACCCGCCTGCCTCCCAACATTTATACGACCGTGGGAATTGTGTTAATATTCAGAAAAAATGTTAATTCAATTTTGTATTTTATTGTTAACTTTAACACTTTGCTCTGACCACATAAATCGCAAAAGGGAAGCTAATGTTTTAGGCTTTAAATCATTCGGTTTTAAATAATTTTGTTGCTGTCCGGCTAGTGTATGCTAATAGGATTCGGTCTGCTTACAAATTGGATAAAATTTTTCCAATTAGAACTTAAAATATGAATGAGTTAAGTAATCTGTTTGCCAAGATCAGTAGATTAAGGTGTGAAGGCTATGGGAACTTTGACAGGTCTATTAAAGACCCAAATGTATGAAACCAAGAAAAAATTACATAGGTCTTCAACATGGTCCCTGGGACAATCTAGAGATCCTCCAGACACATAGACCTCTAGGAGGTACTCTATCCAAAAAAATTCCAAAGAGGTCTGTTCTGGTGGTCTTCTAACCAAAAAATAAATAAAAACACTCAAGAGCCCTTCCATAGATACTCGACCTTCGGGAGATCCTTAAGTGGTTTTTTTCTACACAAAAGACCCTCAGAAGGTTTTCTATACATAAGGGAATCTATGGCTTTTCTAAGCATAAAAATTACCTGGATGTCTTCTAAGCATAGACGATCTACTGGTCTGGTCGTCTTCTACACAAAAAAATAATACTCAGAAGGTCTTCCATAGATACTCGACCTTCGGGACCCTCAGAAGGTTTTCTATACATAAGGAAATCTATGGCTTTTCTGAGCATTAAAATCACATATAGGTCTAGTAACCATAGACGACCTTTTGGTATGGTCTTGTGGTCTTCTACCCAAAAAAAAAAATACTCAAAAGGTGTTCTATAGATACTAGACCTTGGAGAGGTGCTTAAGGGATTCTTTTGTATACAAAAGACCCTCAGAAGGTTTTCTATATACAGCAGAGGTTTCGAATTGGGTTTCTATATACAAGGGGTAATCTATGACTCTTCTGAGCATAAAATATCATGTTGAGATCTTCTAATTATAGAAGACTTTCTGGTCTGGACTGATGGGCTTTTACTCAAGAAAAAAATACTCAAGAGGTCTTCTATAGATACTTGATCTTGGGGAGGTTTTAAAAACCCTCAGAAGGGTTTCTATATACAGCGGAGGTTTCGAGTCGATTTTCTATACATAAGGGAATCTATGGCTCTTGGGAGCATTAAGCACCATATTTAAGTCTCCGAAGCATAGACAGGAGTTCGGTCTAGAACGGTGGTCTTCTACCACCAAAAAAATCCTCAAGAGGTCTTCTATAGATACTCGACCTTTGAGATGTTCTTAAAGGGTTTCACTTGTACACAGAATGTGTATGTTCTCAGAAGGGCCTACCTTTGCTGGAGATTTTCTATCCAGGCAACACCTACCAAAGGTTTCTCATCTCAAAGAGGACTTTCTGGAGGTTCTTAAAGGTTCTTTCAAGAATTTATGTTCTTAGGAGACCCTAGAAGAACGCTTTCAAAGGATCTTACGAGGACTGAATGTTTTTAGAGGATCTTCTGAGAATGAAGATGACCTTCAAGGAATCTTAGAAGAGCAAAGAACATTAATGGGTATTCCATAAGGCGTTTTCTGATGCAAGACATTTAATACGTAGTTTGTACATACAAGACCTCCAGCAGGGGATGAATGTCCTAAATATCTCAAGAAGTTCTAGACATCTTTTTTGCCTTCAGAATACATTTCGAAACCCCGTCGATGGTCTTCTGAGACGACATTATTATTATTTTTTTTTTTTTTTTTTGGAATCAGAAGACCCTTGGATTATCTTGAGAAGACCTTCTTGAGGCCACTTTGGTTATTGGAAGGCCTTGTGAATGTCTTCAAAACACAATTGGAATGCATTTTTTCTCCACAGTTTTTTTAGAGATCTTTTTTAGTCCGATTTAGTCTTTATAATAGCTTTTCAGGGTAATTTTTAACGTTATCTAGCCTCAGGAGACCTTTTCTCCGAAGAGCGCTTTAGAAGACCACTTGAAGGCAGATAACCTATAAACTACGTTTTTATGAATCTTATTTACTCAGAAGACCCTTTTGTAATTCTCTGCCTTTAAAAGACTTTCTACGACCTTCAGAAGAACTCCTATGAACGTTTTCTGCCTTTCGAACTTATATTGAGAGTCTTCAGTCAGATTGGAATTTGAAAGTATTTAGCCCTCAAAGTATTGAAAGAAGTCATTTTGAGTGTCTTCTACAAATGGAGGCTATTCTGGACGTCATTCATACAGAGGAGATCTATTGTATGTCCGTGAATTGCGGAAGGCAATCTGGAGATCCTCCAATTGAAGGTTTGTTATCCTCAGAAGAACATCTGAACGTGTTTTATCCCCAAAAGATTTTTAGGTCCATAGAAGTCTTTAGCGTTTAGTAGAAATTTTAGAGAGTTCATCCAACCAGAGATGACCTTCTGGAGGTCTCTCAACAAGAGAAGATTAACTAAAGAGGTTCTACAAAAAAGTCTCTCCATTGGTCTCCCTTTATTTTTAGGATACATTTTTGAAGATTATCAAGCCTTGGAAAACCTTTTAAAAGACTTCTTGCCTCAAAGACCTTTGAATGGCTTCAGCCTACCAAAAGTCCTTTTTAGAGTCTTATCTACTCTTTTGGAATTCTCTGTGTTTGTAAGAATTTTTAAAGGTCTTCTGTCCTTAGAAAACCCTACGAAGACACTTTGAGTGTATTCAGCCCTCAATTGAAAAAATTAAAGATATTTAGTCCTCAAAGGATCGAAAGAAGTCATTTTGAGTGTCTTCTGCAAATTAAACGCATCCTGTAGGTTTTTCATACTGGGGAAACATATTGTAAGTCCTTGATCCGCAGAAGACCTTCTGGAGATTTTCCTTACCCTAAACGCCAATGGAAGATGTTTTGGCCTCAGAAGACATTTTGGTGATTATCTACTCCTAAAAGACCTCCTGAATCGTCCTGATCCTCATATGTATCCTTTTCCTTCAACTAGTCCGCTCTCCCTCTCTCTCTCTATCTTTCTGTTCCTTCCTATACCTCTCTCCATCCTTCTCTTTCTATCTCTCTCTTTCCTCACATATTTTTCCTTTCCCTTCAGGTAGTCTACTCCCCCTATCTCTCTCTTTAATTCTCCCCCTCACTCTCCCTCCTTCCCTATCTCCCTCTTTCATTGGGCCTTCATAACTCTTCTCAGCTTTTCTACACAACCTATCCTTTACATCCCCTAAGAAGAACGCCTAACACCCACCCCCAATGTATTTTGTTCACAACCCAAAAAATATGATTCAATATTTCACCTATCCGAATTTTTTCACATATCACTCAAAAATCACTGCTATCTCTGGATTCCGGTAAATTTTGTTCCACTTATCTAATCCACAAAAAACAACATAACAAAAAACGGATGTTATAATTCATTAAAACAATGAAAAAGGCAGCAATAGTAACAACAACAAGTGCCGCTGATCACATATCAGCGACAAAAATGAAACATTATTTCAATTTGAAATGATTAGGTTTCGAATTATGGCGGCTTGGCGGTCGCAACAAAACATGACAGCAAATGACCCAATGGTCCGACTGGTCGGCAAACAATAAACATGGTTAAACATTTGCAATAATTTCGATTTCGATTTCAATTCATTCAAAATCAACTCAAAAATGAGCACCCGACAAATATTGTCAAAAAGCCAAAAAAAAAAAAAAAAAAAAAATAAATAAAAAAAAATTACAAACGAAAGTTGTTTCTAAGCTTTTGTTTTAAGGAAATGGCCAGCGAGCCAGACAATTGGAATGAATTTTGTTTTCATTCATTTTCGAAAGGAATTAATCATCTATTCGAAATCGTCGCTATTGTCCAGCAACAGCCCCCGCCTTGTCTCCACAGCTTTTGGGGGGTTTCTTTCTTTTCAATTTCTCATCAACAAAAAAAAATTTCAATTCAATTTAAAACTTACATAATTTTGGACATAATCGTTTGTCATATATGTCTCTCAGTGTGTGTTCGAAATCTCCTACATATGTCATTTTTTTCCTCAAACAATAACTCACCTGTAATGGCAAAGAAAAAGAGAAAAGAAAAACAAAACAAAGCATTAGTAGTTGAAAAAAGCCAAAAAAGAAAGACAACAACTTTTTGCATTGTTAGCGACAAAATTGTAATGAATTAATTAAAAACTGATATATCAATGTTCGAACATAACAATTGGTCAATTGTTGTTGTTGTTCACATAAAAAATAATAAATAACAAAAAAAAAAAAACAAACAAACAAAAATAATAATCCAAAGGAAATGGTCATGTCACCGCAAAAATCAACAAAAAATCGATGAATATGTGCTTTTGGAACCGACTACCCATTGAAATATGGGTAACAGACAAGAAAAAGCTAAAAAATTTAACAAAAAAAGGAAATAAATTTTAACGGCTCATAAAAAAACCGAGGAACCGGTTTTGGTAAACCGGGTAACCGGTTCAAAAAACCACAAGAAATGAATAATATGTTATAGGAATCCAAATAAAACGAGAAACAAGATCATATACAACGTAAAACTGCAAGTAATCGGTTCAAAAAACCGATTACTCGTACAAAAACAATCGAATCATTGGTTAAAATAGATGTTAATCAGGCACTTCATTATCATGAAGTTTTTTTTTTTTTTTTTTTTTTTGTAATGCAAATTAAGTTTTTCCTGGGGGAAAATGGCCATCTTGCCGCAAAAATCAACAAAATTCGATGAATATGTGCTTATGGAACCGACTACCTATTGAAATATGGGTAACAGACAACAAAAAAATAAAAATTTTAGCAAACCAAAACGTACAAAATTTTCTAGGTTCATAAAAAACCGAGTAACCGGTTTTGGTGAACCGAGTAACCGGTTCAAAAAACCACTAGAAATGAAGAATATGCTATAGGAATCCAATTAAAATGAGAAACAAGATCATATACAACGAAAAACTGCAGGTAATCGGTGCAAAAAACCGAGTACTCGTCCAAAAACAAACGAATAATTGGATAAAATATATATTAATCAAGCCAATCATTTTCTCGTTAGAACGATTTAATAAAATCCATAAAAAAAAATACATGATATACGATGTGAACGTCAAGTAATCACTTATGGATAATTGAGTAACCGGTTAAAAATCAAGAAATTTTGTTAAATATTTGATTTATGCACCTACAACGAACGATAAGAAACCAAAATGTTATCCAAACAAAGCGAAATATATTATTGGGGTTATTAAAAACGAGTAACCGGTTTTATAAAACCGAATAACCGATTAAAACATGGCGCTCTGAGTACAAATATGCCATCAAATCCAAATATAATGACAACCAATGTCATAAGCAACAAAAACATGCAAGTATTTGGTTTTGAAAAATGAATTAATCGGTTTTTTTGAAAAACGAGTAACCGATTATTTGGATTCTTTTAAACAAATAGTTGATTTTTTCAATACAAATGTGGGTCTGAATTCAAATTTAAAATTTACAAACGAATATTCGGTTTCGATTAATCGATTAATCGGTTTTTTGAAAAAATGAGTAACCGATTTTTAGGATTCTTTTAAACATAAACATAGTTTTTCAATACAAATGTGGGTTTTAATGCAAATTTGAAATTTACCAACGAATATTCGGTTTTATAAACCCGATTATTCGGGTTTTCAAAAATCGAGGAACCTTTTTTTGGCTTTTTTTCAAATTCGTTTTAGGCTATAAATGCGGATTATAATGCGAATTAAATTCTTTCATGCTAGTATTCGATTTTTTAAACTCGAATATTTTTCTCAAATATTTCTTACAATTTTTTCACGCTAGTATCCAATTGTTCAACCCGATTAATCGGTTTTTTTTAACAAATATTCCGTTGTTAAGTACAAATATGTGTTCTAAAGCTAATTAAATGTTTTCAAGTGAGTTTTCATTTTTTATAAGTCCAATTAATGGGTTTTTTGAAAAACGAGTAACCGATTATGGCGATATTTTCAAACGTAAATTCCACTTTTATAGTACAAATGTGGGTTATAATGCAAACCGATTATTCGGATATTTTCAAAAGAATTTTTCGTTTTGGGAGTAAAATGTGGTTTCCAATGCAAAATTTAAATCTTTCAACAGAGTATTCGATTTTTTAACACGAGTAACCGATTAATATGTTTTTTAACGAATATTTCGTTTTCTGAATTCAAATTTGTTTTTTAAGCGAATATACGTTATTATAATCCCGATTACTTGGGTTTTCGTTCGGTTTTTGAAAACCCAAGTAATTGTTTTTTTTTTGCATTTTTTTCAAATTAATATTTAATTTGGTACCGAGTATTAGCATTTTTCAAATGAATTTTTTGTTTTTAGGCTACAAATGGGATTTCTAATGCAAATTAGCTATTTCCAAGTGAGTATACGGTTTTATAAACCCTATTATTCGGGTTTCCAAAAACAGCGTAACCGATAATACGGAAATTTTCAAAAGAATAATTAGTTTTGGTAGTACTAATGTGGGTTCCAATGCAAATTTGAACTATTCAAGTGAATATATGATTTTAATAAACCGATTGTTCGAGTTTTTTGAAAAGCAAATAACCGATTGGGATTTTTTCAAACGAAAATCTCTTTTTTTTCAATGCAAATTATATTCGTTGAGGTCCGAATTCGATTTTTTAACCCGATTAATAGGCTTTCTAAAAAAAGGAATAACCGATCATTAGGATTTTTTTTTCAGACGCATTTTTTATTTTTGGTGTACAAATGTGGTTTCTAATGAATAGTTTAAGCGAATTTTCAAATTTAATAACCCGATTATTCGGGTTTCCAAAGACTAAGTAACCGAGTTTTATTTATTTATTTTTTTTAAATGAATATTTTGTTTTTAGGCTATAAATGTGGTTTCCAATGCAAGTAAGCTTTTTAAGCAAGTATTCGGTTTTATAAAACCGATTAATCGGTTTTCTGAAAACCGAACAACCCATTCTGGGGTTTTTAACAAATATTTTATTTTTTAATACAAATGTAGGTTCTAATGCAAATAACTTATTTTCGAGCGATTATTCGAATTTATAAACTCGATTAATCGGTTATTCGAATTTATAAACTCGATTAATCGGTTTTCTGAAAACCGAACAACCGATTACTGAGATTTTTTCCAAGCGGAAATTTCGGGTTGGGAGTACAAATGCGGTTTCCAATGCAAATTAGAATTACATTAGAATTGTTGAACGAATTTTCGGTTTTATGAACCCGATTATTAGAGTTTCCAAATCCAAGTAACCGATTATTGGGATTTTTTTTCAAAAGAATATTTGGTTTTGGGTATAAAAATATGAATTTTAGAAGCAAATATTCGAATTTATCAAATAAATATTTCGTTTTTACACTACAAATGTGGTAATTAATGGAAATTAGCTTTTCTCAAGCGAGTATTCGGTTTTATGAACACGATTAATCGGTTTTCTGAAACTTGAACAACCGATTATTATTTTTTAACAAATATTTTTTGTTATACAAATGTGGGTTCTAATGCAAATTAGAAAATGTGTTCACATTTTTTCAGCCCTTATATTCGGTTTTCTCAAAAAGGAGTAACCGCTTCTTAGGATTTTTTCTAACGCACATTCCATTTTGGGAGTATAAATGCGGATTTTAATTCAAATTTGAATTTTTTAAGCGAATATACGTTTTTATAACCCCGAATATTCTGGTTGTCAAAAAACGAAAAACCGGTTTTATGCGTTTTTCAAATGTAAATGTTCGTTTTTAGGTTACAAATAGGGTTTCTTATGCAAATTAGGGATTTCCAAAAGGATTACTCGCTTATATATAAGCCCGAGTATTCGGGTTTCCAAAAACCGATTAACCTGTTTTTGGAACGAATATTTCTTTTCTTAGTACAAATCTGGGTTCCAATGCAAATTTAATTTTTTAATCGAATATTCGGTTTTAAAATTCCGATTTTTTCGGGTTTTCTTAACCCAAATAACCGGTTTATTTAGGATTTTCATATGTATATTTCGTTTTTAGGCTACAAATGGGGTTTCATATGCAAATTAGAGTTTTTCAAACGATTACTCGGTTATATAAACCCGATTATTCGGGTTTTCAAAAACCGAGTAACCGCTTTTTTTCAGGTTTTTTCAAATGAATATTTCTTTTTTAGGTTACAAATGTGGTTTCTACTGCAAATAAGGTTTATAAGCTTTTAAAACCGATTAATCGGTTTTCCAAAAATGAGTAACTAATTATTAGGATTTTTTTCAAACGCATATTTCATTATGGGAGTACAATTGTGGTTTCTAAAACAAATTATAATTTTACAATGGAATATTCGGTTTTATAAACTGAGTTATTCGGGTTTTCAAAAACCGATTAACCGTTTTTAGGGTTTTCAAATGAATATTTTGTTTATAGGCTACAGAGGTGGATTTTAATGATAACTAAATTCTTTTAAGTATTCGATGTTTCAAGACCAAAAATTCGAGTTACCAAAAACCGAATAACCGGGTTTTCAGTTTTTTTTAATTAGTATTTCATTTTTAGGCTACAAACGTGGTTTCTAATACAAATTAGCTATTTCCAAGCGAGTATTCGGTTTTATGAACCCGATCGATCGGTTTTCTGAAAACCGAGCCACCGATTATTTGTTTTTTTTTAAACCCATATTTCATTTTTGGAGTAAAAATGCGGTTTTCAATTTAAATTTCTTTTTTAAGCGAATATACGTAATTATAATGCCGATCATTCGGGTTTTCAAAAATCGAGTAACCGGTTTTTCTAGGATTTTTCAAATAAAATTTTCGTTTTTTGGTTACAAATAGGGTTTCTTATGCAAATTAGAGTTTTTCAAATGATTACCCAGTTATATAAACATAATTATTCGGTTTTCAAAAACCGAATAACCGTTTTTTCTAGGATTTTTCAAATTAATATTTCGTTTTTGGTCCACAAATGTGGTTTGTAGTGCAAATAAGCTATTTTTAAGCGAGTATTTGGTTTTATAATCCCGATCATTCGGGTTTCCAAAACCCGGGTAACCGATTTTTTGGAACGAATATTTCTTTTATTGGTACAAATTTGGGTTTTAATGCAAATTTCATTTTTTAATCGAATGTTCGGTTTTATCAACCCGATTATTCGGTTTTTTAAAAACCGAGTAACCGGTTTTTTAGGATTTTTTATATGAATATTTCGTTTTTAGGCTACAAATGTGATTTCTAATGCAAATTAAGTATTTCCAAGCAAGTATTCGGTTTTGTGAACCCGGTTATTCGGGTTTTGAAAAACCGTGTAATCGAGTTTTGAGATTTTTTAATAACGAATTTTTCGGTTTGGGCTACAAATGGGATTTCTATTGAAAATTAGATATTTCCAAGCGAGTATTCGGTTTTATGAACCCGGTTATTCGGGTTTCAAAAACCGGGTATCCGATTTTTGGGATTTTTATAAATGAACATTTTATTTTTAGGCTACAAGAGTGATTTCTAATGGAAATTCCCGTTTTCAAAACGATTACTCGGTTTTATAAACCCGATTATTCGGTTGTTCGAAAACCGAGTAACCGGTTTTTTGGAAAATTGTTTGTTTTTTATTGTTTTATTTCTTGGTTAATTACTTAATATCGAAAATATTTGGTTTTTGCTACATTTAATGGATTCCTTACAAATCCTCTCCTTTCTCTCATTTCTTGTTCTTGGCACATCTTTGAAATTCCTAACTAATTTATCTCAAAACCACTACATTATCTTATTAAAATTCCTGAAGACGAACAGTAATTTTTTTTTTTTTTTTTTTTTTTTTTTTTTTTTTTTTTTTGTTCTAACAAGAATTCAGCGCAATTTGTTTGAAGTTGGTCAATTTCTGGTCGGTTATCTCCCGTTCATGCCGTTTAGCCGATGATAAAGTGTTATTAATAAATTTCTCCCCAAAATCATTTTCATTTATTATGTCAAGAGCTCCATGGCAAAAGAGCAGCTTGGGAGTTGCAGAAAAAAAAATAAAATATATTTTTTCTTATTTCTTATCAAATTAACAGTGGAAATCACAACATGAAAGTAAACACTTCCGTCTTTAAAGTCACATTAATAAAAGTCAAGAGGAAAGAAAAAGATTTTTTTCTCTTCTTTTTTTTTTTGTGGAGAGGAAAAGAGAAGGGGGAGAGCAAGACCCACTCCTGGCAACAACTCATCAGATGTAATGTTGTTCTTTTTTTGTTTGTTTGCCTGCCTGCACTTTGCCTTTGAATAAAACGAAAGACTTAGACAACAAACTTCAAACGAAAGACTTAAGAACCAAACTTCCAATGAAAGCTAATAATGGCCAATATGGAGTTTTGATACAAATCCAATAGCTTTGTATTGTTTGTTGCTGTTGTTGTTGTTGTTGTATTGACGTTTCGTTTTCTAAACTAACTGATATCGTCTAATAAATTTTGCTTAACAATGTCTAATGTTCTTATAAAAGAAAAATTCGCTTTCCTTCCTGCTTCATTGGTTTTTTTCCTGCTGCTGCTTCTTCTTCAAACGATTGCGTTAAGATACCAGCCATGCACCTTGGGCCCAGAGGAAACCTGTAATGCCCCAGAGCTAGGCCAGGTAAGCGGCTGTGTGTGTGCGTGTTGCAGCAGAACCGAAAAACAAATGGCAAATCTATGTAATTACAAATAATAATTCTAAAAGCATTTATCTTTCCATTGCAGCTTCTTGGTCTTCCGCCATGGCATCTTCTAGTTTTCCGGGACGTCGGCTGGCACTATTGCTGCTCTGTGGTGGCTTATTTATGAAAACGACAACAAATCGACAAAATGCAATTTATGCGTTTTTTGTTCTTCGCATCTGCGGCATTCATTCATGGGTAATGGGCCATTGGCTTGGCTTCCTCATCCCAGCCAGCCATCCAACCAGTCAGCCAGCTCTCGTGTTGCTTTCCAGATGATGACGATCTAAGCCACAAGATATATTGTATATTTATATATAAATATAGAGACACAAGAGACACAGGGCAAGAATTTCATTCGACATTTAGTTATGTAATACCCTCAATGAGGCTTGCCACTACTTGGAAGCCATTTCGTACCCTTCCATCCTCAATTGATGAGATTAGTGTGTTGAAAATACATAAACCAAACCAAAAAACCTCCAGAGAGTTTTCACCAAACTGATTTCATTTTCGTGGGCTTTTCAGGGTCCTTTCCTCCAAAACAGAAAAAAAAAAAAATAAAAAATAAAAACAATACGAAAAACCCATTGCCATGGCCATTGAGATCAAATCACAGAAGCAGCTGCATAAATGTTTCATGGTAAAGATGAGACTTCTTCTTCTTCGTCTGCTGCAATTCCATTTCTAACTCTTCTCTTCATTTAATTTCATTCTTTTGTTTGGCAAGGAAATAGAAAAAAAGAAATGTGTGATTTGTTGGCAAAGCAAAGGCAACATTTAAGTGAGGCAAAGAAAAAAAAAAGAAAAACGAAAACCCCAGAACGAAAGGTGCAAAATTAGAAGCAGAAGCCATAGATGGAGGAACAGTGGGAGTATTAGTAAAATATTATAAAAAAATGAGGGACAAATTGCACAATAGATTAATTTTTTTTATAAAAAAAACTACTAAAAATTTTAAATTTGGTTACTCGGTTTTTTACGAACCGGTTATTCGGTTTTTGTCGAACCGGTTTTTGAGTTTTTTGAAACCGGTTATTCGGTTTTAAAATAGTTATTCCGTTTTTCCATCGTTTTTACTCTATTTTATTTGATTATTTATCAAAAACAAAAAACAATGAAAAAAACCCAAATAAACGATAACAAAAACCGAATAATCGGTTCCATAGTACACAATTACCGAATAAAAATCATATATTTATAAAAAATTATATATAAAAAAATATTCTTTACTACAAATACTAAACTTTTTAGGTTAGGCGGGTTTTTGAAACCGGTTATTCGGTTTTTATCGAACCAGTTATTTGGATTTTCCGTAGTTTCTATTCTATATTATTCATTATCTATCAAAAAAAAAAACGAAAAAGATTAAAGAAAAGGCGAAATAATCGGTACCAGAAACCGAATAATCGGTTCCATAATTCACAATCATATATCATATATTTACAAAAATATTATATATTAAAAAATATTTTACATATATAAATTTTTTTACGGTTACTCTGGTTTTTTTAAAACCGGTTACTCTGGTTTTTTAAAACCGGTTATTCGGTTTTTTGAAACCGGTTATTTGGGTTTTCCGGCTTTTTTATTTCAGTTTATTTGGTTCTTATCAAAAAGACCGAAAAATATTACCCAAAGCCCAAAAAAACGGTACCAAAAACCGAATATTCGGTTCCATAACTCACAATCAACGAATGAAAATTATATATTTCTAAAAAAAAATTAATTAAAAACTATTTTTTTTTACAAATGTTACATTTTTTGCGATTACCCGTTTTTTGCGAACCGGTTATTGGGATTTTTCTTTGTTTTTATTCTTGTTTTGTTTGATTATTTATCAAAAAGACCGAAAAAAATGAAAGAAAGCCCAAAAAATCGTTACCAAAAACCGAATATTCGGTTCCATAATTCATTGGAACCGATTATTCGATTCTTAATTCGATTTTACTGTTTTGTTTTATTATTTATCGAAACAAATGGGAAACACGAAGAAAAAAAAACTGAATATCCGGTTCCAAAAATCGAATAATCGGTTTCGAACCGAATAAAAATTCCATATTTCTCGTAAAAAATCGAAACCGAATACTGGAAAGTTGTTTCTTAAAAAAACAGACTTTGATTTAAAATAACGAGAATAAGCAAATTTCGAATTTGTATCCGGTTACTGGATTTTTTCAACCGATTACCAATTTATTAAAACAAACCAAAGAAAAAAACCTAATAACCGGTTCCAAGTATCGGAAAAATAATATTTTTGAATACAATTTTAAGTTTTATCTGGTTACTGGAATTTTTCAGTCAATTACCCGTTTTTTTTTTTGAACCGGTTGTTCGGTTCTTCAGTAGTTGTGATTGCTTTGTTTTATTATTCACTAAAACAAACGACAGCAAAATACGTGGAATGGGAAAAACAAAAAAAAATATACGAAAACCCGGTTCCAAAAACCGAATAATTTATATCAAATAACGTAATAACCGAATAAAAATATTATATTTGTATTTAAAATTTTAATGAGAATACAACAAAGTGCTATTGTGTTCATAAAAAAATAACTTTTTGATTTACAAAAACATCGAGTAACCGGTTTTGAAAAACCGGATAGTAAAATAAATTTAATATTTCTATCTGTTTTTCGGTTTCATATTTCTATGGACTAAACCAAAAGGAAAAACTAAAAAAAACTGGAACCCGGTACCAATCACCAAATGTGTGGGGTTTTTAAAACCCGAATATCCGGTTTCATCAGAATCACCGAATAAAATCACTTTAGTTGTAGTAAAAAGTCTCATTATAAAACAACAAAGCACTTTTTCATTTACAACAAATCAAAATTCCGTTTGAAAAAACCGAGTAACCGGTTTCATAAGAACTGAATAACCGAATACGATTCTTATATTTCTATTTAACAAGCTAATGAGATGACAACACAGTGCAATTTATAAAAACTATAGTTAAATATTGTTGAAAAACAACGAGTAATCGGTTCCACATAACCGAATAACCGGATCAAAATTGCATATTTTCATTCATTCATTATTGATAATGCAACAAAATAATTTTCCTTAAAGATTGTAATAAAATTCGTTGCAAGAAACCGAGTAACCGGTTTTAAAACTTATGTAACCGGTTATAAAACAGCTTACATTGGGAAAAAATTACCCTTTTAAACAAAAAATCCGCTGAGAATCAATGAAAAAATATTCAAATAATCCGTGTTTCAACAAAGAACGTTGAGGAATTTTTTCTTGCTTTGGGCCACTGTAACCACCAAGTTAAACATCTCTTAGAAAAAACATCTTTTCACGACACCCAACTCTCCTCCCAGTCATTTTTCTTCCACATCCTTCAACTTGCTTGGTTCTGACAACAAAGATCTCACACATTCCCTTTTATTTTTCTATGGGCAATTGGCAAATAAATACAGCTGCCAATTTTGTCAATAGCTTTGCCCCATTGCTTGGACCGATAAGTTAAAGAGCTTGGAGCATGGCAAAGCAGATAAAAGGGAATTGAAAATGAAAACGCACATGCATGTGGCAGCACACAGGTACTCGACGTGAGTTGAGGTAAACGGGCCCCAATTGGGGTAGGGAATTTTGAATTGTTTCCCTAATGAGTTATGAGAGGCCCTACTGGTCTCAGGCCCCTTCAAGAGGGGCATATGTCCTATGACAATAACATTTTTCCAAGTTTTTCCTTTTCTTTGTCTCAAAAAAAAAAAAAACAACAACAAATGTTCGTTCTCCAGAGAGTGTCAAATGTTTCGAGCAATTGTTAACATGCTCGTAGGCCTGCTGTTCTATTCCTTGGCATTGTTTGCTTTCCCATAAATAGCCCTGACATGCTAATGTTAAATACGCTTACAAACTTGTAAAACAAACATTACAAGCAAATAAAACAAAACGAATTTGACAGAGTTTCAAGTGGAAGATACATTGTCTTTGGTAAACGTTATTAAGAATGCACATTGCAATAATGATATGATAGAAGTAAGTGAAAAAAAACCGGATAACCGGTTACAAAAACTTAGAAACCGGTTACAAAAACCGGGTCACCGCTTATAAAATCTTGGAAACCGGTTATAAAACTTGCGTAAGAGATTTAAAATTTCATTCTACTGAAAATATGATCGGAAATAAACTAAATAAAGTTATTGAGGTGCATTTAAACAAATTGATACCGAGTAACCGGTTACCAAACCCGAGTAATCAATCTATAATTTCACTTGGAGTTTTGTTTTATTGCAAAAATTGTAAAAGATATACTTTGCAATGATGACAAAGGAAAAAAAGCCTGTAGTAATACCGAGTAACCGGTTACAAAATGTAAGTAATGTAAGTAAACCGGGTAACCGGTTATAAAAACCGTTTAACAGATTGAAAATTTAATTCTATTGAAAAAATGATCGGAAATAAACTGTATAAAGTTATTGAGGAGCTTTCTAACAAATTGATAGCGAGTAACCGGTTACCAAGCCCGATTAATCGATCTATAATACCACTTGTAATTTAATTTTATTGTACAAATTGTAAAAAATATACATTGCAATGATGTCGATGTAAAAAAAGGCCTGTAGTAATACCGAGTAACCGGTTACAAAATGTAAGTAATCGATTATAATGAAATATTTTTGATTTTACTCTTTTGCTTTTATTAGAAAAATTGAATAATCCATGAAAAATATGGAGAAAAATAAAATATACCGGTTACAAAAACTGGGAAACCGGTTACGAAAAACGGGTAAACGGTTACAAAAACTTGGAAACCGGGTAACACATTGAAAATTTTATTCTATTGAAAATATGATTGAAAATAAACGGTATAAAATTATTGAGGTGGTTTTCAACATATTGATAACGAGTAACCGGTTACCAAACCCGAGAAATCGATCTATTATTTCACTTGGAATTTAGTTTTCTTGCACAAATTGTAAAGAATATACTTTGCAATGATGACAAAGGGAAAAAAAACCTGTGAATACCGAGTAACCGGTTATAAAATGTAAGTAATCGATTAAAATTAATTATTTTTGATTTTACTCTATTCCATTTATTAGGAAAATAGAATATTCAATGACTATGTTAGAGAAAACAACCAAAATATACCGAGTAACCGTTTCCCAAAACCGGATAACCGGTTACAGAAACATAGTAACCTATAAAAAATATCAATTCTAACTTTATTCCACTGTAGATGTTATGATAAATTGACAATTTTATAATGAACACCGAAAAACCCGGATGAAATATACCGAGTAACCGGTTCCAGAAATCAAGTAATCAATCGAAAAATATCATTTATGATATCTATGTATTGTAATTTTTTCGAAAACAGACTATGCAATTATTATAATGCAGAAAACGTCTAAAATATACCGAGTAACCGGTTACAAAAGCCGACTAATTTATTAAGAAACATCAAACCATCTTCTTACGTACTGCAGATATTACGAGGAATGGATTATAAAATAATGAGATCACCGGAAACAGCGAAAAATGTCGAGTAACCGGTTTCAAGTTCCGAGTAACCTATTGGAAATATCAACTCTAAATTCGTACATTATGCAGGTATTATGAAGAATTGATTATATAACATTGAGGTCAGAGGAGACCGCTAAAAATATCGAGTAACCGATTACAAAAATCGAGTAACCTATTGGAAATAACTATTCCAATAGGTTAAAAATGTCGAGTAACCGGCTAAAAAAGACCGAGTAACCTATAGCAAATATTAATTTTAAATTCGTACGTACTACAGGTATTATGAAGAATAGATTGTATAACAATGAGATCAGATGAAACCGCTAAAAATGTCGAGTAACCGGTTACAAAATCAAAAACCTATTAGAAAGAACAATTTCAAATTCGTTTTATTATAGCTATTGCAAAGAATAAACAATATAATGAATATATCTAAAAAAGGGGCTAAAATATACCGGGTAACCGGTTACAAAAATCAATTAATCAATCAAAAAATATCATTTATGATAACAATCTGTTGTATATATTTTGAAAACAGACTAGTCAATGATGATTACTGAGAAAATGTACTGAGTAACCGGTTACAAATGCCGAGTAACCTATTGAAAATATCCATTCAAACTTCATTGTTCTAAGATTATCATGAAGAATAGGTTATATAATAATGAGATAAGTGAGTACAGCTAAAAAAATGGAGTAACCGGTTACAAAAACCGAGCAACCGATTGAAAATATAAAATTCAACTTCGTTCTATAGTAGCTATTACAAAGAATATATTCTACAATGAAGATAACCGATAAAAGTGAAAAAATATACCGAGTATCCGGTTCGCAAAAACCGAATAATTGATTGCAAAATGTCATTTCTGATTTCTATCTATTATATATAATGAAATAAAGTCTTCTTAATAATAACAATGGAGTAACTGTAATAAATTCACCAAGTAACCGGTTACAAAAACCGAGTAACCTGTTAGAAATATCAATTCTAAATTCCTGATACTAAATATATTATGAAGAACAAATAAAATATATAAATTTATAGTAAATTATAATACAATGAGATCATAAAAAAGAGCTAAAAATATCGAGTAACCGGTTGCAAAAATTCGAATAATCACCTGAAAATATTATTTTTTTCCGTTGCTTTGCTTTGTATAGAAAAAATTGACTATATACTGACTACAAAGTTGTACGAGGCTATAAATAACCAATTAACCCCTAAAAATAAGCGAGTAACCGGTTCAAAACCTGAGTAACCTATTACAAATATCGATATTTTTCCGGTGTTCCTCAGTAATTTTCAATAACACACTATTTAATGAATATCCTAAGAAAAATGGATAAAAAAATATCGAGTAACCGATTAATAGAACCGGGTAGTCGATTTGAAATATTGCAAAAAACTAAGTTCTATTATAGAAAATTTATAATGCTGATAAATGTGAAAATTGATTAAAATGAATAAAGTAACCGGTTCAAAAACTGAGTAACCGTTAACCAAAACCCAAATAAATGATTCAACATACAAGGGTTTTATCTCCTTTTTGTAAAGAAATTATTTACAACGCACTACACAATGAAAATAACTATGGAAACTGCCAAAAACGACGAGTAACCGATTAAAACAATTGAGTAACCGATCACAAATATTGTTTATAACTAAGTTAAGTTGCATAAAGTGTACATACTACACAATATAATGGCGATAATTGTGAAAATTTTTAAAGAATACTAGGTAACCGATTAAAACGAACGAGTAACCGGTAGCAAATAACCAAGTAATTGTTTAAAAAAAATAATTTTAGTATAGTTCTTCAATAGAATTTATTAACAATGCATTACATTATAAAGATAAAAGGGAAAACTGCTAAAAAATATCGAGTAACTGATTGAAATAACCGAATAACCGATTAAAAAAATTTAACCAAAAAAATCTGTTATTTTTGTCATTTTTATTAACAATGCATTACATTATAAAGTTATGAGGGAAAACTGTTGAGAATATCGTGTGGTTGATTAAAATAACCGAATAACCGATTAAAAATATCACCAATAAATCAGTTATTTTTGGTCCACTCTATTTTAGATACTACGTAAATCGTAAGTTAAACACTAAAAATATATGGAACAGTTTAACTTGCCCAAGAAGTGATAGGTGCAGCAATTGTCTCATGGGTAACCGGTTACCAAATTAAAAAAAAAATACATTTTTGGGATTAAATCCAATCCATCAATAGTGTTTCATGTAAAAATTTATTTAATACATTATTTCAGGTTCGTTCAAGTGCCCAATAGGCAACAGGTCACATTAGTAACCGGTTACCAAATTCAGGCAAATATATGTTTTAGGGATTACAATCGGAGGCATTAAAATTACTTATCATAAAACTCATTTAAAACATCTCAAGTTCATTAGAGTGCCGAATAGGCCACGGGTGACATGAGTAACCGGTTACCAAAATTGAAATATATTACCAATTATAGTCTATAATCATCCTCTCTTAAAATGTGTTTTGATATTTTGGGTATTTGAGATTTCATTAAATCAACTGCCAAATCAGAACGAAAAATTGGGTTACACGAGTAACCGGTTACCAAATTTAAATATATCCACCAGTTATAGCCTATAATCGCCCTCAGGTAAAATGTGTTTTTGATGTTTGTTCATTACAGACTTCATCAAATAAACTTTTGGATCAAAACGAAAAATTGGTAACCGGTTACCAAATTCAAAAATTGGCCTGAAGAAAGCGATTTTAATTTTTTTAGATATTTTTATATATTTTAAAAACTTTTAGAATACTTAGCCTAGGTCACCTAGTGAAAGGTGCACTATTGGTCACATGGTGGGTAACCGGTTACCAAATGTTAAAAAAATTATTTGAGGACATAGAATTGATTCTAAATAAAGTTAATACTGCCGAAAAATTGGGTCACATGAGTAAATACTTTTTAAGTCCTTTGAAAAGGAAAATATGTCAAGGGCCACATGGGTAACCGGTTACCAAACTGTAAAATATTTCGATTTTTTAGCCTTAATTTGATACCCGTAAAAATAGACATTAAAATTTTGTTGTTTAAAAATTTTAGAATAAATTCTCAAATATCAAAAATTCTCAAATAATACAGTAAATTGGTAACCGGTTACCAAATGCACGAAAATTAGTCATAGAACTTAAAATCGGTTTTAATTTTAATTTTTTCTCTTCATTTTAAACCCTAAAATTTACAAACATCGTTGAATAATTGAAATCAAGAACCCGCCGAATTCAGATCGCAAAATAAATACTCAAATAATACAATAAAAAAAATTGGTAACCGGTTACCAAATTAAAAAAAAAATAAGTCCAAATTCTTAAAATCGATTTTAATTATTTTCTTTGCATTTTAAAACCGTAAAATTTATAAAAATCGTTAAAAATTTTAAATCAAGAATTCGAACTCAAGCCCCCCTCCGGAAACCCTCTCCTAAATTGTGGTAAATAAATATATTTGTCCCCCTGACCTCCAGCTCATTTTCAGTTTCATTTCAATTTGAATTTATTTCACTTATCTTTGAGAAAATATTTAAGCCACCAGCGAACGCTCCACGTTTCGTTTTCATGCGGATTATGTGATTGTTGTTCTTTCGTTGTTGTTGTTGTTAAATACTTTGTCATTTGTAGAACGCCTCCTGTCAACACCTTATGAAAATACGTATTATTTAACGTCACTTAATACACCTCCGCCTGGGGTGATTTTCTTATGATTTTTGCCGTTGTTGTTATTGTTGTGGTGGAACCTCCACCACACATCAACGACTCCAATGGTGGAGGTAAGCCAGCGATCAGACAGACCAATATGCCAACACCACACAACCCGAAAAAATCAACAACAACGACAACAAAACAAAGCTGTTTGGTGGAGGTTTACATATTGTGCCCTCCTTGCCTCCCTCCCTCCCTCCCTCGCTCTCTCACACAAGGCTCCCTAGCACTTTGGCCCCTTTGTGTAATGCCAATAAACGGGGTTCTGTTTACCAAATGCGTGCCCTGTCGTTTCTTTGAATTGTTGTTGGGGTTGCTGTTGTTGGCGGGCGCTGAACAATGACAGCTGCGTATATGACTGTCAACACATGACATTCCGATATTTACTTTTATTCTCAACTGATAATGAAAATTGAAATCTGAAAAGCTTACTGTGGCTTTAAGTACAAACAAACGCACGCACACACACACACGCAGTCTTGGTGTTGCTGTGCGGAGATCTCCCTAGCAAATGAATTTCCAATGAGATAGGGGTTCAAAGTTTTCTTTCGTGGGGGAGCACAATGGGATAAAAAGCTAGACACTCTAAGGTAGCGGCCTCTGTAGGACATTAGCAGATTTGGAGACAGTTGGGAATTCTGAGACGAACTACTCCGCAGTAGTGGCCTCTGGAAGTCGACGTCGTCGTCGAAGTCAGCTACTCTGTCTATGAGACCAGCTACTTTATAGTAGAGGTCTCCGAGTACAGCAAGTCCACAGCGGGAATCTCTGATGCGAGAGGGTTCTGAGGATATATACTCTACATTAGAGCCTCTGAAGCGGCCTCTGATTCCAGCTACTCTACAGTAGAGGCCTCTAGAAATCTGCTACTCTGCAGTGTAGAGGCCAGCTACTTTACAGTAGAGGCCAGCTAGAAGTCTGCTACTCTGTAGTAATTGCCTCCGAAGTCAGCCACTATACAATAAAGACCTCTGAGGCTAGTTACTCTCCGATAGAGGCCTCTGAGGACAGCTACTTCTCCCTAGAGGCCTCTAAGTCCAGCTACTCTACGGTAGATTCATTCTGGACCAGCCACTCAACAGTAGCGGCATCTGAGGCCAGCTACTCTACAGCAGAGACCTCTGAGGCCAGCGACTCTACAGTAGAGACCTCTGAGGCCAGCGACTCCACAGTAGAGGCCTCTGAGGCCAGCTACTCTACACTAGAGGCCTCTGAGGCAAGCTACTCTACAGTAGAGGCCTCTGAGGCCAGCTACTCTACAGTAGAGGCCTCTGAGGCCAGCTACTCTACACTAGAGGCCTCTAGGGCCAGCTACTCTACAGTAGAGGCCTCTGAGGCCAGCTACTCTACACTAGAGGCCTCTGAGGCCAGCTACTCTACACTAGAGGCCTCTGAGGCCAGCTACTCTACACTAGAGGCCTCTAGGGCCAGCTACTCTACAGTAGAGGCCTCTGAGGCCAGCTACTCTACACTAGAGGCCTCTGAGGCCAGCTACTCTACACTAGAGGCCTCTGACAGATCAGCTACGTGGCAGTAGAGGTCTCTGAGGTCAGCTACAATACAGTAGAGCTTTCTGAGACCAACTACTTGACAGTGGAGGCCTCTGAGATCAGAAACTTGGCCTCTGAGGCCAGCTACTCTACAACTACTTGACAGTAGAGGCTTCTGAGGCTAGGACTTGATATTAGAGACCTCTGAGGCCAGTTACTCAACAGTAAATGACTCTGAGATCACCTATACAAAAGTAGGGGCCCCTGAAGCCAACTACTACCTCAACTTTGAGGCCAGCTACTTCACACTAAAGGCATTTGGAGACTATCTACTGAGGTCAGTTACTCAAAAGTAAATGACTCTGAGATCAGCTATTCAAAAGTAGGGGCCCCTGAGTCCAGCTACTCAACAGTACATAACTCTGAGTTCGGCTATTACAAAATAGAGGGCTCTGAGGCCATTTACTTTACAAAAGTCGATAAGACCATAAAAGCCTAAAGGTCGATAAAAAAGTGTGGGACGTCACTAAGACATATTGAAGGTCGACAAGACAGTAAAGTATCCATAAAACATCTAAGTAGGGTTTTGTACAGATCCGGTGAGACCTGAGGGCACATTTGAGTTCGGTACGTTCGCTTGGAGCTTAAATGAAAACTAAGATCATTCAGAAAGGAAATCCGAAAGGCTGACAAGCCATCTTAGACGTGGATAAAGAGGCGATAAAGACCCTAAAGGTCGGTAGCACAGCTAGGTGACCGATCAAATCTTTGGTGGTAGGTAAAATTCCGATAAGCACTTCTTGAGGATTACATCCCATTGTGCAGCCATTACATCGATGCATTGGCTGCAATGCGTCTTGGCGATTTTTTTTTTTTTTTTATTTTTCTTTTCACAGTTGACAGTTCTGGGTTTTAATGCCACCAAGATTTTCTTTTGTCTTATTCCCGGATTCGTTCGGTTTTATGATCAGATCATGTGTTTGCATTTGGTTTACAACAAAGAAGGAGGCAGCCAACCAGTCAGCCCGTCAGTCATTCATTAAAAAATAATAAAAATAAGTACTTATTTGTTTGCGAAGTGTTTACAGAGCTCAGAGGAGGGCATTACAATACTTGATGGCAGATTTTTTTTTTTTTTTTTTTTTTTGAAAAAGTGCGCAGGCGTTCATTGTTTATTTTGTAGGGTTATTTTCTGTTTGATTTGCTACTTTGGCTGGGGATTAATGGTTTATGTAAACCATGTTAACAGAATGGTGGCCCAAGAATGAAAACAAAAGTTTTTTTTTTTTGTGGAAGGAAGGAGAGAAGAAGGGATAAAAAGGGCAGAGAAGAAGGCCATGGAGAAAAAAGGCCATGAAATTTAAAGTTGAATTCTCAGATCTCTTAAATAAATGAGATGTTCTTAATTAAGCCATTAATTTTGAAATTTTTTTTTTTTTAATTGTTATTTTCAATTTTTGGTAACCTGAGCCTTGCCAAAAAAAGGCAAGGCCACAAAATGCCAAATTTTGTAAGGCCATATGTTGCAAGAAGCTGATATTCATTCACAAAAAAAGGTCAGGACAAAAGCACAAGGCTTATTAGCATTCAAGAGCCTTAAAAGTGGATTCTCTCCAAGCCTACCCCAGAAAAAATTCCTTCCACTTGGGTGGCCTTTTATTGATTGAGTTTTGAATTTCATCAGCAGCAGCAAAAAAAATTCTCAAAGGACCAAATAAATCACCCAGTCTCTAAATTATGTTCCATATGGGAGTTGCCCTGCCAAAACCAAAAAAAACCTTAGAACAAAGAACCATTCTAGAAAAGTTTTGCAAAACAATTTTTTTATGGCTCCTGCGGGTGTCCATAAAGGGTTTGGTTGGTAGCTGACCTAATTGATTGGTTCATATGCGCGGACCACCAAGATTGTTGCAAAATCTTTATTCTTTTCGGCGTCACACATTCATCGAACTGAATGTGTGCATGCCGAAAATTATAGGTTCTTGGAATTAGGAAACATGAGAAGGTCACATAGCCATTAAGCCACCAGCCAGGCCATGGTGGTCGGCAGTACCACCACCACCATTCACTTGGTTGATTAAATTTGTGGCCACAATTTCAATTTGCAAATATCTTTTGGCAGCCTATTTATTTTAATTATAGGAAGGGGGCTATTGTTGAGTGTTTCAAATCCTACACCCAGGGAAAAATCACAGTTGAAAGGAAAGAAGAAAAAATTCGAAATTTTTAAATAATAAAAATTTTTTAAATAATTTTTTAGGTCCATATCCAGAGCCTTAAACGTAGATCTTTTAAAGAAATTTTCAGGACCATCAGCAGAGCCTAAAACGTGGATTTTTTAAAGAAATTTTTACCAGAGCCTTAAACGTGGATTTTTTAAAGAAATTTTCACCAGAGCCTTAAACTTGGATTTTTTAAAGAAATTTTCGGGATCATCACCAGAGCCTTAAACTTGGATTTTTTAAAGAAATTTTCGGGATCATCAACAGAGCCTTAAAGATTTCTTATTTTTTTAAAAAATTTTTTAAAGAATTTTTCAGACCCATATCCAGAGCCTTGAACGGGGATTTTTTAAAAGAATATTTCAGGCCCATATCCAGAGCCTTAAACGTAAATTTTTTAAAGAAACTTTCAGGACCATCTTCAGAGCCTTAAACGTGGATTTTTTAAAGAAATTTTCAGGAACATCACCAGAGCCTTAAACGTGGATTTTTAAAAGAAATTTTCAGACCCATATCCAGAGCCTGAAACGTGGATTTTTAAAAGAAATTTTCAGCCCCATATCCAAAACCTTAAACCTAGATATTTTAAAGAAATTTTCAGGCTCTTATCCAGAGCCTTAAACGTGGAATTTTTAAAGAGATTTTCAGGCCCATATCTAGAGCCATAAACGTGGATTTTTTAAAGAAAATTTCAGGACAATCACCACAGCCTTAAACCTGGATTTTTTAAAGAATATTTCAGGCCCATATCCAGAGCCTTAAACGTAAATTTTTTAAAGAAACTTTCAGGACCATCTTCAGAGCCTTAAACGTGGATTTTTTAAAGAAATTTTCAGGAACATCACCAGAGCCTTAAACGTGGATTTTTAAAAGAAATTTTCAGCCCCATATCCAGAGCCTGAAACGTGGATTTTTAAAAGAAATTTTCAGCCCCATATCCAAAACCTTAAACCTAGATATTTTAAAGAAATTTTCAGGCTCTTATCCAGAGCCTTAAACGTGGAATTTTTAAAGAGATTTTCAGGCCCATATCTAGAGCCATAAACGTGGATTTTTTAAAGAAAATTTCAGGACAATCACCACAGCCTTAAACCTGGATTTTTTAAAGAAAATTTCAGGACAATCACCACAGCCTTAAACCTGGATTTTTTAAAGAATATTTCAGGCCCATATCCAGAGCCTTAAACGTGGATTTTTTAAAGAATTTTCCATGACCATCTTCAGAGCTCTAAACGTAGATTTCTTAAAGAATTTTTTAGGACTATCTTCAGAGCTCTAAACGTAGATTTCTTAAAGAATTTTTTAGGACTATCTTCAGAGCCTTAAATGTGGATTTTTTAAAGAATATTTCAGGTCCATATCCAGAGCCTTAAACGTGGATTTTTTAAAGAAATTTTCAGAGCCCTAAACGTGGATTTTTTAAAGAAATTGTCAGAGCCCTAAACGTGGATTTTTTAAAGAAATTGTCAGAGCCCCAAACGTGGATTTTTTAAAGAAATTTTCAGAGCCCTAAACGTGGATTTTTTAAAGAAATTGTCAGAGCCCCAAACGTGGATTTTTTAAAGAAATTTTCAGAGCCCTAAACGTGGATTTTTTAAAGAAATTGTCAGAGCCCCAAACGTGGATTTTTTAAAGAAATTGTCAGAGCCCCAAACGTGGATTTTTTAAAGAAATTGTCAGAGCCCTAAACGTGGATTTTTTAAAGAAATTGTCAGAGCCCCAAACGTGGATTTTTTAAAGAAATTGTCAGAGCCCCAAACGTGGATTTTTTAAAGAAATTTTCAGGTCCATCTGCCCACCCCTGAATGTGGATTTTTTTAAGAATTGTTTCAGGCCCATCTGCCGACCCCTGAATAAGGATTTTTTTAAAGTATTTTTCAGGCCCATCTGCCGACCCCTGAATAAGGATTTTTTTAAAGTATTTTTCAGGCCCATCTGCCGACCCCTGAATAAGGATTTTTTTAAAGTATTTTTCAGGTCCATCTGCCGACCCCTGAATGTGGATTTTTTACCGAAATGTTTAAGCCTATCCCCAGAGTCTAAAAATTGGATTTTTAAAGATTTTTTCAAGCCTATCTTCAGAGACTTAAAGTTTAATTTTTAAAGCCATTTTTAAGCCCATCTCCAGAGCCTTAAAATTAGATGTTTTAAGGAATTTTTAAATCCTATCTCCAAAGCCCTAAACTTGGATTTTTTAAAGATTTTTTTTTCAAGCCAGTCTTCGCAGCCCAAAACCCGGCTTCTTAAATTGTGTTTACAGAAACTTTCAAGCCCTTCCCCAGAGAGTATTTTTTAACGATTTTTTAAAGCCTTAAGCCTGGATTTTTGAAATATTTTTTTGAAATAATTGTTAAGCCTACCACGAAGCCTCAAGCTTTGATTTTTTTAAAGATTTTTTTCTAGTCTATCTTCTGAGCCTTAATCCTGGATTTTCTAAAGATTTTTTACAAATTTTTTTCAAGCCTGTCTCGAGGGTCTAAAAGATGGATTTTTTGAAGAATATTTTATGCCACACTCTCAAGTCATAAATCTGGAGTACGAAATATGGATTTTAAGAGCATTTAAAGCCTCTTGCAGGAGTTTTGAAAAATTGTTTTTAAAGAGCTTTAAGGCTCGTTTAAGAGATTCTGTAAAGAAATTTCCTCCCTCGAGTTTTGAGCGCGGATTTTTATCGAATTTTTCAAGCCACCTTCAGGGGTCTTTAACGACAAATTTTTAGAGTCATATTCAAGGGTCTTGAAAACTGTTTTTTTTTTTTTTTTTTTTGGAATTTGAAGCTCCTCTCAGATTTTTAACATATTTTTTTACATTCACATTTCCTATTTTTATAGATTTTAATTTCATGCCAAATTCTTAAAACTCTTTTCAATATTTTTTTTTTATGTCCCCATATCGGGAAGAAATCACTCTACCATTTAATTACTTAATTTTTAAAACCCAAACGTCATTTGAGCCTTCCAATCGCATATGGAAAGTGTAAGTGTGTGTGTGTGTGAGGGCATAATTTTAACAGTCAATTAAAATTTAAATATTTTTTGTCGCTCCATCCCAACCATCCAGCTAGCCCGCCAGCCATCCCACACCATTTGCTAAATATTGTTCTGCCACACATTTGTACAACCAATTAACCATGTCAGTCGCCAAGGCAAGTCTCCAGACGTAGGCCAGCATTAAATGTTGCCACTTCGATGTCCAACTGTGCGTTCGGACGATATACATCTTTTCAACAAGTTTTCCAGTGAAATTTGATGCGTGCAAATTTAAATTAAAGTGACATTTTCAGTTTTTAATAGAGAGAAGGACACTTTCAAGAGCTAAATTTGTCAATTCAAGCAGAATGATTAGTCTTTCACAAAACCAAAACTGTCAATTGGCATTAGATATCAAAATTGGGTATGGTGGTGGAGTGATATAGGATCTGATGGAGGGGCGTAGGCGAAATGAAAAGTTTTAAAGCGAAAGTAAATGAGATGGTAGATGGCAGGCATATCAATATCAATAAATTTCTGGGAAAAAAGGTAGGCTTACCACCAAAGGAAATTTTTAAATTACCTGCAAAGAAAAAGAAAAGAATACATTAGAAGGAAATTGAAAAAAAAAAACGTTTAGAATTAAAAATAAGAAGAGAAAGGGTGAAAAGGTTCGAATTTAAAAAAATAAAGATTTTTAATATTTCCAACGTATTTTTAAAAGTTTTTCTGAAAAAAGTCTTGAAATTTCATGGAAAAAATCTTTAAAAATAGGTGTTTGGATGTCCTGATGTATTTCTTGAAAAATCCTAAAAAAATCCACGTTTAGAGGACTTGAAGTTTCCAGGAAAAATTCTTTAACAAATCCCAGTTAAAAAGTATCCGAGCTTTAAGATCTTGCAGGTTCTTGGACAAATTCTTTAAAAAATCCACGTATAGAAGCCCCCTTAGATCCTTTGAAATATTCGTAAAATTCCACATTTAAAATCCATTTAGGCCCTTGGAAAAAAATCTTATAAAATCCAGGTTTGGAGGACCTTTAGGTTCTTGGTATAATTCCTTAAACAAAATTCATGTTAGGTGGTCTCTACAAAAATTTCTAAAACAATTCACGATCATAGGCTAATTGAATCCTTGAATACATTTTCTAAAAATTAATTTTTAGAGGTCATGAAGGATTTTGGAAAAAATCTGAAAACATCTAGGTATAGTTAGGTTAGATCTTCAAGAAAAAAAAACAAAAATCCAAAAAATAAGCCCAGGAAAAAGCCATTTAAGTCCTTGAAAAAATCGTTAAAAATCGACGATTAGAGGACAAAAAAAAAAACCAAAAACTCAATTGAATGGAAACCATTCAGGTCGGTGAAAAATTTCTTTGAAAGCCCCACGTTTAGAGACGCAATAGATCGTTGGATAAAGTATATAGAAATCGAATATTTGAGGTTCTCTATGCCCTGGAAACTCTATGGGTTCTTGAAAAAGTCTTAGACAATCCAATATATCCTTGGAAAAATTCCTAAGCAATTAAAAAAAAAAAAATACATTTAAAATCCACATTCCGTTGCCTAGAATATTTTTGGAAATCAATTTTAAAAATTGACGCTTAAAGCCTCGGCGTTTACAGTCAAAATATGTCTCATAAAAACAAAAAACTTTTTTTGAAGCCCCTTTAGGTCCTTAGGAAAATTTCTTGAAAAACCCCAACTTAAGAGGTCAATCGGGTTCTTGGAAAAAAATATTTAAAACTCTAAGTTAAAGGGTCAAAAAATCTTTAAAATATTTATTTTAAAGCCCAATAGGTCCTTGGATTTTTTTTTTTCGAAAAATCCACGTCTGAGAGCCCAATAGGTCCTTAGAAAAAATTTATACAAATTCAGATTTTTAGGTCTGTGAAAAAAATCTTCAATAAATCTTAAAAAATCCAGATGCCATTTAGGTCCTTGAAAAAATTTAAAATTCACATTTGGATGTCCTTGGAAAAATCTTAATTTTTAGAAAATTCCTTTAAAATGATCCATGTTATTTTTAAAATTCCGCGATCAAAGGCCCAATAGGTGCTTAGAATTTAAGAAAGATTTTGTCGGAAAGATTTCTCCAAGGCCATAGAGGTCCTTGAAATATTATTTAAGAAAAAATCCCTTTAATGGCTCCTTAGTTCCTTGGAAAATTCTTTACAAAAACGTTTGAAGGATCTATGTTTAGAGGTTAATATGTATGTCCTTGGAAAAAACTTTAGAAAAATGTATGGATAAAAAAAATCAAATCAGACCCTTCAAAAAATTTTAAAAATTTAAGTTTCAGAAGCATTTTAGGTCCTTGAAAAAATTCTCTTTAGTGGGCTCTTTAGGTCATTGGAAAATTCCTCATAAAAATCCACGTTTGAAGATCCAATGGGTCCTTAGAAAAAGTCTTTACAGAAATCTATGTTTAGAGGTTAATATGTATGTCCTTGGGAAAAACTTTAGAAAAATGTATGGATAAAAAAAATAAAATCAGACCCTTGAAAAATTTTAAAAATTTTAATTTTCAGAAGCATTTTAGGTCCTTGAAAAAATTCTCTTTAATGGGCTCTTTAGGCCATTGGAAAATTCCTCATAAAAATCCATGTTTGAAGATCCAATGGGTCTTTAGAAAAAGTCTTAAAGGAATCCATGTTTAATGGCCAATATGTCCTTGGAAAAATCCTAAGAAAAATGTATGGTTAGAAAAATAAATCAGATCCTTCGAAAAAATCTTTTAAAAATAATTTTCCAAAGCCTTTTAGGTTCTTGAAAAAATTCCCTTTAATGGATTTTTAGGACCTTGACAATTTTCTATAAAAACCAACGATGTATTTAAAAAAAGTCTTCAAGAAATTCATGTTAAGTAGCCATTATTTCCTTGGAAACCCCCGCAGAAAAATGTATAAAAAATCAAAGCAGATCCTTCGAAAAAAATCTGAAATAAATAATTTTAGGAAGCCTGTTAGATCCTTGAAAAAAATCTCTTTAAGGGGCTCATTAGGTCAATGGAAAAAATCTCATAAGAATCCACGTTTAAAGATCCAATGGGTCCCTAGAAAAAGGAAGGAATCCATGTTCTTGAAAAATCTTTAGTAAAAAGTATGGATGTAAAAAATAGATCCTTTAAAAAATAAAAAAAAAATTCATTTTTCAAAAGCGTTTGAGATCCTTGAAAAAAAAAAATCTCTTAGGAGGATCTTTAGGTCAATGGAAAATTCCTCATAAACATCACATTTGAAGGTCCAATGGGTCCTCAGAAAAAGTTTTAAAGGAATCCATGTTCATGGACCCATCAAATCAGATCCTTCGAAAAAAAATCTTAAAAAAAATAATTTTCAGAAGCCTTTTAGGTTTTTGAAAAAAATTCTCTTTAAGGGGCTCTGTAGGTCAATGGAAAATTCCTCATAAAAATCCGCGTTTAAGGGCCTAAGAAATAGTCTTAAAGGAATCTACGCCAATTTGTCCTTAGGAAAAACTGTAGAAAAATGTATAGGTCTCTAATTTTTTATTTGTAGTTCTTAATGGGTTCTAGCTAGGGCGAAAAAACCATAAAAAGGTACCTCCTGATATTCAATATTTTTATCATATTAGCCAGATTTTTTCACGTTTGTTTTTTTATAGCGAATGCTGAAGGGTATTGAAAGTTCGTTCCGAATGAACTTAATGTTTTTTATTTGTTCATAATAATTTTGGTAATTAAAGTTCTCAGTAAGAAGAAGAAACCACCCTTGCCAAAAAAGATCACCATAGGTACACGTTGTAATTGGCATCTTGATTACTGACGAGGGTAGAAAACCTCTACACGACAAAATTTTCAATGTAGGTCAATATTTCGGAGTAGCACCCATAGCGCCAGGTACCTCCTGCTTTTACCTATTTCGAGGGTCTCGACTAAATTGTTTCCAATCGATTGAGCTAAAAAAAATTGTATTTAGGCTACTTCTGGAGTAGAAAATCATTTCAGAATTTCAAATTGACATATATATTTTGGTATAGTGCCCATATAACGACGATACCTCCCTGGCCCACCTTCATAACCAATATACTCTGGGGAAGGTGGAAAATTCAAAATGCAGGTGATGGCATTAGATGAGAATATAAAACCAACAATTGGGTTTTCAATTCGTAGGCTAAATGTTTTGTGTGATTATATGATATTGGTGCCACATAGCCGTACCTCTCAGGTCGGTCCACGTTCCCCAAATAATATTGTCGAGGGATTGAGAAATTCCATATGGTGTTAATTATATGGGGTAAAAATAAGGGATTTTGAGGTCTCCGGCCAATATGGGAGCTGAGAAGTTCTAAGTGGGGCCAATCGTATTGGTCAAATCCCTTACAAGGTTTTGAGTTCTCCGAACAATTTTTAATTTTATGTGGATTTTTGACTTCTTTAAATCTAAATCCAGGAGGGTCAAACAAATTTTTTTTTATTATTTTTTATTTATTTATTTTTTTATTTTTTATTTATTTATTTATTTATTTTTATTTATTTATTTATTTTTTTTTTTTTTTTTGAAAAATTCACGATTTTTACTTTGAGTTCATAATTTTCTTGGCAATAGATGTCACTGCCTTTAAAATGTTAGAAAAATATTTTTTTGACTTTAATTGTTGTTGGGATTATTTTTTATTATTTTTTATTATATTTTATTTTATATATTTTTATTATTTATTTATTTTTTATTTTATTTATTTATTTATTTTATTTTTTTTTATTTTATTTTTTTTTTATTTTTTTTTTTTTTTTTTGTAAAAAACGTTTCTATGATTTTTATCAATTAGTTAATTAACACAAACTCCCCAGATACACGGCAATGGGGATGTTGCCGATGATGAGTTTTCTGCCTTATTTTGTATTCCTCTCAAACTGCGACAGGGCACCAGAGTATTTATGGATGTCTGTGCCATCTCTGCGCTGGCAGTCCTTGTTGACATGTTTCTAATGCCATGGTGATGATGTTCATTAAAATTCTCCTATGTTTTCTAAAGAGAGACAGGAACAAACGGCAGACAGACAAACGGATAGAGGAGACCCAATCGCAGCCATGTCTCTGGATAATAAAATAATGACGCCATATTGTCACATTTAAACAATTTAACGTCATTTTAAGGCCAACGACAAACATTAACTTGTAAACTTGGCCAAGACAAGGTGCGTGTGTTTAGTTTGATTTGATGGTTAGAGAATCTGTTAATGGCCCCCCACCACTCCATGGATGTTTAGATGGATGGCTGGCTGGATGGTTGGCTGGCTGGTGTTGGTGGACAAACATTGGCAATAAGTTTCCTTTTTTTCCACTTTTTTTTTTTTTTTTTTTTTTGAAGTACTGCATTTGGCCATGGCTTGTTTTTTTCTCCTCTTCTAATGGCCACAAACGTCATTGGCGGCAAACAGCAGTACATCATTGCCAACAACCTGAGCAGAAACATCGAGTTTGGGAAATAAAAAACACAACTCAAATCCAAAACGCAAACGTAACGACGTAATGGAATTTGTAACGTGGCGGTATTTGTGTAATTACTGGCGCCATGATGTGTGTCGTTATGACACCAAAACTAAATGTCCAGCACGAACATGGGCATTCATCTTTGGATTCTTCGACGCGGTTCGATGTTCGACAGGCCGGCATGGCTGGCAGTCTGACTGAATGTTAAGGCCATAAATGAATAGAACTCAACATGGCTAGTTGTTGTTTTTATTGTTTCTTAACTGTTTCTCCAATAGGCCAGAAGCCATGTTGTACCTCTGGCCAGCCGAAAAAAAAAACTGCACAAGAAGGAGCAGCGGAGTTCTGTCTTCTGTTCTGTGCAGATTTCTTGTCTCATTTAAAATTTCTAAAACGTCTGCAATGTAGGAGACGTTCGGCTTGTTTTGTTTCGTTTTTTTTTTATTCTTCTACCGCCGCTTCAATTCACCGTAACATACTTTCAACAGAATTCAGCCGTTTAAACAATCCATCCATCCATTCATCTAACGCTGACTAATGCCACCATAACTAAGTGTTAATTATTCAAAGAATTCCTAAATGGAGATTTATGGCCAAAGCTGGGGAATTTGTTATGCCGTTGTCTTATTCTCTGAGAAAATGGGGACGTAAAAGGGAGAGCGAGAAGGAGGCAGGGGGGTGGTAAACTGCAGTGGAAGTCTTGAAAAATTGCAACTACAAAGCCCATAAAACTTCTCTAGAGATCCACCAGAGGTCTTTGAGGGTCATCTGGGAATCCGAAACAACATAACCACTGATTGATTCTTAATTTTTTTTAAAGAATAAGAGGTCACTAAACGGCGACTTTTATGAAGATTTTTTTCTCGGGACCCAATGACTTTTGATTTTTTTTTTTTGTAAGGGCTCTAGTGCCTTTTCCAAAGACTGTAAGTTTTTTGTAAGGGCCCAAAGACTACTAATTTTTTTTAAACTATTTTTTCAAGGAATTTTTCAAAGGACGATATTTTAAACCTACGAAGCCTGACCATAATGGCCACTTAACGTTGATTTTCAAAAATGTTTTTCCTAGGACCAAGAGCCCACTAAACGACAATTTTTTGCAGATTTGTTCCCTGGATCCAGAGGCCTCCGTATGTGCTCCTTCCAAGGACTTAAATGTCACTTAATTTGTACTTTTCCAAAT
Organism: Musca domestica; assembly: GCF_030504385.1. Lineage (NCBI taxonomy): Eukaryota > Metazoa > Arthropoda > Insecta > Diptera > Muscidae > Musca > Musca domestica. The sequence goes on from NW_026712367.1 coordinate 4,433,964, forward strand.
ACTCAACAGCCTCTAAATGTACGAGCTCAGAGGCCACTAAATTTTTCCATATTTTTGTTTTCGAAATTTTATGCCTGGGAAGCCTGACCATACCACTACCAAGAAACAACTGAAGGTATTTTTTTTTTTTTTTTTTTTTGAAAAAAATTTTTCTGGCACCCAGGTACCTCAAAATATTTTTTTAAGGACTCCAAGGGATCAACTTTAACCTTTAAATGTAAGGGTCCCGAGTCTATTAATTTTTTACATTTTTTTCCAAGGACAAATGGCCACTAAATGTTGATTTTAAATTCTTTTCCAAGGATGACGATGGCTAAAGAAAGATATTTTAAAGGACACAGAACCCACTGAATTTCCATTTTTTGTCCAGGATTTTTTTCAAAGACCCAGAGGCTATTTATTTTCATTTTTGCATGGAGCCAAAGGCCTGGAACGCATATGGATATACCCAGGACCCAGAAGCGACTGAATTTTGATTTTTTTTTTCCGAGAGACCATTTAAAAGATTGTTTCCATGGAAGCAGAGACCAGACATATAGATGGATATACTGATATTCTATGAATTTTTTGAAGGACCATGACATTACTAATTTTTGACTTTTTCGAGGATTAGAGGACTCTGAACGGGGTTTTCCAATTCATAGGACTACAATAAACGTAATTTTTTAAAGAATGAATCTGGTGCCTCTAATATTGTTTTTAAAATTGTTTTCCAAGGACTCTAAACCCACAAAACGTGATTTTTTCCGAGAACCAATGGCTAAACTTGGATATTTTAAAGAACAAAAGGCGACTGAATGTCGATTTTCCCAAGAATTTGTTTCCAAAGATCTAGAGTCCATTTAATGTGATTTTTACAGAGAGCCAAAGGCCAGTAACGTATGTGTATATACCCAGGACTCAGAGGCAACTGAATGTCGATTTTCCCATAGGAATATTTTTCAAAGACCCAGAGACAACGACGAGATTTTTCGCAGGTATCCAGCGGCCAACGGACATGTGCGTTTATGGATACACTTATTTTTAATGAATCTGTTTCCGAGGACTTAATGTGTTTGGGATTTTTTTTTTCAAGAACCCAACAGTAAATTTTTAAAGAATAATTTCAAGGATACAGAGGCTACTAAACGCGAGTTCATTTTCATTGGTCAAAAAAGTCATTAAGTAAGCTTTTTTATTTTTTTTTTTGAGGATTCTCTCAAGGATACTTAACGTGGATATTTTTAAGGATTAAAAGGCCACATAACAGTAAAGTTTTATACTGTTTTAAGGATTCAAACTCGGTTTTTTTGGTCCTGGAAAAAAATTAATTTACATGATGGTCCTAGGAATATGCTTTGGTTCATTTGCAAAAATTTCTTAAAAATTCTACATTTATGTCTTTGAACAATTCTTAAAAATTTCACATTTGGATCCTTTGAAAATTCATTTTTGATTCCTTAAAAAACCGGATATGGGTTCAAAGAAAATTGTTAAAAAAATTCAGACTCGGATTCGTAAGAATTTTTTTTGAAAAATCCCCATTTACTGGCCCAGGAGAGCTGGAATTTTCTATTTTGAAAAAATTCATGTTTGGAAAAAATCCAGGCTTAGTGGTCTCGCAATCGTTAGAAATTTTTTTTCGAAAAATCCCCGCCTGGTGGCCTCGAATAGCTTGGATTTTTTTCCAGAAATCAATGTTTAGTAACATTCCTTTGTATCTTCGAGAAAGTGGTCCCTCTTCCCTGCTATGGTTAAGTTCTTGATTTTGGATTCGTTTAGTAATTTTGGATTCGTTAGTAATTATTTTCGAAAAGTCCCCGTTTAGTGGCCCCAGAGTGCTTGGATTTTCAAAGAATCCATGTTTGGGAAATATCTTTGAAAAAGTCATCTCCCAAAAATTTCTTAAAAAAAAAACCAGGTTTAGTGGTTTCGGATTCGTTGGAAAAAATTCTTAAAAAAATACCCGTTTAGTGGCTTCGAATAACTTGGACCTTTTTTTCAACGAATCCATGTTTGTATACTTGAATAGATGTCCCTCTGTGTTGCTATAGGTGGGTTCTTGAGCAATTTCTTTGAAAAATCCAGGTTTTGAAGTTTCGAATTCGTTAGAAAAATTCTTCATAGGTCTCGTAGAACTTGAATTTGTTTTTAAAGAATCCATGTTAGGGTTCCTCTGTCCTCCTATGGGTGGATTCTTTACAAATTTCTTAAAAAAAATCCAGATTTAGTGGTCTCGGAATCGTTGGAAATTTTTTTGGAAAAATCCCCGTTTAGTGCCCTTGAAGATCTTGGATTTTTTCTGTAAGAACCCAAGTTTGGATAACATTTCTTGCATCATTGAAAGAGTGATTCCTCTGTCCTGCTATGGGCTCTTGACAAATTTCTTTGAAAAATCCAGGTTTAGTGGCCTTGGAGTGCTTGGAAAATTTCTTTAAAGAATCCACATTTGGTAGCCTCGGAGAGATTGGATTTTTTTTCAAAGAATCCAGGTTTGGGAACATTTATTTGAGTCCTTAAAGAAGTGATCCCTCTGTCCTGCTATGGGTCCCTGACAAATTTCTTAGAAAAAATCCAGGTTTAGTGGTCTCGGAGTCATTAGAAAAATTCTTCGAAAAATCCACGTCTTGCATTTTTTCAATGAATCCCTGTTTGGGATCCTTGAAAAAGTGATCCCTCTATTCTGCTATGGTTTCTTGACAAATTTCTTAAAAAAGACCCCAATTTTAGTGGTCTCGTAGTTTTTGTGAGAAATTCTTCAAAAAATCACCGTTTTGTGGCATTGGAGTGCTTCGAAAACTTCTTTACCGAATCCACGTTTGGAGAACATTGCCTTGTATTTTTGGAAATGTGAATCCTTTGTCCTTGGAAAAAATTCTTCCAGTTAATCTAGGGTAAGTGACTTCTAGGTCCTTGGAAAAAAAATCTTCCAGGTAATCCAGGGTAAGTGACTTTTAGGTCCTAGGAAAAAGTCTATAAAAATCCCATTTAAGTGACTTTTAAGTCCTTGCAAAATTAAAAAAAAAATGCTTTCCTCTTTGGCCTCCCCTTGCTAGAACCTCCACCGGACAAACTTCCAAGAAGAACTTGAACTTTAGGGCCATTTCGAGAAATAAAAACTTCTATTTCTTTTGTCCCAATGTTGTTGTTGTTGCTATTGTTGCTCTCTTACTACCTTTGCCGTTTGTTATCGATCTTTAAACAATCAGTTTCATGACAAACCCATAAAAATAGACTCTAAATATGTTTCGTTTGAAACCCCCAAACAGCAGCAACAATAACAAGGTTTCTAACCTCTATACATGAATAATAACAACAACAACAACGGCAACAACAACAATAAGACGAGAAAAAACCTAAAGAAACCCAACAGCGGAAATATCGCTACCAGAAACAGAAAGAAGCGCATTCATTATGGCCAAAACTAAAACCCCTTGGTGGCAGTAGGCAGAGAATATGAGAGAGAGGTGGAGAGGGAGAGAGAGAGAGGCGAGAAGGGGTTCTATGCCGGCGACAGGAACAATAGCTACAACGAAACTTGGAGAAAAATGATGACAATGACGCTTTGCTGCTGACAATAACAACAGAAGTTGTTGTATCTGATGTTGTTGTTGTTGTTGCTGTGGACACCAATGGCAATAGAAGAAGAGGAAGAAGAAGCAGAAGCAAGGAATCTAAACCCTCAGCTCAGCTTATAAACAAGTCACAATGTCAATGGCTTTAAAGCTCATAAAAATGGTAATGGACACATTTAATGGCATCACGACAATGACATAACTACAACAACAATGAGAAGTGGAAGAAAAATGGTTTGTTGTTGTTGTTGCTGTTATGGCAATACATTGAACTGCTACGATTTTTTTTTTTGGTTTTGTATGATTTTTAAGGTTATGTTGGAATATTTTTTTTTTCGCTTGACTCCGGCCATGATTAACATCAGACAACTTGGATGGGCAGATATGGCAAAGCCACAAGAGACTTCTGGGCATAGATTTCAAAAAACAGAAGCTTCAAATTTTTTTTGGAATGCAACGAGGATAATCAGGGAGATCAAGGATAACAGAAAGGGAGTCGAGAAATAGAAAAATAGGAAAAAAAATGTTTGGAATATCTGCAAATGACCTCAATTTCTCAAGAAAAAACAGACCCCCTCCCAAGTAATTCTTTTCTCCATTGGCCAGTTAAACCCAGGTACCCTAACCTCTACACAACGACTTTGTCATTAAAAAATGTTGCCTTGCTTTTTATTAACATTTCCAAAGAAATTTAGCCAAAAGTTGGTAAAATGCAAAACAAACAGCCTGGCCAACATAACCCTCAACGGCCCTCGCCTAAGCCACCATGTTGTTGTTCACCTCAACTTCGGCGAAAAAAACAACAAATAAATTCTTTAGAGACAATAGTCAATTTTATGATGAAAAATCATAAAATGAGAATTCCAGCCGAGTCCTAGAATTGAATGGAATTGTGCGCAGCGCAATGACACAAAAGGCACCACCACAACAGCCACCACCTCCGCCGCTACTATGGCCAGATAGTAGTGATGCTACTACTCTCTCTTGGCCATGTTATTGTTGTGACATTGGCAATAAAATAGCAATAGTTGCATGTAAACGCAAACTATTTACAACATTGGTAAAATGACTACTGTACTACAACCTGATGGAGCTCTGGGCTGCACAATGGGATGGCGGGGCGAGATATATTATTCACGTCATCTGGATAAGGTATCCACGCCGTCTGAATAACGCAGATACATTATCCACGTCATTTGGATAACGTAGATACATTTTTCATGCCATCAGGATAACGTAGATACATTATCCACGTCATCGGGATAACGTAGATACATTGTCCACACAGTCTGGATAACGTAGATACATTGTCCATGTCATCTGGATAACGTAGATACATTATCCACGTCATCTGGATAAGGTAGATAAATTATCCACGTCATCTGGATAAGGTAGATACATTATCCACGTCATCTGGATAAGGTAGATAAATTATCCACGTCATCTGGATAAGGTAGATACATTATCCACGTCATCTGGATAAGGTAGATACATTATCCACATCCTCTGGATAACGTAAATGCATTATCCACGTCATCTGGATAATGTAGATACATTATCCACATCATCTGGATAACGTAGATACATTATCCACATCATCTGGATAACGTAGATACATTATCCACGTCATCTGGATAAGGTAGATACATTATCCACGTCATCTAGATAAGGTAGATACATTATCCACGCCATCTGGATAACGTAGATAAATTATCCATGTCATCTGGATAAGGTAGATACATTATCCACGTCATCTGGATAAGGTAGATAAATTATCGAAGTCATCTGGCTAAGGTAGATACATTATCCACGCCATCTGGATAAGGTAGATAAATTATCCACGTCATCTGGATAAGGTAGATACATTATCCACGTCATCTGGATAAGGTAGATAAATTATCCACGTCATCTGGATAAGGTAGATACATTATCCACGTCATCTAGATAAGGTAGATACATTATCCACGCCATCTGGATAACGTAGATACATTATCCACGTCATCTGGATAAGGTAGATAAATTATCGAAGTCATCTGGCTAAGGTAGATACATTATCCACGCCATCTGGATAAGGTAGATAAATTATCCACGTCATCTGGATAAGGTAGATACATTATCCACGTCATCTGGATAAGGTAGATACATTATCCACATCCTCTGGATAACGTAAATACATTATCCACATCATCTGGATAACGTAGATACATTATCCATGTCGTCTGGATAACGTAGATACATTATCCACGCCATCTGGACAACGTAGATACATTATCCACGTCATCTGGATAACGTAGATACATTATCCACGTCATCTGGATAACGTAGATACATTATCCACGTCATCTGGATAAGGTAGATAAATTATCGAAGTCATCTGGCTAAGGTAGATACATTATCCACGTTATCTGGACAACGTAGATACATTGTCTACGTCATCTGGATGAGGTAGATATATTATCCACGTCATCTGGATAATGTAGATACATTATCTACGTCATCTGGATAAGGTAGATACGTTATCCACGTCATCTGGATAATGTAGATACATTATTCACGTCATCTGGATAACGTAGATACATTATCTGCATAAGGTAGATACGTTATCCACGTCATCTGGATAAGGTAGATACATTATTCACGTCATCTGGATAACGTAGATACATTATCTGCATAAGGTAGATACATTATCCACGTCATTTGGATAACGTAGATACATTATCCAAGTCATTTGGATAACGTAGATACATTATCCATGTCATCGGATAACGTAGATACATTATCCACATCATCTTAATACTGTAGATACATTATCCGTGCCATCTGGATAATGTAGATACATTTTCAACTTTATCTTGAAGAAGCGGATAATTCAAAATCCCTGCCCATTGTGCAGCTCCAGCCACCAGCATCCTTTCCAGCCACCGACTCACCATTGTCATCATTATCTAGCGAACCGCCACATGAGATTTCAAAGTTCCAGAGGCCCGCTTGCTGTTCTTTTCTACTTCTTCGTTTTCTTTGGCATTAGGAAAAAGAATTGTTTTCTAGCCTGGGCAGCAACAACAACAACAAAGGGGGCAACAACATCACTACCAGCAGCAGCAGCGGCAATAACAACAATGAGGACAACATCAAACAAAGAATTAAAAAGGCTACTGGGGGCTAACACAGCAGCCTTGGTTGGCTGGATGGCAGTTGTTTCTATGGGCCCCCATAGAAGTTTTGGTAGCATTTTACCAAATGTTGTTGTTGTTGTTGTCTCGAGAATTGGCTTTGGGGACTCGGCATGTCGGTGTGTATATGTCTATGTCTCTGTGTGTGTGTGGAGATGCTTTCGTTTGATATTGATGACATCGCTACGGTGGAAGACATTTAACAAGCGATCAACGTGAATGGCGACATGTTTTTCGTTCGTTTCAACGATCCATCGATCGTTGGCTGGAGTTATGTTTGTTTTTTTTTTGTCCCTCACTCGTTGTTGTTGCTGCTGTTGCGTTCCTGCACTTTTCAGGATTTTTCTACGATTTTGGCTATTGCTTCTACTGATGCTGGTGGTGATGGTGCTGCCGATGCTGCTGCTGTTTCATTTGGTGAATGTTGCATGTTTGTTTGTTACTTGTCTAAGAGTACCCCACCACAGCACCAGCCCCCCACCAGCATCGACCTAAGTTAGACCAGCAGCTCACAATTATAACTTTGACATTGTTTTTGGCCAGCTATTGGCTGGCCATAAGCTACTGCTCCTGCTGTTTTTGGCAGCCTTGCTACCGCCATTCATTCTTCGTTGTGTCGCTTTTTTGTTTTTTTCTCTTTTGTTGCAAAAATGTTGCTGCTCCTGCTGCTGATGATGCTGATCAGTGAACGAGGACAACAACTTAGAATGTTGCCTGCTGTTGTTGTCCGGGCTGTGAATTACATTGCATCCCCGACAATTGACGATGGCGGTGGATGGTGGCATCTGCAATGTTGTCAATCGATTGTTATTTATTTTGTTGGCTTCCTAGGAAAAAATATTTATTTATTTCCAAAGGCAGGAGATAATCTGGGGAGGAGGGAGGGGGGAAGAAGAAGAGAGGGAGCTTGTAAGGAAACTGCAAGAAAAATAGAAAACAAGTCCAATAGCAGAATGGTGACAATTGCCCCGATATTGCGTTTGGCCATGGAAAGGAGTCTAGGAAGTGGTTCTAAGAGAGCTTCTCTTTGTTTTAAAGAGAAGAAGAGAGTGACTAGATTTCTGAAGAACAATATTTCATGATGACATAGATATTGTATCTATAGTCTTAAGATGACGAGGACAATATAGGCATCATGTCGGTAATATATCTACGGCATGGATAATGTATCTATATTATCCAGATGACTCGGAAAATGTATCTACAGTATCTGGAAGACTTGGATAATGTATCTACAACAATTAGGTGGCCCGGATAATGTATCTACGGCATGCATAAAGTATCTATAACATTCAGAAGATGCGGATAATGTATCTACAGTATCTAGATGGCATGGATAAAGTATCTATGACATGAATAATGTATCTACAGTATTTAGATGAAGTGGTTAATGTATCTACAACATCTAGATGACGTGGATAATGTATCTACGGCATGCACAAAGTATCTACAACATCCAGAAGATGCGGATAATGTATCTACAGTATCTAGAAGACATGGATAAAGTATCTATGACATGAACAATGTATCTACAGTATTTAGATGAAGTGTATAATGTATCTACAGCATTTAGATGACACGGATAATGTATCTACAACATTCCGAAGATGTGGATAATTTATTTACAGTATCTAGAAGACGTGGATAATTTATCTACAGTATCTAGATGGCGTGGATAAAGTATCTATAACATGATTTAGATATCTACAGTATCCAGATGAAGTGGATAATGTATCTACAACATCTAGATGGCGCGGATAATGTATCTACGGCATGCATAAAGTATCTTCAGCATCCAAAAGATCCCGATAATGTATCTACAGGATCTAGAAGACGCGGATAAAGTATCTATGACATGGATAAGGTATCTACAGTATCCAGATGCAGTGGATAATGTATCTACAACATCTAGATGGCGCGGATAATGTATCTACGGCATGCATAAAGTATCTACAATATCCAGACTATGCGGATAATGTATCTACAGTATTTAGATGGCGTGGATAAAGTATCTATGACATGACTAATGTATCTACAACATTCAGAAGATGTGGATAATTTATCTACAGTATCTAGAAGACGTGGATAATGTATCTACAGCATCTAGATGGCGTGGATAAAGTATCTATGACATGATTAAGGTATCTACAGTATCCAGATGAAGTGGATAATGTATCTACAACATCTAGATGGCGCGGATAATGTATCTACGGCATGCATAAAGTATCTTCAGCATCCAGAAGATCCCGATAATGTATCTACAGGATCTAGAAGACGCGGATAATGTATCTACAGTATCTAGATGGCGTGGATAAAGTATCTATGACATGGATAAGGTATCTACAGTATACAGATGCAGTGGATAATGTATCTACAAAATTTAGGTAACTCGGATAATGTATCTACGGCATGCATAAAGTATCTTTATCATCCACAAGATGCGGATAATGTATCTACAGTATCTAGAAGACATGGATAAGGTATCTACAGTATCTAGATGATGTGGATAAAGTATCTATGACATGAATAATGTATCTACAGTATCCAGATGAAGTGAAAAATGTATCTACAACACCTAGATGATGCGGATAATGTATCTACAGTATCTAGACGATGTGGATAAAGTATCTATGACATGAATAATGTATCTACAGTATCCAGATAAATTGGATAATGTATCTATAGTATCTAGATGGCGTGGATAAAGTATCTATGACATTAACAATGTATCTACAGTGTCCAGATGAAGTGGACGATGTAGCTACAACACATAGATAATGCGGATAATTCATCTAAAGTATCTAGAGGACGTGGATAATGTATCTACAGTATTTAGATGGCGTGAACAAAGTATCTATGCCATGATTAAGGTATCTACAGTATCTAGATGAAGTGGATAATGTATCTACAACATTTGTATGACGCGGATAATTTATCTACGGCCTAAATAAAGTATCTACAACATCCAAATAATGCGGATAATGTATCTACAGTGTCTAGATGATGTGGATAATGTATATATAGTATGTATTATGTATCTACAACATCCAGATTATGCGGATAATGTATCTACAGTATCTAGATGATGTGGATAATGTATCTATAGTATGTATCATATATCTACACCATCCAGATAATGCGGATAATGTATCTACAGTATCTAGATGATGTGGATAATGTATCTATAGTATGTATTATGTATCTACAACAGTCATATGATGCAGATAGTGTATCTACAGCATTTATACGTCGCGAACAAAGTATCTACGACATGGAGAATGTATCTGCAACATCCAAGTCACTCACACATTTGTATCTACAGTATTACAAAGACTTGAATAATGTATCTACCGTATCCAGATGATGTGTATAATGTATCTGTGGCATGAATAGTGTATATGCAGTGTCTGAATGACCCAGATAATGTATCTTTAGGATCTGGGAGACGTAGATAACGTATCTAATGCGTCTAAATTGTATGGATAATATATCTACAGTATTTTAACGACGTAGATAATATATCTACGGTATGTAGATAACATCTATAATGTATCTATGGCATGAATAATATATCTATAGCATATAGATGATGTGGAAAATGCATCTACAGTATCTAGATGAAGTGAATAAAGTATCTACGGCATAGATAATGTATCTACAGCATTTATATGTCGCGGATAAAGTATCTACAGCATCTAGATGATGTAGATAATGTATCTATGTCACGAATAATATATTGACAGTCTCTAAATAAAGCTAATATTGTATCTACAGAATCTAGATGCAGTCGCTAACGGAACTATGCCAGGAATAATGTATCCAGATGAAATGTGGAATATATATTAAGAATCTAAGTGATCTTTACTTCATATGTTAATTTTCAAGTTTCGATTTTTTTAAATCCTACTTGCCTCCCGAATTCTTTTCGTATTTCCAATAAAAAATAAAACTCTCAAATGGTCTGCTTTCCTTACACTTTTCATAGGAATTCGACAATTTTCTTGCATTGCCACTTTGCGTGTGCCATAACTATTTGCTGGCGACACCATTAAATGGCATCGTTTTTTCTAGGAAACTAAAACAGGAGTTGCCAAAGACAACGCGAGGAACATTTCTGCTCTCCACGACACACAGAAGCCAATGGAAATGGAAAAAGAATTCAGAAGGAGGAGGAGAACGAGAACAGTAGGCAAACATCAAATAATCAGCAATTGTCACAGCTACTTCTACAACTTTTTGGATGAGTGGTGGTGCTGCTGCTGGTAAATGGCTGACTGCTGTGCTAGGCATCTAACATTGACATCTTTTCTAACAATCTGCGTTTCGAGACTTCATTTATATTTTTTTTTCTGTGCAGGAGAAAACCCTGATTGTTGGAAAAGTTGCTCAAAGAAGCTGAAATGAAATGGGTTGGAGATCGGAGCAAAAAATCAATTGAAAATAGTTGGAAACATGCAATCGCAGGAAAGCTAAAGCAGAATTCTTTCCTATAAGTTTAGGCAGAACCATAACTGCGGGCGTCCCAAATCTGATGTCTGGACCTCAGAGCTGCGGAATTATTAGCATCCACATGACATACAGCATCCAGATGACACGGATAATGTATCTGTGCTATCCTAAGTCCCTCCATTTCCCATTGCGATGATCCTAATTGTTGCAGACATTGTTGTTGGCTACCACCTTTTATCCTTTATCTTGCCTTATCTTCCCCCTGTCGCTCTTAAAAGCTTATCAGATTCCCGCCGATGCCTTGCAGATATTTTAATGAACTATTTGTCGTTATTTATGTGAAATCTTATCTCTCCCCACTCCATCCCACAGCCTGGAATGGCTGTCAATGTTTTGGACATTTTGACTAATTAAACTGTTATAAATCTTTCAAAGGAGATTTTTGTTTCATGTTTTTTGTTTTTGCCAAGCCATCATCAGCAGCATCACTTTTCGAATTGGGCAGGGTACCGGCATGGAGCACAAATAGATGGCAGCCTCCAAGTACAGCTTGTGGTGGGCAGTGTGAGCCTAGCCTAAGCTGGCATATGTTAATGGTATTTATGTCTATTTTAACTTTGGGCCTGCTCCAGTAAACAGTGATCCCACAAAAAGACTTAAAGGCTAAGGCATTCCTGCATGCCGGCGAGCGAGCGAGCGATGATGATGTGGTGGTGGTGGTGGTTGGTTATTTTGTTGTAACAACAAAAACATCTCTATTCCCCTGAGTTGGCCAAGGAAAATGGCCAGGGTTTTGGGATCTAGGATATTTTCGTTTTTGTACTTCATTTTAGCCAATATAACAACACATGCCAATTTATGTGGCTAAAGGCCTAGACGTGCTGTACATAAGACAGTCAGACGGACAGACATGGTACTGAGATTGACAAAAACCAATTAACTTTTAACTTTTTGCATTTATTTATCGCCACGCGAGTGTCTTGCCAAAGTCAGCCAAGAAACAAAAAAAAAAAAAAGAGAAACACAAAAAAATCAAACTGAAATGAAAATGAAAACTATGTGAGCTTGTCTAGCTGGGCTAAAAGCCAAATTCTTGGCCACTCAGAACCTTGGCATGGCTTGGCCAATGTAGGGATTTTTCCTTTTTTTCCATTTTGCTTGGCTGTTTAGCTTGTGCAAACCAAAATAGATAAAGAAATGTAGAATTTTAGTTACTTCAGGCCAGCTTTGGCCAAAAAGATAACATTGTAATCTCTCGTCTCTCGTTTTTGTCCAAAGTAACTGTCAAATTGTTAACATCTCTTTGGGGGCTCCAAAGAAAGCCAGCCGGGCCTTAAGAGCTAGAACAAGCAGGCTAGATGCGTTAATCTAGTTGTCTATGGCCATAACTCTTGAGCAACAACGAAACAGCCTTGGCGGCTGTCACACATTCTCTCACTCACTCTCAGCCAGCCAGCCAGTCACGACAGCCGTACATTACATTATCATGTAAGTGGAGATTTAATACTTTTAACAAATAAAGCTTATGACCGCATTACTTTTAAAGGATTTCCATTATTCTTAAGCTAGAGGGAGAGCCCTGCTTCCCAAGCAAAACAAAAAAGCGTACCAGACACTAATTAAACTTTAGTCACAGAGCCTTGAACAAACCAAAAAAAATCTGACAGATAGCTTGACTTGGTCTGTTGTCATTGTTGGTCACACTGACATATGTCCTCGCCAAGGTGATAATATTAAATGACAAAAATGTTAAGCAATAAAATGCTTAAAGCTTTTAATTAACTTGGTACGAGGGAGGCCTTCATGGTGAGATTGTCAGGGGGAAAGGAGAAGGAAATTAGGGTGAAGGCATGGTTGTGATGACATAGAAGAGAGAAACGGGATTTAGTGACCGAATCATAGGTTGTGGATAACATCGATACACTACCCAAATCATCTGAATACTACAGATACATTATCTGTGTCATTCAGATACTGAAAATACATTATCCACATCATTTAAATACTGTAGATACATTACCCACAGTATCTACATACTGTAGATACATAATCAATGGCATCTAGATACATTATCAACGTCATCTGCATACCGTAGATACATTATATATGACAAAGATGCATTATCCACATCATGTAGTTACTGTAAATACGTTATCCGTGTCATCTGGGTACTTTAGATAAATTATATATGCCAAAGATACATTATCCACGGTATTTACATACTGTAGATACATTGTCAACGACGTCTGGATATCGTAGATACATTATCCGCATCATCTAGATACTGCAGATACATTATCCACGTAATCTGGATAACGTAGATAAATTATATATGACAAAGATACATTATCCACATCATCTAGATACTGTAGATGCATTATCCAAGGCACCTACATACTGTAGATACATTATCTACGTCATCTGGATATCAAGGATACATTATCCACATCATCTAAATGCTGTAGATACATTATCCACGTCATCTGGGTAATGTAGATACATTATATATGACAAGGATACATTATTCACATCATCTAGATACTGTAGATACACTATCCAAGGCTCCTACATATTGTAGATACACGTAGATACAACGTAGATACATTATCCACGTCACCGGGATATCGTAGATACATTCTATATGTTATCTGGATAACGTAGATACATTATCCACGTCATCTGGATAACGTAGATACATTATCCACGTCATCTGGATAACGTAGATACATTATCCACGTCATCTGGATATCGTGGATGCATTATCCACATCATCTAGATACTGTAGATACATTATCCAAGTCATCTGTGTAACGTAGATACATTATATATGCTAAGATACATTATCCACGTCATCTGGATAACGTAGATACATTATATATGACAGAGATACATTATCCACATCATCTAGATACTTTAGATACATTATCCACGCAATCTGGATAACGTAGATACATTAAATATGACAAAGATACATTATCCACATCACCTAGATACTGTAGATACACTATCCAAGGCTCCTACATATTGTAGATACATTATCCACGTCATCTGGATATCGTAGATACAATATCTACATCATCTAGATACTGTAGATACATTATCCACGTCATCTGGGTAACGTAGATAAATTAAACAAGTTAACTGGATAACGTAGATACATTATCCACGTCATCTGGATAACGTAGATACATTATCCACGTTATCTGGATAACGTAGATAAATTAAACAAGTTAACTGGATAACGTAGATACATTATCCACGTCATCTGGATAACGTAGATACATTATCCACGTCATCTGGATAACGTAGATACATTATCCACGTTATCTGGATAACGTAGATAAATTAAACAAGTTAACTGGATAACGTAGATACATTTTCAATGTCATCAGGATAACGTAGATACATTATCCATGTCATCAGGATAACGTAGAGACATTATCCACGCCATCTGGATAACGCAGGTACATTATCCACGTCATCTGGATGCCATAGATACATTATTTATACCAAATATACATTATCTTCCTAATCTGGATAGTTTAGATATATTATCCACATCATCTAGATACTGTAGATACATTATCCACGTCATCTGGACACCATAGATACATGATATATGCCAAAGATACATTATCCAAATCATCTAGATACTGTTGATACATTATCCACGGCATCCGTAAACAACTTATCCTCGACGCCTCATTGACATTCGGAAACCGCTCCTGGGTTCTTCTATATCTTCACTAAGTCAGAAACGTCCTCTTATTAGATCTTCCGATATACCCCTCTCCCCACCACTCTCCCATTGAAATAATGACTACGTCACGTCCCTCAAAAACCAAAAACAAACTTTTCAATTCTCATCTCATTTTTCCGCACACGAATCAAAACGCCGCGAACGTTCCTCACCCGAAACACCTTTACCTCTCCTTCTTTTTGTTGATTGAAATTTAAGTAGCATCTTTTGTGGCATCTTTGAAGAGCACCAGCAGCTGGCCGAAACGAACCAACCTTGTCTTAACCATTGACCCATAAATTATGGTTAAAGCCATTAAAACAAATCTTGACATCAAAAATGGCAAGAACAACAACAACCACAGCGACGCCATCAAACATCCGACACGTAATGTTGCAACAAAGTTGTAACAGAACTTAAACGTTCCAATAGGAGAAGCCTCTTGGCTTCGTGTTCAGGTTGGGGTGGGGGTGGGGGATTTGGAAAACCAAAACGAAATGAATGAAACCTTTGACAGTAATGATATGCAGCCAGGCAGTTGGGCAGCCTACACCACCACAATCACCAGGTTCGAAGACATGCAAGCCAACGTTTATCGCCTTAAATGAACGCATGCGGTTGCAGTTTTTTTTTGGTAAATTAAGACCAGTTGCGGGTAATTAGCTTCCAGTATTTTCAACAGCCACCAGCATACCCCACCCTCCACCATTCTCCAGTCAACAATGTATTCTAACATGGATTTTCCTAAAAAATGATAATTGCAAGGAAATTAAATTCCCTTTATCAAAGAGGTTGTGGGAAGGGGTGAGGGGAGGTAAGTGCGTTGTGTGTCCACACGCAGGTGTTGAAAATTAAATGGTTTCTTTTCGATACACGTTTAAACCATTAGCCTGTCTGACTCCAAATCACCGCCTTTGGCAACAAATTGACACTTTAAGGCGATTTGATATGAAGTGTTCGGTGCGTTGAGCGATTTATGGTCGAACTTCGAAGAACAATGACAATTTTGCAATTGAAAGGCGAATAGGAAATTTTCGGATTTTTTTTTTTTTTTTTTTTTTTTTTTGAAAATTTCAAAAACACTTTTTTATTTTTTTTTTTTTTTTTTTTGTTTTTTTGTTAAATATCAAGATTTATGGGTGAAGGATCTTTAAAAAAATATTAATTTGTTTTATTAATTTTTCATGAAAAATATAAATATATGTGTAGTAGGTCAACTAAAAATATAAAAAAAAATTAAAAGAAAAATCGAAAAATTCCACGTCTCGTGACTCAAAGGCCCTTTAAAAGCATATGGTCACAGGGTCCTTAAAAAACATAAAAAAATAATAATAAAGAGTCGTGAAAAAATGCAGAAAAGAACAGATTCGACTTGAGATCAAGAAGTTCTTGAAAAATATGGTTCAAGAAATCTTGAAAAAATTGTCTTTCGAAGGAATGGGCCAATATTGTCCATTTAGTATCGGACCATTTGTTGGGAAGGTACCAGAGTTCTAAAAACATAATCTTTAAAAATCCACATTTTGTGTGTAAGGATCTTGAAGAAAATCTTCTTAAAAAAATTCACATTTTATGTTGCAGAGGTTCTGAAAATTATTTATATTTTCACATCCTCAATTTCATGTTGAAGGGTCCTTGGCAAATCTATTCATACAAAAATCCAAATTTTGGGGTTCAAGGATCCTCAAAAAAATAAATTTGTAAACTTCGCGTTTTGTGGTCGCGGCAATGGTTTTTTTTTTCTTAAAAAAATTGTTCTACAAATGTCCTTGAAAAAATCTTTATTTAAAATAGTTCAAAAGTCCTTAAAAATAATTAAAAATTGCACAACTTTATGGTTCAGAAGACCTTCTAAATTTTTAAAACACAATTAATCTTTTTATAATGCAAGGATCTTAATGTAAAGGTCCTTAATGAATAATGAAAAAACTTCAAAAATCCACACTTTGTGGTCTAAATATCCTCAAAGACCGAAAAGTAAAAAAAAAACGTAAAAGGTCCTTGAAAAAAATCCTCGTTTAAAACAGTCCAAAATTCCTTAAAGAATAATTTTAAATTTCCGAGCCTTGTGGTTCAGAAGCCCCTTTAATTTTTTTAACAAAAATATTTTTTTTTTTTTTTTTTTGTTCAAAGGTCTTTGAGGAAAATATACAAAAAAAATCCACTGTTGTGGTGCCGGCATCTTAGAGTAAAGGTGCTTGAAGAATAACGTTGGGACTCGAAAAATCCACACTTTGTGGTCTAAAGATCCTCAAAAGGTTATTCTTTAAAAGTCCGCTAAGGGTCCCCTTACTTTTAAAAAATTCTCGTTTTAAACAGTCCAAAAATCCTTAAAAATAATTAAAAATCTCCTAGCCTTGTGGTTCAGAAGCCCTTCAAAATAGTTTTTACTTAAATTTTTTTGTTCAACGGTCCTTGAAAGAAATTCTGAAAAAAGAACTTCACTACTTGTGGTGTCCGCGTACTGTTATCTAAGGGTGCCGTAAATGTTTTTGTCTCAAAAAAATAAATAAAAAAATAAAATAAAAAATAAAATAAACAGCATTTTACCTTGAAAAAAAAAATTCAAAGGCCCTTGAAAAACTAATTTAAAATTCCCGTGCCTTTTGGTTCAGAAGCCCTGCTAATTTTTTTATTCCAATTTGCAATTTTTTTAATTTCATAGATCCTTGAAAGGAATTTTGAAATAAAAATCCGACAGCTTGTGGTTCAGGGATCTTAATGTGAAGATCCTTGAAGAATAAAGATAGAACTCCAAAACTCCACATTTTGCGGCCTAAATATCCTTAAAAAAACGTATTCTTTGGAACTCAGCGTGTTGTGCAAAATTTTGTTTTATTTAAATCAGCCCAAAGGTCCTTGAAAAACAAATGTAAAATTTCCCTGCCTTGCAGTTCAGAAGCACTTTTATTTTTTTTAACACAAATTGCAATTTCCAAAAAAATCCACGGCTTGTGGTTCAGGGATCTTAGGTCCTTGAAGGATAACGATATAACTCCAAAAATCCACACTTTGTGGTCTAAAGACCCTCAAAAAGTTATTCTCTAAAACTCCGTGTTCTGTGCTGTAAGACACCGACAATTTTTTTTCTTTACAAAATCAGTATTTTTTTACGAAGGTCCTTAGAAAAAATTCTCGTTTAAAATAGTCCTGGAAAAATAATTTAAAATTTCCAAGCTTTGTGGATCAGAAGCTCTTCTACATTTTTTAATTCAAAGGTCCTTGAAAGTTATTTAAAAAAAAAAATCCATGTATTGTGGTGCAGGTTCAGAGTAAAAAGGTCCTTAAAGAATAACGAAAAAAAATCATAAAATCCACACTTTGTGGTCCAAGGGTCCTCAAAAATATATTCTTTAGAATTTCGCGTTCTGTGGTCTAAGGGTCCGGGATTTTTATTTTATTTAATTTTTTTTTTTGTCTCAAAAAACAGAATTTTGCCCTACAAAGAAGGTCCTTGAAAAAAATACTCCTTTGAAACAGTTCAAAACTCCTTGAAAAAAAAAATTAAAAAATTCCTTGGTTTGTGGGGTCCTTGAAAGAAATGTACAAAAAAAATTCCACGGCTTGTGGTTCTTAGTTTAATGGATCTTCGTTTGAAGAATATCGATAGAACTCCAAAAATCCACACTTGTGGTCTAAAGATCCTGAAAAAGTTATTCTTTAAAACTCCGCGTTCGGTGGTGCAACGTTCCGACATTTTTTTTCTCAACAAAAAAAACATTATATTTCTGTGCGAAGGTCCTTGAAAAAAATCTTCGTAGAACAGTCAAAAAGCGTTGAAAAAATAATTTAAAATTTACTTGCTTTTTGGTTAAGAAGCCCTTCTAATTTTTTTTATCCCAATTTGCAATTTTTTTAGTTCAAAGATCCATGAAAGGAATTTTGAAATTTGCCGGGATCTTAGTGTAGAGGTCCTTGAGCAATATCGATATAATTCCAAAAATCCACACTTTGTGGTCTAAGGATCCTTAAAAAGTTATTCCTTAAAACTCTGCGTTCTGTGCTCTAAGGGTACCGACCATTTTTTTTCTTTAAAAAATCAGAATTTTGCCTTACAAAGGTCCTTGACAAAATACTCGTATAAAACAGTCCAAAAGATTTTTTCTAAGGATCAAATCAAGGACCTGAATTTTATACATTTTTTTCAAATAGAGAAATTTAAAATAAAAATAATATCCATGAACTAAATTCTGATTTTTTTTTTTTTTTTCTAAGGCCCAAATCCAGGATTCGCGAAGAATATTTTCCAAAGACCAAACTAGATAATTTCCAAGGAGAAAATGCAGGATTCGTGAAGAATTTTTTTCAAAGACAAAACCAGATTAGTTTTAGGGATCAAATCGAGGACCTAAATTTTATACATTTTTTTCAATGGACCAAAAATAGAAAATTTAAAATAAGTTCTGAATTTTTCCAAGGACCAAATTCAGGATTCGCCAAGATCTTTTTTCAAAGAGCAACCAGATTTTTTCTAACGGCCAAATACGGGATTCGCGAAGAATTTTTTTCAAAGACCAAACCAGATTTTTTCTAAAGATCAAATCGAGGACTTGAATTTTATACATTTTTTCTATGGACCAAATAGAGAAATTTTAAAATGAAAATCATTTCCAGACACTAGATTCTGACATTTTTCTAAGGCCCAAATTCAGAATTCACAAAGAATATTTTCCAAAGACCAAACCAAATTTGTTTTAAGGACCAAAACCAGGATTCGCGAAGAATACTTTCCAAAGACCAAACTAGATATGTTGTGGTGCTGAGATCTTCTCCTGGACTCCTGGTGAATTTTTGAGATTTAGTTTTGCGATTTTTCAAAATAACAAATTCTAAGGAACAAATCAATTCTATGGACAAAATTAAGGATTTTAAGATTTTTTTTCTCAAAGACAAAACTCTAAATTTTTAAGTATTTGTTCTAAAGGGAAAATGGAAGATTCTGTAAAAATATTTTCCAAGGACCTGAATTTTGTACATTTTTTCTATGGACCAATGTAAAATAATAATAATTTCCAAGGATTAAATTATGAATTTTTCTAAGAACCTAATCCACGATTCGCGAATAATACCTGCCCAACTAAATATATTCTAAGGTCCAAATCCAGGATTCGCGAAGAATATTTTCCAAAGACCAAAGCAGATTTGTTCCAAGGATCAAATTCGGGATTCTTGAAGAATATTTTCCAAAGACCAAAGCAGATTTGTTCCAAGGATCTAATCGAGGATTTTTTTAAACGTCTTAGGGACGTCAAGTCATGAATTTTGAACAATTTTCCATTTACCAAATCTTTAATTTTTAAAATAATAACGAACAAATCGGCGATTTTTCTAAAGAACAAATCATCAATTTTTTCTACGACAAAATATAAATTTTTAAAAAATTGTTTTCAAACATCAAATAATTTTCAATTTTTTTTCTAAGGATCAACATTTTTAATTTTTTTTTTTTTAATTTTTTTATTTTCAATTTTTTTCTAAGGATCAAAACCGATTAAATGGTGAATTAAAAAAATTGTTTTCAAACATCAAATAATTTTATTTTTTTTTCTAAGGGTCAAAACGGTCTGAATGGTAAACTTAGAAAAAAATGGGATCAGACATCAAAAAATTTCCATTTTTTCTAAGGATCAATGTCAAAATATTGCGGTATTCCAGGAGTAAGGCCAAGGATTTGCAGACCAAAGAATATATATCCTTTAAGATATTTTCAATTTTTTCTGGTCACACAACCTATCAAAAAGTCCTTAGAAATTTCCTTCTTCGAAGCTCTTTTAGCCTCCTTATGCCTCCTTATGTGATTATCACTTCCGCTGCCGAATTAATGATGACATTAAACCCCCAAAGAGGTAGAATGAAAGAAAAAAAACAAAGATTACAAATTCTCGCGAAATGATTAAAGGCGATTATATGCAAATATTGATTCGTGGTGGGACTGTGGGGAGACGAGAAAAAGAGCGAAAGAAAACACAGAAACATATCCCGACAACCAGCCAAAGGCTTATCCCCCCAAAGCTATAACGTAATATTGCCAAAAACAGAATTTGTTTTTTTTTTTTTTTTTTGGTTTTTTTGGGACCCCTGCCCAAAAATGGCAAACAAGGAACAAACATTGGTTTGGCCGATGATTCCTTTTTGGCGGCTTAAAAAGCTTTGATATTTTTCGTTCATTCGTTCGCAGGCCCTTTACGGCCAGCAACACACAACGCGAAACGCTAACAAAAAAAAAGAAACAAAAAAAAATGATCAAAAAACTTTAAAGCCGACATCTACTTAGGAGCAGCGGCAGCATCAAGGCTGCTGAATCGCAACACCAAAAAGGGACCAGGCCATAAGCCACAGCTGAAATAAAAAGGGAGATGATGATGATGATGATGTACAATATGTTTTACAACTACTGAACCATAAAAAGTCATACAAAGCTCTTCTTTTTTTTTGAGCCCAAGGAGGGGGAAAGAAGCCAGAGAGGAAGTGGAGGGGGGTTTGGCTAAAACAAAGCCCAACCGCCACAAAGATGATAAGAACAAGAAATACACTGCGCATCCTTTTAATGTTCAAACGAAAAAATACCATTTTTGTAAGCTGCTGGGCCTTCTCCTTCGCTCCACCTCTTTCTCTCTCTCTCCCTGTCCTTAGCATCTTCTCAACTTTGTTTTTTTTTTCTTCGTTTTTTTTTTTTTTGGTTGATGGTCCTCAAGATGTTTGTCTTTAAGTGTCAGACTATCTGTCCGTGTGTCCACCTGTCTTAAGTATTAAATGATAACCTACGGCCGGCAAAAGAAAGGAAGGAAGAGAAGGGGAGGAGGGAGGGA
The DNA here is from genome assembly GCF_030504385.1 of Musca domestica. Taxonomy (NCBI): domain Eukaryota; kingdom Metazoa; phylum Arthropoda; class Insecta; order Diptera; family Muscidae; genus Musca; species Musca domestica. The sequence goes on from NW_026712367.1 coordinate 4,455,688, forward strand.
GGCAGAGAAGAATGAAATACAAATAATAAAACCTCTGCCTCGGCGTACAACCTTTTTAAGTTAAGAATTAAATGCTGATATCAAGTGGCTCTGATAACATTCATGGAGCAGCAAAGCCAAGTGCTTTATGCCAGAACTCAAGGAAAGCAAAAGTTAGTATGATGAATAATAAAAAGAAGAAGAATTTCAAGCACAAGCATGTGAGGGAAGATAACATTTTTCAATTGCTTTTAGAAAAATATTTAAGAAATTTTCAACAAAGTGCCTGGGGCATAACTTTGGGGAGAATGGGGACCAGAGTCGTGGGAACATTTTCTGAGAATAGAAAAATTGATGGTAAAAAATTAATTCAACATATTTTTTTAATTCTCAAAATAAAACTCGAAAAAAAAAATCAAAACCCAGTCCTTAAAAAAATCTAGAAAAATATTTAAAAAAAATCATGATTTGGTCCTTGAAAATATCACAACAAATTCATAAGTTTGTCCTCTGAAAAGAAATCTTAAAATAAAAATAAAAAACGGATTGCTTCTTTTGCAAAGATTTCAGAAAATATGCCCTTGAAAAAATCTGTGACAAGTTCCTTTAAAATATCAAGAGTTTAAAATCTTTTTATGTCCTTGGAAAAAATCTCGAAAAAATCCAAAATTTGTCCTAAAAAATAAAAAATCATACGAAAAATCCGAAAAAATCGTGTTTTTTTTATTTTGTAAAATATTTTAACATCTAAGTAATCTTCACTTTGGACTTAAAAAAAAAAATATAAAAAATTCAAGATTTCAATAAAATATTGAAAATTATATGTTTTTCGATTGATAAGGGCATTGGGCGAAACCATTAAAAAATCATTGATTTTTACTCTAAAAGTCACTATAAAATAACCAGATATAGTCCTTCGAATAGATCTTTGAAAATAATCTCATCTAGAAATCGAAAGAAATTAATTTTTTTCCAGGATTTTTTATTTTTATTAATTTTTTTCTCCCAGATATCCATACCACCAGGGATCGTTGATTTTTTCCACCCAGGAATCTGATTTGATTTTTTTTATTATATTTTTATTATTTATTTATTTATATATTTTTTTTTTTGAGGACTTTCTACCCAACTATTGTGGATTTTTTAAAAATATTTTCAAGGACTTCCTACCCAGAAATCGTAAAATATTCAAAATTATTTGTAGGGACATCTAGAACCAAGAATCGTGGATTTTTTAAAAATCCAAGGACTTTCAGCCCCACAATCGTGGATTTTTCCAAGAATCGTGCAATTTTTAAAAAATGTTCTTCAAGGACTTGCTGCCCCACAATCGTGGATTTTTTCAAAAAATGTGGATTTTTTAAAAATATTTTCAAGGACTTCCTACCCAGAAATCGTAAAATATTCAAAATTATTTGTAAGGACCTCTATCCAAGAATCGTGGATTTTTTAAAAATATTTTCAAGTACTTCCAACCCAATTTTTAAGGAACTCTATCCAAGAATCGTGGATTTTTTTAAAATCCAAAGACTTTCTGTCCAGCAATCATGGATTTTTCAAAAAATCGTGGATTTTTTAAAAATATTTTTAAGTACTTCCAACCTAATTTGTAAGGACCTCTATCCAAGAATCGTGTTTTTTTTTTTTTTTTAAATCCAAAGATTTAAAATCGTAGATTTTTTAAAAATTATTTCAAGGACTTCCCACCCAGAAATCGTAAAATATTCAAAATTATTTGTAAGGACCTCTTTCCAAGAATCGTGGATTTTTTAAAAATATTTTTAAGGACTTCCTACCTAGAAATCGTAAAATATTCAAAATTATTTGTAAGGACCTCTATCCAAGAATAGTGGGTTTTTTAAAAATATTTTCAAGGACTTCCTACCCAGAAATAGTAAAATAATCAAAATTATTTGTAAGTACCTCATCCAAGACTATCCAAGGACTTTCTGTCCAACAATCGGGGATTTTTCCAAGAATCGTGCAATTTTTAAAAAATATTTTTCAAGGATTTTCAGCCCTACAATCGTGGATTTTTTAAAAATATTTTCCAAGAACTTTCTCTCTAGGAATCGTGGATTTTTAAAAATAATTTTCAAGGACTTCCTACCCAGTAATCGTTAAATATTTAATATTATTAGTCAGAACCACTATCCAAGAATCCTGGATTTTTAAAAATAATGTCCAAGGACTTCTGTCCATGAAATGTGGATTTATTAAAAATAAATTTCACGGACTTTCTACCCAACAATCGTGGATTTTTAAGGACTTTCTGTCCAGCAATTGTCAAATTTTAAAAATTATTTTCAAGGACTTTCTACTTTAGAATCGTGTAATATTCCCAAAAAGTACTTCAAGGACTTTCTACGATTCAACGATCCTGGTTGATATTTTTATTTATTTTTTTTTTTTTTTGAAGACTTTCACCCAGAATCCGAGAAATATTCAAAATAATTTTCCAGGACATTTAACTCAATAATCGTGGATTTTTTAAAAATGTTTTTCAATGACTTCTATCCAAGAATCGTTGATTTTTAAAAATGTTTTTCAAGGACTTCTATCCAAGAATCTTGGATTTTATAAAAATAATTTTCAAGGACTTTTTACCAAAGAATCTTGGATTTTTCTAAAAATAATTTTTAAGGACTTTCTACCCAGGAATCTTGGATTTTCTAAAAGTAATTTTCCAGGACTTCTATCTAAGAATCGTGGATTTTTTAAAAATATTTTCCAAGGACTTCTTACCCAGGAATAAATTTTAAGAACTTTCTACCTGGTTGATATTTTTTTTTTCTTTAGCGAGGACTTTCTACCCAGAATCCGTGGAATATTCAAAATAATTTTCCAGGACATGTATCTCAATAATCGTGGATTTTTTAAAAATGTTTTTCAAGAACTTCTATCCAAGAATCGTGGATTTTAAAAAATAATTTTCACCGACTTTCTACCCAAGAATCTTGAATTCTATAAAAATAAGTTTCAAGGACTTTTTACCCAAGAATCTTGGATTTTCTAAAATTGTCAAGGACTTTTTACCCAGGAATCCTGGATTGTTTTACAAATAATTCTCAAGGACTTTCTACCCAGGAATAAATTTAAAGAACTTTCTACCTGGTTGTTTTTTTTTATATTTTCCTTTGGGAGGACTTTCTACCCAGAATCCATGGAATATTCAAAATAATTTTCCAGGACATTTATCTGAATAATCGTGGATTTTTTAAAAATGTTTTTCAAGGACTTCTATCCAAGAATCGTGGATTTTTTAAAAATATGTCTGAAGGACTTCTATCCAAGATTTTTAAAAATAATTTTCTATGACTTTCTACCCAAGAATCTTGGATTTTATAAAAATAAGTTTCAAGGACTTTTTACCCAAGAATTTTGGATTTTCTAAAAATAATTTTCAAGGACTTTCTACCCAAGAATAAATTTCAAGAACTTTCTACCTGGTTGTCTTTTTATTTTTTCTTTTGCGAGGACTTTCTACCCAGAATCCGTAGAATATTCAAAATAATTTTCCAAGACATTTAACTCAATAATCGTGGATTTTTTAAAAATGTTTTTCAAGGACTTCTATCCAAGAATCGTGGATTTTTAAAAATAATTTTCACCGACTTCCTACCCCAGAGTCTTGGATTTTATAAAAAAAAGTTTCAAGGAATTTCTAACCAACAATCGTGAAATATTCAAAAATAAATTTCAAGGACTTTCCGGCCAGAAATCATAGAATATTCAAAATTATTTATAAGGACCTCTACCCAGGAATCGTGGATTTTTTTTTAAATAAATTTCAAGGCTTTCCAGCCAGAAATCGTGGAAAATACACAACTATTTTCAAGAAATTTTCACCCAAGAATCGTGGATTTTTAAAAATTAATTTTCAAGGACAAAATATTTTTGAGATCAGTAGAGCTTGGGTCGTCGTTTTTTAAAAATATTTTCAAAAATTTTCAGGCCGTGGATAAATAAATATAAGTTGTTAAATTTTTTAAAAACATTTTCAATTGTCGACAGCAGAATGGATTTTTAAATATTTTTCAAAGACTTTCGGGCTCATAAATCGCAGAGTTTTTCCAAAAAAAAATCCACGACTTTTGATCTGTAAAATCGTGGATATTTTTGGGAGTTTCCGGAGGATATTTAGACCAAAAAATCTTGTAGTTTTTTTTAATATTTGAAATCATTAGAATATAAACAAGAATTGGCCCTTAAACATACATCCCCTAAAAATCAATAATTTGGTCCCCTAAAAAAAATTTTATTATAAAACTACAATATTAGTATAAAAATTACAAATATTATCATAAAAATTACAAAACTCGAAACCGCTTAATAAAGCTTCGATTTGGTCCTTGAGAAAAAAAATCTGAAAAAAATCAATTTTTTTTTTCTCTGCAAATCCTTAAAAAAATTAAAAAAAAGCTTCTTGGAGTCATTATATCATTAAAAAAATTAAAAAATGTTTGTTAAAAATCGAAGATTAGAGACCTTGATTAAAATTTTGTTCTTGAAAAAAAAATGCAAAAAAAATGGGAACAGTATATTCTTGAAAAATTTCTAAAGAACCAGATATTTGCTTCTGGGACATTTTTTTAAAGCCCTCTATTTTCTTTTTTTCAATTCTTTCGAAAAAATTGTCCTAGTTCTTCGAAAAAAATCATAAAAGAACAAAACCTTTGTCTTGGAAATTTTAAATATTTTAAATTTAATTTTTTAAGCATGCTCAGGCCACAAAATGTATATTTTTTCGAAACACCAAAAAATCAAAATTTGTCTTGGAAATTTGGGAATTATAAAATTTATTTAATGGCAAATTTATTTTATTTTATTTTAATTTATTATTATTATTTTATTTATTAAAAATTTATTTTTTTAAAGATGCTTAGGACACAAAATGTATATTTTTTCGAAAGAGCAAAATTTGGAATTTTAACCAACAATTTTTTTGGGGACCCTTGGCCAAAGGTCATGATATTTTTCCAAGGAGCTTCAAAACTTTGACTTTTAATTTTTTTTCGATATTCATTCACTTTTTTTAAATAACTTATTTTAAGAATCAGCAGCAAAATGACTCCTCACAAAATAATCCCTTAATACCATGGACTATGGTATAGCCCTGCCAAGTTTTTTTTCTTACCTTCACTTTTGTTCTTAACTTGAAACTAAAGCTCTAAAGCGATGATTAATCAAATGTCATAAATCATTTGGAGAACAATAAATTAATGGGCTATGGGATTTGTTTTTTGTTGTTGCCATAGGTATAGGATATCTATGCCGACGAAGTAACCAGCCAGTCAGCCAGCCAGCCGACAATCATTGGATGATACCGATTACAAACTTTTAGCACCTTATGATGGATGACTGCATCCAAAGTTGGCAGAGTGTCTCAAGTGTCGATTGCATTTGTAAAGCGTTTTACGTCTATGAATCATTAACAAAACAAAACATGCTATGTCCGCACACACAACCCATGTAGCGACTGCTTCTGACCTCACCTCCCAATACTCCACCTTGTGCTCCGGCCATAAAACATTTCAGTTAAGCAGTCATCCATAAAATTAGGAGTAAAATAAAACGTCGCCGAGGAAGAAGACATAACACACCAGACAATCAAACAGAAATTCAATCTTTGCTTCTTTAACCGGCCAATGGCCAAACAAAACGAAGTTTAGTCTGGGGAGAGGGAAAATGACCAGACCACACATTGGAGGCCATAAAATGCTGGACTCATGGCATTCAAAAGGAGAGTGCATCTGTGTGTGTGCGTAAGGTATCAACAACGAGACATGAGACAAGTCACAACATTATAGGTGCTCATTGGAATAATACAACAACAACAATGCTAGAACAACATCCAAACAACAGCAACAACATCCATTGACGACCCATCATCATTGAATCTGGAATCAATGGCCAGCAACACTTCAAACCAATAGCCATTGGCGTGAGCATGGATTTTTAAAAAATATTTTTTGCATTTGTAAAAAGAACGTGGATTCTTAAAAAAATATATTTTTTGCATTTATAAAAAGAACGTGGATTTTTTAAAAAAATATTTTTTGCATTTTTAAAAAGAACGCGGATTTTTAAAAAAATATATTTTTTCATATTTCAAAAGTCGTGGATTTTTAAAAATTATTTTTTCATATTTTCAACAAAGGATTTTTAAAAAAATATTTTTTCATCATTAGATGCAACGTGGATTCTTTAAAAATATTTTTTCATTATTAGATCCAGCGTGGATTTGTTAAAAAATATTTTTTTATCAGTAGATCCAACGTGGATTTTTTAAAAAAATATTTTTTTTATATTTCCAACAAACGTGGCTTTTTTAAAAAAATATTTTTTTTATCAGTAGATCCAACGTCGATTTTTAAAAAATATGTTTTTTTTTTATCTGTAGATCCAACGTTGATTTAAAAAAAAAAATATTTTTTTTATATTTCCAACAAACGTGGTTTTTTTAAAAAATATTTTTTATCAGTAGATCCAACGTGGATTTTTTTAAAAAATATTTTTTATCAGTAGATCCAACGTGGATTTTTTTAAAAAAATATTTTTTATCAGTAGATCCAACGTGGATTTTTTTAAAAAATATTTTTTATCAGTAGATCCAACGTGGATTTTTTAAAAAATATTTTTTATCAGTAGATCCAACGTGGATTTTTTTAAAAAATATTTTTTATCAGTAGATCCAACGTGGATTTTTTTAAACAATATTTTTTCATTAATACAACAAACGTGGATTTTATAAATACGAACGTGGGTTTTTTAAAAAATATTTTTCCATTAATAAAACAAACGTGGATTTTTTAAAAAATATTTTTTTATATTTCCAACAAACGTGGATTTTTCAAAAAAATATTTGTTTATATTTCCAACAAACGTGGATTTTTTAAAAAAAATATTTTTTTTATTTCCAACAGACGTGGATTTTTTTAAAAAAATATTTTTTTATTTCCAACAGACGTGGATTTAAAAAAAAAAATATTTTTTTATCAGTAGATCCAACGTGGATTTTTTTAAAAAAAATATTTTTTTATCAGTAGATCCAACGTGGATTTTTTTAAAAAATATTTTTTATTTCCAACAGACGTAGATTTTTTTAAAAAAAATATTTTTTTATCAGTAGATCCAACATGGATTTTTTTAAAAAATATATTTTTTATTTCCAACAGACGTTGATTTTTTTAAAAAAAAAATATTTTTTTATCAGTAGATCCAACGTGGATTTTTTTAAAAAATATTTTTTTTTTATCTGTAGATCCAATGTGGATTTTTTTATAAAAATATTTTCCATTAATAAAACGAACTTGGTCCTAGGGAGACATTACAATAAAAAAAAAATTCATAGCCACCTCTAAGCCCTTTGGGGGGAATGCTATTTGGCATACATTTCGTGGAGGCATTGGCGGAACTTGCACAAATTTACAGAATATTTATACCCTCAGCCATATGGCTGGCTGATATATATAATTTCATAAGGCCAAAACGTAACTCATCGAAATAATGGTTTAAGATCCTAGGTCCCTTTGGACCAGATCCATTTCAGGAGTCGATCTAGGGGTGTATGTCCGTCCATCAGTCTGTCTGAAAGGCACTGGCACAATAACTCTCCAAGGGAGTATCCAATTTGATCCAAACTTGTTATATCGTAATATTATTATCAAACCTAGATCGAGTTCGGAGATGGGCAATATCGGCCCACACCTTCAGGTACCTCACCCACATAAGGTCGAAATTTTCGAAAAAAAAAAATATTTCACTGCACAGAGAACGTAAGTATAATCCGATTTTGCTCCAACTTTGCAAATCCTAATATTTCCATAAGTGCTAGGTCAGGTGCGAAAATGGGCAATATCAGTTCACTCTATCGAGTACCTCCCCCACAAAGGGTCAAAATTTGGAATATCTATGAAGCTCATAAAACGCGAAATTAACATCCGATTCCATTCAGACATCTTGGCACATCTCAATATTTCTATTAACACAAGCTCCGTTATAAAGATGGTAGAGATCGGACCACTCCTTCTGGTACCTCCCACACAAAGGGTCAAAATTTGGAATAAATATGAAGCTCATAAAAAGCGAAATTAACATCCGATACCATTCAGACCAGGCACATCTCAATATTTCCATCAACACAAGCTCTGTTATAAAGATGGTAGAGATCGGACCATTCCTTCTGGTACCTCCCCCACAAAGGGTCAAAATTTTGAATAACCAAAATGATCATATAATCCGAAATAAGCATCTGGTTCTCTTCATATTTCACACATCCTATTATTTCTACTAACAAAAGACCTGCTGTGAAAATGGGATGCATCGGTCCACTCCTTCTGGTACCTCCCCCACAAAGGGTCAAAATTTTGAATATCCATGAAGTACATAAAACGCGAAATTAGCATCGGGTTCCCTTTATATTTCGCACATCCCATTATTTGTACTAACGCAAGATCTGCTGTGAAGATGGGATGTATCGATCCGCTCCTTCTGGTACCTCCCCCACAAAGGGTCAAAATTTTGAATATCCTTGAAGCTCATAAAACATGAAATTAACATCCGATTCCATCAGACTTGGCACATCTCAATATTCAACACAGGATCTGTTATAAATATGATAGCGGTCGGACCATTCCTCCAAGTGCCTAAAACCCTTGGCCTATATATCATCGTTCTCCAGGATTGAATTCATGTAGAACATCTTTTTCATTCCTTTTTATCCACCTCCAAAGCTTCAACTTCCTTCTCAGCTGTGCCTTTTCTCTCCCATTCCTCCTGTCCACCTTTCAAGGCAATAAAGTAATTTCATTCATTTCAACCTCCCAACAACAACAATAACATTTTGTTACACTTTTACGGCATTTCAAAAGAAACATAAAAATGTGCAGAACAGAGTCGTAAAAAAAAGAAACGAAAGCAAAGAACGAGTGGAGCTTCAATTATTGCTACACCTCTGAGGGCATTCTGGGATTCTGTTGTGATTTCTACCGATTGCTCAAATCATTCAAGTGATATGCAGCAACTGGGTTGTGCCGCATGTATTTACCTCTCCCACCACCCGCCCTCCACCTTGGCTGCCTACCAAACTCGTGTGGTTTCATTTCTTTCTTTCATTGCAATTGTTGTCGGGATGTGATTTGTGAATGATGCATTGCTTTACGGCCAACAACAACAACAGCAAGAAGTTTATCGTTCTGCCTGAAAAGAGCCTCGAAAAATGGCCCCAACAAAACGCCCAAAGTGTTAAGAACTTTGATGTGATTATTAGTCGGCAGACGCACACTCCTGACAATCTCTACTCCCCCCCCCCCCCTCTTCGTAAAAAACTTCACTGATCTTCATTCCAACTGCTGCCATGCATAATTATGCGTAGTTACGCCCTCTGTCAGCAAGTTGTTGCCATTCAAGCAGTCAGCCTCTTCTGGCAGGCATCCTTCTGCCTTCCTTTCCGACTTTTTTGTTTTTTTGCAAAAAATTTCTTTAGATTTGAAATGTCAGTTGGTTTTCAACTTCGGACATATGTGAATGCAACTCATACTTGTGTGTGTGTGTGCGTAAGGGTGTGCGTGTTGCTTTCTGTTTGATGTTCGAAATTAGTTCTGGTTGTTATGATTTTTGCTATGTTTGAAGCCATGAAATATTGCTTCGTCTCAACCGCTGCATGTTCCACTGTTGAGGTGTTAATTTGATTTCAAGCGAGAGTATGGGAAAAAGTTTCGAAAAAGAGGACAGAAACACAACAAAGTTGTAACTGGATTGGAAGAGAGCATAAGGAGGAATGGGAGCATGGAATAATAAAATATCAGTTGACTAAAATAAGGTAAGATAAGGAGGGCAGATAATAATTTTCTTTCATTTTGAGAAAAAATAAGTTTAAAAAAAATTTAAAAAAAAATATTAAAATTATCAAAAAAAAACCTTTTTAGAAAAGCTTAGGTCAATGGGAAAAATATTTTTACAATTTTTTTTGGGATTAAAGTGCATGGACCGGTGGGGGCCTAAATAAAAAAAATATATAAGTTTTAGGGAATAAGAAAAATATTCTATAATTTTTTCTAAGAACCTAGAGGCTTATGACAAAATTTTGCAAACATGTTGTAGGCCAAAGGCTGAGGAAACTTATTTTTAATTAGTGGACCCGGGGCCTGTGAAATTTCCTACGAAATAGGAAATTTTCGACCCGTAAAATTTTCCTACAAAATTTAATAAAACGTAAAAAAATGCTATAAAACTGTTAGAGCCGAATTAGCATATAGAGACACTTTTTTACAAAATTGTAATCACCCAGGAGGCCTATGAAAATTATCTACTAGCCCAAGTGGTCCATTTTTTTTTTTTCTTATAAAATTTCATAGGCTACGGTTCCTTTGGGAAAATTTTCAAAAAATTATCATGCAATGAAAATTATCTTAATAAGCCCCAGGGGAGCCAATAAATAAAAATTGTTCAGAAATGTTTTGTAGAACCAGAGAGTCTATAACAATTTTTATGGGTTTCCGGAGTACATATATTTTTTTTAATAGACCACAGTTCCGGAAAAAAAATAATAAAATTTATAGACTTCTGAAAGCAACATAAAGTGTAATATGCAGGTATCGAACAAAGTTTTTGCAAAGTTGAGTAGGTCCTAAATCCGAAAAAAATTTCCAGCAAAATTCTTGAGCCTTAAAGAGTAATTATTTTTATATCCTCCACCTTGGGAAGGAGGGTATATTAACTTTGTCATCCTTAAATATTCGTCGTAGACCCCATAAAGTACATATATTCATAATCAGCATAAAATTCTAAGTCGATTTAACGATGTCCGTCTGTTTGTCCGTCTGTCTGTTGAAATGACGATACAGACCACATTATTTAACGTAGAGCGCCAAAATTTAACAAAGCATTTTGTAGTGTGTCTAGGATGGTTGGTATTGAAAATGAGATATATCGGTCCACGTTTTGGTATAGTCCCCACATAACGGTACCTGGTACCTCCTGATATTCGGTATTTTGATGATTTATGCCACATTTTTTCACGAATTTGTCAGAAAATTGGTATTTGTAGGTCATAATGGGTCCAAATTCGTGTGTCGAAATATTGCATGTCCACGATTTGGTATAGTCCCCATATAACGGTACCTCCCGATATTCGGTATTTTGATTATTTTTGCCACATTTTTTTACGGATTAGTCTAAAAATTGGTATTTGTTAGTCATTATGGATTCCAGTTCCGGTAGCGAAACATTGCATGTATGGGTCCACGATTTGGTATAGCCCCCATATAACGGTACCTCCAAATATTCGGCATTTTAATGGTTTTTGCCACATTTTTCAATGATTTATGTAAAAATTGGTATTTGTAGGTCATAATGGGCTCTAATGTTTCCTTTAGCCTTAGGTGGAGGGTATTAAAAGTTTGGCAAGGCCGATAAATTTTTGGTATTTAAATAAAAATATTTTAAAAATTGTCTAGGGCCTGAGAGCCCTTAAATGTTTTCTACAACCCAGGGGCTTATGATCCCATTGGCCTATAAAGTTTTAATGGCCCTTACTGGCCTCTAGAAACATTTTTATAAAATTCAATTAGTCCAGGGGGGGGAGCCAATATAAATTTTTTTTTATAAAATGTCTAGGCCATTGGGGTCTATGGAAATTTTTCTATATAAGTTTGTTGAATGAAATTTTGCAGACCACATTTTTTCTCAAAAAAAAAAAAAAAAAAAAATTATAAAATGTATGGAATTCTGGGAGCCACTGAAAATTAGGTAAATAGGCCTCAGGGGCCGAACCAAATTTCTACAAAGTTGGATGGATCCCGAGAGCCTTTGAAAATGCTTTTGAGAAAATCCTGAAGCCTCAAAATAATATTAATTTTATTTAATTAAGTTTTATATTTGAAATATACAAAATTATTCAATAATGTTTCTAAAATCGGTCCCTCTAACTTACTTGGGACAATTTTTTTTTTAAGGAAAAAAAATGGGTCTACAGAATTTTTAAAAGTATTTTTATTATGCCCATGGGTTCGTGAAAAAATAAATAAAAAAATTGGAAAATTCATGTTAAAAGAAGAGAAATGTATAGGCTCCTGGGAGCCAATGAAAATCAGTTTAATAGACCTCAGGGGGCGAACAAAATGTCTTCAAAGTTATATGGAGAGGCAATGACAATTTTTCTTAGAAAGACCTGGAGCATCAAAATATATTTAATTTTAATTTTTTATATTGAAAATATACAAAATTATTCAAAAATGTTTCTAAAGTCGGTCCCTCTGGCTTAGTTGCGCCTAAAATTTTTTAAAAGAAAAAAATGGATCTACAGATGTTTTAAAAATATTTTTATTATCCCCATGGGTGCGTAAAAAATAACTAAAAAATTGGAAAAATCATGTTAAAAGAAGAGAAATGTATAGGCTCCTGGGAGCCAATGAAAATCAGTTTAATAGATCTCAGGGGGCGAACAAAATTTCTTCAATGTTTGATGGATCCCGAGAGGCAATAATAATTTTTCTTAGAAAGACCTGGAGCATCAAAATATATTTAATTTTAATTTTTTAAATTTTTATATTGAAAATATACAAAATTATTCAAAAATGTTTCTAGAGTCGGTCCCTCTGGCTTACTTGAGCCTAAAATTTTTTAAAAGAAAAAAATGTATCTACATAAGTTTTAAAAATATTTTTAATATGCCCATGGGTGCGTGAAAAAAAAAAAATAAATAAAAAAATTGGAAAAATCATGTTAAAAGAAGAGAAATGTATAGGCTCCTGGGAGCCAATGAAAATCACCTCAGGGGGCGAAGAAAATTTCTTCAAAATTAGATGGATCCCGAGAGGCAATAACAATTTTTCTTAGAAAGTCCTAGAGCATCAAAATGTATTTAATTTTAATTTTTTAAATTTTTATATTGAAAATGTACAAAATTATTCAAAAATGTTTCTAAAGTCGGTCCCTCTGGCTTAATGGGGCCTAAAAAATTAAAAAAAAAAAAAACAGTATGTGTCTACAGAAATTTTTAAATTATTTTTATTTATGCCATGGGCATGGGTTCGTAAAAATTAAAATAAGTAAAAAACCGCAAAGTTCGGCCTGTTCGACTTCAAAAAATTTCAAAAAAAATCTGCAATCTACCACTTAAATGAAAACCGTTATATAGGGGCTATACGAAGGCGTGGACCTGCTTTCGAAATTTTTTGTCATAGGCTGTGGTTCCTGTGAATAATATCGCAAAAATCATGAAAATACCGAATATCGGGAGGTACCGTTATATGGGGGCTATACGAAGACGTGGACCTGCACAGACAATTTTCTGTCATAGGCTGTAGTACCCATTACGAACTTCAAATACGAAATTTGAGAGCGGTCTAAAATGTATATTTCGAGGTTTTACAAACGGAATGACAAATTTAATATACACGGAGGATATGGTGGAGGGTATAAAAATAAGGTTTGTCTACAGAAATTTTAAAAATATTTTTAATTTTGCCCATATTTTCTTGAAAATTAAAAAAATGGGAAAATTTAAAAAAAAATAAAAAAAATTTTAATTTTTAAATTTTCAAGGAAAATTATTTTTTTTTTTTTTTTGAAAAATTTTTGGTTCCATTTTTTTAAGTTTTTGAGGACTGGGGCCTTTTACAGATCTCTATAAAATTTTAAAATTTTTTTCATCCTTACAAAATAGCCAGGCCATTCCCTGTTTGCTCCTATTTGTTGTTTTCCATGTCCAGATATGGCGTGACCTGTCAAAGGCATTTTGCCAAATGATTGATTGTCCGACTCGATGGTTAAGTGTTCGACTGGTGGTGATTGGTGGACAGTGATTAATGGAGGTACAAAATTAATATTGGTTAGCAGGACGACGATCAAACCCTGAGACAATGATAACAAGGTGCAAGAAGAAGATGAAAAAGAAAAATAAAAAGGAGAACAAAAAAAAATAGAAATGCCACAAAACACGAAACGTGACATTTTGGCCAAAGAGAAAATTCCCATGGCTGATCCGAAATATTCACAATTCAGAACAACAATAACAAAGAAAAAGAAAAACGAAAATAATTACCAAAAAAAAAAACGCAGTATTCAGATTTTCAATATTCTTTTGGCGGATTTTTATGTAAACTCAACACGTTTCTGCCCGAAACGGCGAGGAGAGCTGGGCATGGGTACTAAACAAATTTATGGGGCACATTTGCCGTTTTGAATGCCGATTTTTTATTGTCCATCATTTATTTGAGTTATCCTTTAAATATTGAAAATTGGGCCATGATGGTTGTAATTTTCGATGCGCAGGGTCATACCAAATGTCAAAATACCGTAAATTGCAGCATTGCCTCTCCTCCATCCCCCCTCCCAGCGAATGACAATTTACGGCCATCAATGTCGCAGCGATATTCATTCATTCACTCAAAAACTTCAGCGGCAGCCATTGTTCTTTTGAGACGCTCTTCGTTGCGAAACTTAATTTGCATGCCAAGCTGATGGCAGACGATGGGCATGAAGAAATGCCGTCGCCGCCGCCGCCAAGCTGAGAATTGCCAAAATAACAGCGAGAAAAAAACAATCGAAGCCGCAACGAAATATTGAAAATAAAAAAACCCCAGCAAAATCTTGATATAATTTTCGCACGCAATGCCATATTTTAAAGAAGTCATCCTGCCGGTGGCTTTACAAAGAATTCCAAGTGGTCTCCGCAAGACTGACTTCTTTCGGTCATTCATTCCGTCGTTTAGCAGTCTCTGTATGGCGGTGTATTGGCGAATGCGTGTAATTTCATTTCTTGGCCGATTCCTTAACAATGTGTTATGATTGTGGTCGCGGTTTATGGCCATCATCGTCCGATTCTGATTCGGTTTCTTAACAATTTTTGTGGAGACTTACTGTTGTTGTTGTTATTTTTGTTGTTTTGCCATTAAATCAAGATGATCTCAGTTTGATTTCAGGGCCTTAAGAATTTGATTGAAAAATGTGTGAATAGAATATTGAACTTCATTTTTTGTGTGGTTTTTGAAATCGCAAAATAGGGCTGTGGTTTTCGGATCGGGCATTGGATGCCATCATGGGTCAATAAACAAATAATTAAATTTTATGGAATCTTATTTTTTTTTTTTTTTTTTTTGTAAAATTGGAAAAAATCTGCCTTTCAAATGTTGCAAAAAATCGGAGAACTACGGGACCTGAACCCCATTAAATTGCAACAAAAAATAAATAATTATGGGAAAAATCCAGCAAATCATAAAAGTAGAGCTAAAAAAGGAGACAGTTGTATCGGCGTTTTTAAAATTTACATCGCAAAGTAACCTTAATAGAGGGGGGCAAGTTCCCCTTCTTCCACACTTTTGGAAATCTTCGGATTAAGATTCCTTGGAATCCGGACATTTTTGGTATATACTTTCTTCGACAATATTGTAGATAAAAATACGAGGAATATATTTCTTAAACACTTTAACCCACAAGCGACACAACGAAGGGGTCTTTTTGGTCCTTTTTTGCAAAAATGGTTAAAAACTCCACTTAAACGGGATCGCAGCAATTCAAAATATTCTACAAAATTATTTGTCATAAAATTCTACTATAGGTCCTAGAAGACATCAAAAGTCAACAACTTACCTAAATGACAGGAATTCATAAAATAATAAAAACACATTTTAGGGTTAAAATAGTACTTTGTGTGATTTCATGCAAAAATCTCCCACAGAACATAATTTTTAAAGAATGACGTCAAAGGCAAAAATATTCCTGACTAAATTTCAGTATAAGTCGGCAAATAAAATAAATGTCTACATTCATTATATATCTGAAAAATATTTGCGTCAATGTTGCAAACAAAATACGCGAAAATATTTTCTAAATATTAAAAACACATTTTATAGTTAATCTGAGTTTATGCAATATTCTCCTTTAAAGCATCATTTTAGAAGGACGTCGTAAAGGACAAAAATATTCTTTATCGAACTTCACTATAAGTTACTGAAGAAAAGAAATTTCTTAATCCATTATATGTCTTGAAAAAATCTGCCGTAATGTTGTCAAAAAAAGACACGAAAATATTTCCTAAATATTAAAAACACATTTTATGCTTAATGTGAGTTTATGCAAAATTCTGCTACAAAGAAGCATTTTAGAAGGATGATATACAGGACAAAAATATTCTTCATCAAATTTCACTACAAGTCACTGAAGAGAATACATTTCTATATCCATCATATATCAAAAAATATTTGCCTCAATGTTGCCAAAAAATACACGAAAATATTTCCTAAATATTAAAAACCTATTTTAAGCATAATGTGAGTTTATGCAAAATTCTCCAACTAAATATCATTTTAGAAGGATGACTTCAAGGACAAAAATATTTTTCATCACATTTCACTATAAGCCACCATGGAAAAGAAATCTCTACATTCATTGTTTATCAGGAAAATATTTGCCTCAATGTTGCAAACAAAATACACGAAAATTTTTCCTAAATATTAAAAACACATTTTATGCTTAGTGTGAGTTTATGCAAAAATTTCCCCCAAAATGTAATTTTGGAAGGATGACTTCAAGGACAACAATATTTTTCATGAAATTTCACTATAAGTCCCCATGGAAAAGAAATCTCTACATTCATTATATATCCGGAAAATATTTCGCTCAATGTTGCCAAAAAATACGCGAAAATTTTTCCTAAATATTAAAAACACATTTTATGCTTAATGCGACTTTATGCAAAATTCTCCACCTAAATATCATTTTAGAAGGATGACTTCAAGGACAAAAATATTCTTCATCAAATTTCACTATAAGTCATCAAAGAAACGAAATCTCTATTTCCATTATATATCAAAAAAATATTTGCCTCAATGTTGCCAAAAAAAGCGAAGATAATTCCTAATCTTATAAAAAACACATTTTATGCTTAATGTGAGTTTAAGCAAAATTCTCCTGCAATGAAACATTTTAGAGGGATGATATAAAGGACAAAAATATTCTTCATCAGATTTTACTATAAGTCACCAAGGAAAAGAAATCCCTATTTCCACTGTATATCAAAAAATATATGCCTCAATGCTGCCAAAAAAAAGAATCGAAAATATATCCTAAATATTAAAAACACATTTTATGCTTAGTGTGAGTTTATGCAAAATTCTCCAACTAAATATCATTTTAGAAGGATGACTTCAAGGACAAAAATATTCTTCATCAAATTCTACTATAAGCCATCAAAGAAACGAAATCTCTATTTCCATTATATATCAAAAAAATATTTGCCTCAATGTTGCCAAAAAAAAGCGAAAATAATTCCTAATCTTATAAAAAACACATTTTATGCTTAATGTGAGTTTAAGCAAAATTCTCCTGCAATTAAACATTTTAGAGGGATGATATAAAGGACAAAAATATTCTTCATCAGATTTTACTATAAGTCACCAAGGAAAAGAAATCCCTATTTCCACTGTATATCAAAAAATATATGCCTCAATGCTGCCAAAAAAAGAATCGAAAATATATCCTAAATATTAAAAACACATTTTACGATTAGTGTGAGTTTATGCAAAAATTTCCCCCAAAATGTAATTTTGGAAGGATGACTTCAAGGACAACAATATTTTTCATGAAATTTCACTATAAGTCCCCAGGGAAAAGAAATCTCTACATTCATTATATATCCGGAAAATATTTCGCTCAATGTTGCCAAAAAATACGCGAAAATTTTTCCTAAATATTAAAAATACATTTTATGCTTAATGCGACTTTATGCAAAATTCTCCTGCAATGAAACATTTTATGGAGATGATATCAAAGACAAAAATATACTTCATCAAATTTCACTATAAGTCACCAAGGAAAAGAAATCCCTATTTCCACTGTATATCAAAAAAATATTTGCCTCAATGCTGCCAAAAAAAAGTGAAAATATTTCCTAATCTTATAAAAACACATTTAAAGCTTAATGCGACTTTACGCAAAATTCTCTTGCAATGAAACATTTTAGAGGGATGATATAAAGGACAAAAATATTCTTCATCAAATTTTACTATAAGTCACCAAGTAAAAAAAAATCCTATTTCCACTGTATATCAAAAAAATATTTGCCTCAAAGCTGCCAAAGAAAGACTCGAACATATTTCCTAAATATTAAAAACACATTTTTTGATTAATGTGAGTTTATGCAAAAATCTCCTGCAATGAAACATTTTAGAAGCATGATATAAAGGACAAAAATATTCTTCATCAAATTTCACTATAAGTCTCGAAGGAAAATATATCCCTATTTCCACTGCATATCAAAAAAATATTTGCATCAATGTTCAAAAAAAAAAAAAAAACGCGAAAATATTTGCTAACTTTTTCGCTCAATTTTTCCTCGGACTTTTTTCGAGTTAACGCCTGAAAGTAACATAAAATTTCGTTTTAGGCCGAAGAGATCAAAAGAAGAAATATTCTATACAAAATTTCAATATAAATCTCAGAACAAACCGTATATCTAGGTATAATAGTTTCTTATGAAAATTACATTCAAAACTTATGTACCAAAAGTGCAAATTATGTCTTTGATTTTATGTGATGTTAATTTAACACGTATCCAATCCGAGTCAAAATCTTCTTTTATATCTCAGTTTTTGGAGAAAGGGAAGGATGGAAGAACACTCCTACATCGGCTCCAAAATGTCCTGAAACGTATTTGGTCCAAAGAAATCTAGGGTCTAAAACCGATATTTCCATGAGGCACATTTTGGCCCTATCAAATGTAGTCATATTGCTGAAAGTATTAAAATTCACTGAACCTTTGAGGCTCACAAAATTTTCTAGATTTTATTTAGGTACTTTATCTAGGTATAATATAATTTTAGAAATTTTTTCGTAAGTTCCAAAGGCCTACAATATTTTCTAGAAATTTATTAAGCTTCTGAGGCCGACAAAATTCAAACAAAATTGTTCTTTGGTCTACAAAAACTTAAAAAAATGTTTTCAAAACCAGCACATTTTACTGGAAATATATCATGAGCTTCTACAGTGCGTAAAATTGTAAGGAAATTTTTTTCATTATTATTATTATTTTTTTTAATATTTCTTATATTGGCATTTTTTCATAGATCCTTTCTTAAAAAAAATTATGGGATCTTTGCAATTTTTTTACCCCGAATTTTTTCGTATTCGAATACAACACATTTTCATTCGTAGTATCAAACAAGTGATGATGACACAAGTGTTTCAGGCTTTTGATATGGTTTACTATCAAGATGTACATGTATGATGTAAATATGTATGTTATGTATGTACCGTATGTTAACATCCTATGCCACATATCATTATATTGGCTTAGTGGCTAAACATCAGCTACTGTATGTAGACAAAAAGTGTGGGAGCAGCCATGCAGGCTATCTTCAAGAAAACATCTGTTAAGGTTCAGCTTTCATGATATTCCAACCTCTCAGGCATCGGGCGTATTTTTGCCATCATCATTATTATGGCAAAAGGGTTGCCATTTCAAAAAAATGTGGTTACATAAAATTAAATTTTTGTATCAAAATTGTTTGCAGAAAAGTTCAAATGACTAAGACGTCCACAACAATGTAAAGAAATATTTTCCTTGACCTGCGGAGATTTTTATTTTATTTATTTTTTTTTTTTATGAAGTTCACTTAGGTTTACCGAATTTTCAAAAAAAAAATGTATATGTCTCCGCAGCAACATTTTCATTTATTTTAAATGTTATTAGCCCAATAAAATGATTTGAAAATATTTCATTGGTCTCCGTGACCTATAAAATTCGTTTAGTATTAAAGTTGTTCCCAGAGTCCTATTTTTTAAATTAATTATAGATTTTCTAATACACATATAGCTTCTTATTGTTGAAGACGTAACTTCCTTCATCAAATTTGGATATTTAAGGCCAAAAAAATCCGACCAATTTTAAAAATTTCAGATCAATTTTATATATTTCGGCAAACAAATAATTTCTTTAAAAAAAATGTCCCCCAAAATATAAACTAATACAATTTTAGTTCTCCATTGCGCTTCGTGGCGCAAACAATTCCTCTGGAAGTAAATTTGCGGCAGCCCTAATTTTTTTAGGACCAATTTTTCAAATATAGAATTTCTCAATTACCTATATTTAATTTTTTTTGTTGTTGAAAAAAAAATTGTAATATCACAGCCAAAAAAAAATCCGACCAGTTTAACAAATTCCTATCAATTTTAAATTTTTCGGCAAAAAATAATTGTTTTCCACAAAACCAAAAACCACCAAATTATGAACTTATATTAGATAAGTTTAGTTTTCCACTGCCCTTCGTGGCGCATACAAGTAAATTTGCGGCAACCCTAATTTTTGTAGGTCTAATTAATCAAATGTAGGTTTTCTCAATTACATTTATTCTATCTTTTATTATTGAAAGCGTAATTTTTTTTTAATAAAACTTTGATATTTGGAACAAAAAAAAAAAAACCGACCAATTTTCGACAAAAAAAAATTTTTTTTTTAACCAAAAAAAACCTTCAGCAAAATATGCCCCCCTGATATAATTTTACTTATCCATTGCTCTTTTTGGCCCATACAATTACTTTGAAATTAAAATTCCGGCAACCCTAATTTTTTGAGGATCAATTATTCAAATATAGAATTTCTCAATTGCATATATTTTATTTTTTATTATTGCAAACTTATATTCTTCACCAAAAATTTTAATATTTTAGCCAACAAAAAAAAAAAAATTGGCCAGTTTAAAAATTTCCGACAAATTTTAAATTTTGGGTATCACTTTCAACCAAAAAAGAGAAAATATTTCCACCAAAATATTAACACTGATATAATTTTAGTTCTCCATTGTGTTTGCTTATTTATTGTTGAAAACTTATAATTTTCCCCAACTTTTTTATATTTTGGCCAAAAAAAAAACCGACTAATTTAAAAAAATTGCCGACCAATTTTTAATATTTCGGTAAAAAAAAAAAATTCCTTCCAAAAAAAATATATATGTCCACCAAAATATGAACCCTGATATAATTTTAGTTCTCCATTGCTCTTCGTGGTCCATACAATCCCTCTGAAATGAAATTTGCGGCAACCCTAATTTTTGGGAACCAATTATTCAAATATGGAATTTCTCAATTGTATTCTTTATTATTGAAAACTTATAATTTTTATTGATGAAACTTTTAGTTTTCACCAAATTTTTTAAATTTTAGGAAAAAAATCGACCAATTTAAAAAATTTCCGACCAATTTTTAATATTTCGGCAAAAAAAATCTTTAAAAAAAATATGTACACCAAAATATGAACCCTGATATAATTTTAGTTCTCCATTGCTCTTCGTGGCCCATACAATTCTTTTGGAATTAAATTTCCAGCAACCCTAATTTTTTTGGAGACCAATTATTCAAATATGGAATTTCTCAATTGCATATATTTTATTTTTTATTGTTGAAAGCGTATTTTTAAGGAAATTTTAATATTTCGGAACAACACAAATCCGACCAATTTAAAAATGTCCAACAAATTTTAAATATAATATAATGTATAGTTTTTCTCAACCAAAAAAAAAAATATATGTCCACCAAAATATGAACTCTTACATAATTTCAGTTCTCCATTACGCTTCGTGGCCCATACAATTCCTCTGGAAGTGAATTTGGGGCAACCCTAGTTTTCTTAGGTCTTATTATTCAAATGAAGACTTTCTAAATTGCATATATTTTATCTTTTATTGTTGAAAACGTAATTTCTTAGAGATATTTTGAAATTTAGAACATGAAAAAAAACCGACCAATTTCAAATATTTCAACCAAAACTCGTTTTTTTTTTTTGACCCAATATGTCCTTTTTACATTTTGTTTGTTTCTCTTATATTTTTTCTCATATTTGAAACAAAATAAACAATTCCGATCAATTTGAAAAAATTCGACCAATTTTTAATTTTTCGTCCAGAAATTCTATTTTTCCCAATTATGAATTTTTTAATTTTCTGTTTGTCTCTCTCATCAAATTTACATATTTGACCATTTTTACATTTTGTTTGCTTATCTTCCAAATTTTTCATATTTGAAACAAAATAAACAATTCCGATCAATTTGAAAAAAATTCGACCAATTTTTAAATTTTTGACAAAAAAAAATCCTTTTTTTCCTAATTATGATTTTTTTATGTTTTGTTTATATCTCTCAACAAATTTACATATTTGAAATAAATTAAAAAATTTCCGACCAATTTGAAATTTTCCGACCAAAAAAAAATGTTTGAACAAATTATGAACCCTAATATGATTCTATGTCTTCCTAGGAAAGTATTTGGTGAGCTAATAGTTATGGCCACAACAACATATGGCTCATTGCCATCAAGTTCCTTTTTCCTAGAATTCATGGAGAATTAAAAGAAAAATTTGACACTTTGTCAGCAGAGAGAACAATAAAAAAAACTGAGAGATATCAGATGTGAAAATCTGTGTGGTGAGGCTTCAACAGAAATCTATGGCACGCTGGAAAACAAAACAAAAAAAAAATATCAAAATAAACTAGGAACGTCTTTTGAACATTTTGCAGATCAGGTGACAAAAGTTCAACAGAAAATGCAATGTCCTCTCTGGTTTTTTGAAAGTAATGAACATCTGATGTTCTTTGGTTTTTTTTTTTTTTTTTTTTTGAAATTAAACTCTAATTTTCTTTAGGATTTGCCCAGTTAATTGTGGCTAAGTTTAGCTTTCTATTTACAAAAATAAAAAAAAAACAAAAACCCAAAACATGACACCTTTCACTGTCATCATGGCCAAGAACCGCCAAACAACGAAGACAACCATCACCGGGCCATATTTCTGCTCTTTCTCCACTTCAAGATGACACAGAATTAAGGTCAACGATGTTAGATTTCAAAATTTATCTCCTTAATTCTAATGACAAGACAGATAATGGCAGCAGTGACAACAACAACAACAAACCTAGCCTTTTTCTTTTCCCAAAAAATTTTCCTCATTAGCTGTGAATGTTTTTTTTTTTTTCTTTGCCCCCTTTCACAGCTACCATAAGATTTTGGTGGCCCGTAATGACAATTTTCTTCCGCCAAACCACCCACCTCCACAGACACCAACCAATTTTGGTTCGTAATTAAACTTTAGTTAAATGTTATCTAAACGGTAGTCATTTCCAAAACTCAAATAAACCAACCCTTTATGTCAATTTGATTTTTTTATAGGAGGTGGAGGGGGGGATGGGGTATTTGAAAACTCTATTCGTTTTTTGGGTAATTGCCTACCGAAAACTGTAATTAGTGGGGTTTTTGGTTATCTAGTTTTTGTCACAAATTGTTTATCTTTACGGTCACAACAAAAACGTCGACGACAACCACAACAACAATGGCAATTGTCAATTTCAATAAAACTTCATGGTAATGAAAATAGTTCGATTTTATGACAGACCAAAAAAAAAAATTAATGGAAAACGAAAAGATTAATTTTTCCAAGGCACGATGGAGGAACACGAAATTTCAAATTTGATTAAAATTTTGTGGGCCTCAAAAAAAATAATTTCTTTCAATCACAAAAAAAAAAAAAAAAAAAAAAAAAAAAAAAAAAAAAAAAAAAAAAAGCTGTAAGTTCGACCGGGCCGATCTTTGAATACCCTCCACCATTTGAAACGAATTTGACAATTTTCAAATAAATAAAATCCGTTAACAATTCTATTGAAATCTTAAAAATACCGAATGTAGCCGTTTTGTTAGGGTCTTTTAGACGACGTGGGCCTGCATGGGCAACTTTTGTCATAAGCCATTACAATATTCAAAAGCGAAACTTAAAAAAAAATTCGGCGGATAATGTCTCTAAAATCATCAAAATTTCGAATATCGGGGGTACCGTTATATGGGGCCTATACGAAGACAAGGACCTGCATACGAAATTTTTTGCCATACCTTGTAGTACCCATTAAGATCATCCAATACGAAATTTGAAACGATTCCGGTTAATAATGGTGCTGAAATCATCAAAATACCGAATATAGGGAGCTTCCGTTATATGGGGACTATACGAAGACGTGGACCTGCACACAAGCATTTTTCTCATAGACTGTCATTACGAACTTTAAATATAAAATTTGAAATAATTCCGGTAAATAATCTCGCTAAAATCATGAAAATATCGAATATTGGGAGGTACCATTACATGGGGGTTTTACGAAAACGTGGGCCGACATGGCCCATTTACGAACTTAACCTGCCTACTGGTAAACTATGCATGTATGTGAAATTGTAGTCTTCTATCTCAATTTGTTCGAAAGGTTGCGTGATTACAACAGACAGACGGACAGGCAGACAGTAGGACAGACAGCCAGATCGTCTTAGAATTTTACGCTTATCCAGAATATATATACTTTGTAGGGTCTATTATGAATATTTCGAGGAGTTACAAACGGAATGACCTCCATACCCTCCATAGAATGGTGGAGGGTATACAAAAATTTTCATAATATATTTTTAAAAAAATCCGGACTCCCCTAAGCCCTCCAAAATCGTATTTTTGTTTTTTTTTTTGTATTAAATATTCTTATTTTTTTATTAAAATTTTGATATTTGAACCAAACAAAAAAGTCTGACCGATTTCAAAAAAAAACCGACCAAATTCAAAAAATTCCGACCAAATTTAAAAATTGCCGACCAAATTTTTTTTTTTTTTTTTTTTTTGCCAATCTATAAACCCTTTGTTGTTTCTTTGTGTTCCCAATCAAAATTTTCAATTTAAAACGAGAAAAAATTTTTCCGACCAATTTTAAAATTTCCGACCAAAAATAAATTTCGAAGAAAATATAAACCTAGATATGATTTTGTTTTTGGTTTGGTGAGATAATAGTACTGTCATAAACTACACATGGCATAGATTAGATTTTTTGGGCCAAGCAGGTCCATTAATATTTTAGAATTGTTTTACGGCTTCCGAGGTCTACAAATTTTATTCAATTTTTTTTTCATGGACTTAAAAAAATATCAAATAATTTTTTTCGTCGGAACATCGAAGCCTATCGAAGTCCAAAACTATTTAAAAAAATAATTGTGGGTCTCGGAAGCCCACAAGATTTTATTTTTCGTTACCTTACCGCCCAGTTTTGTTAACTCATTTGTTTATGGCTTAGAGGCTCTTTGGCCATTTCAGGCTTCTGGGCTTAGTTAAACAAAGGGCCAATTATGTAAACCTTGTCATGAGTGGACATGAAAATCATAATCAAAAAAAAAATAGACAACAGCATAAGGGTAACTTTTTTGGCATGATATATATTTTGTAAATAAAGGTTAAAAACTTTGAGGAAGCTTTCTTTCCCCCTCGCACCCTTTGGCCAACATTTTAGCCAATAGAAGATTTATAGCCAGGTGTGAATATAATTTTCTGTTACCAGCTCAATTTTCCATAGAACTGCCAATTCCAACCTCCCTCCACTTATCCATGTTCTGTCTGACCCATTGTTGTAAGATAGCCAACATCGTTGGTTCTTTTCGCACAACTTCTGTTATCCTGCCTCCCAAAAAAAAAATCTGGGCGTTTATTTGTTAACAGTTCGCCTGGTGTTAGGGCTTAACAGCCGGACAGCCAAACTTACTCCCAGGAAAAAAACCCAAAAGAAAAAAAACGAACTGCTGTTCAAACAATGTTTCAATTTGTTTGTTTACACCTATTGTCTATGGCTGCTGGTTTGGTCCAGGCCGAACAACGCCCATTGCCAAAAGTCGACAATGGAGGCATGAAATCCCTTTTCAAGTCATGCCAACAATTTGAAATGGGCTGCTGCTGCCGTATTGGTTTTTTTTTTTTGGCCCAAAAGCCAAATGTGTGTTATTTGGTCAAAGTGTGTGGCGACTGTGGATATGACCAGCCATTATTTCCATTTCGATTTTCCGATTTAATTAGAAATTCAAATATTCCATGGAAATCAATTAAATGTTAGAGGCATTAAAGTGCCATTTCTGCGTGGCAATAACAAACAATTGCAATAAATTTTCAATTTTTTGACTATGTTCTCAAAAGGTTATTCGGAATGAGAAAAAGGTTTGGGATAGTAATAACATTTTATGGACATAAACAAATTTTGTATTTTTTTAATGGGCCCTATAGCCCATAAAAAAATTCTTACCACATTTTTTGTAGCCTATTTATAAATATAAAATATATTTTTATAAATATATTTTTTTCTAAAAAAAATAGAATCCCCCGGTGCGGTAAAAATGATTCTATATGAAGCTATAGGTTACGGTAGGTCATGAAAAAAATTTTGACCCTGGAGGCTCATAAAAAATAATATGAAAAATTTAAAACAATAAAATAAAATATTTTCAGGTGCCGTGGCTCACGAATATTTTTTAAAATTATATCGGACACGATACCCAAGATTTTTTTTTTATAAAATCTTATGGGCGATTAGGGGCCTATGAAAAAATTCCTATAAAATTGACTTTGTCTCGGTGCTAAAACTCCATAAGTTCGAGAGCCTGCTTCTCTGGGGCCAATAGACTTTTGAAAACAAAAAATGTAGGCATCCTACCCTTTTTTAAAAAATATATCTGCAACGCCATCTTTATGTAAAATATGACATTATTTCGTTGCAATGGAAACAAAATCAACATAAAAAACGCCACCTATATGTCAACAGAATAGTTTGCTTATCTCTGAGGCCAGTAGACATTTTTCTATATTTTTTGATTGGGTTTAACAGGTCAACCATAAATATTCTAGAACGTTTTGTAGACCTCGGAGGCCAAAAGAATATTTTCGTTCAAATTTTGATGGACGGATTATGGATTACCACATTTGCCATCATATGTTCTATACCACCATTATGTCATTTTGTATTCCTTGGCCACCAATATTTCAAAAAGTGCATTATTTACATTTTGTAAGAAATTCTCTATGAAACACCACCTATATGCCAAAAACTTAATGATATGCCTGCCTTGAACTATTTTTTAAAAGAATTGTTAGGACTAACAAGCCTAAAAAAATTAAAAATTTCCTTTAACATTTTAAAAGCCTTAAATGACACGACGAAACACCAGGGTTTGAAACGCCACCTATATTTCAAAAACCGATTTTTTTAGTTTCCTTGGTATGTCAAAGACTTCATTTCATTTTTGCCTGCCTTAGAGGCCATTGACCATTTTTTTAATAAAATTTGTTAGGCCTCCAACCAATATTCTATAAGATTTTTGTAAGCCTCGGAGGACAACGAAAAATTAGTTAAGGCCTTGAATGGCACAAAGCACCACCATGGCATGGAACGCCACCTATATTTCAAAAAGCA
Organism: Musca domestica; assembly: GCF_030504385.1. Classification (NCBI taxonomy): domain Eukaryota; kingdom Metazoa; phylum Arthropoda; class Insecta; order Diptera; family Muscidae; genus Musca; species Musca domestica. The sequence goes on from NW_026712367.1 coordinate 4,482,910, forward strand.
AATGCTTTTCTTACCTGGGAGGCCAGTAAAGAGTTATCTATGAAACGCCACCTTTATATCCAAAACTTCATTATTTGGTTGCCCAAGAGGCCATTGAACCATTGTATGGAACGCCACCTATATTTCAAAAAGGGCATTGGAATGCCAATAAGACATTTTCTATGAAACGACACCTATATGTCAAAAACATTATTATTTGCGCGCTTTGGAGGCCATTAAACACTTTTCTATATAATTGGGTAGGACTAACAGGCACACCCTTAATTTCCTATAAAATTTTTTAGGCCTCAGAGGGCAACAAAAAATGTCGATAACATTTTTAAGGCCTCAAATGACACAATGAACCACAGTGGTATGGAACGCCGCCTATATTTCAAAAAGCAAATTGTTTGCTTAAGTGGAATGCCAGCAAGAAAATTTCTATGAAACGCCGCCTATATGTCAAAAATTTCATTATTTGGTTGTCTTTAAGGCCATTGAATAATTTGTAAAAAAAATTAATACGCCTAACAGACCCAACATAATTATTCTATAAAATTTTGTACACCTTAGGGGGCAACGAAAAATTTTCGATACAATTTTCAGGTCTCGAATGATTTCAAAAAGCGAATTGTTTGCCAGATGCCTTCGAGGCCATTAAACAATTCATAAAAAAATTGTTAGGCCTAACAGGCCCACCTTAATTTTTCTATAATATTGTGTAGGCCTCGTAGTTCAACGTAGAATTTTCTATAAAATTTTAAGGCCTTGAATGACACAATACACAACCGTTGTATGAAACGCCACCTACATTTTAAAAACTCCTTTATTTGCTTATCTCAGAAGCCACTAAGAAATCTATAAAATTATGTAGGTCTTAACGACTAATCAAAATTTATTTATAACATTGAAACCGCGGAGCCTATGAAAAATATTATATAAAATTTCCACACACTACAAGAAACGCTACCTATATCTCAAAAACTGCATTGTTTTCTTGCGTCGGAGGCCAGGGAAAACTTTTACAAACTTTTTTAGACCTAACAGGTCAACAATAATTTTTTGTAAAATATTTGAAGCCTAGCATACCAACGAAAAAATTTCTATAAAATGTTGAAGGCCTCCAATGTCGTCATCCACCGACATGATACGCCACATATATGTCAAAACTGAATTTTCTTGTCTTAAGAATTTTTTTTTTACATATTTTGAGGAAAATATTTCTATGTATAGTTTACAGGCCTCGGAGACCTATTTTGATTTTATAGACAAAATTTTTATGGGGCACGGAGACCTGAAATAAACTTAAGCGCCACCATTATACGAAACCCCATCTGTATGTCAAAAACTACATTGTTTTCTTGTCTCGGAGGCTAGGGAAAACTTTTCAAAAATTTTTAGACCCAATAGGTCAACAATACTTTTTTGTAAAATGTTTTAAGCCTAGCAGGCCGACGAAAAAATTCTATAAAATTTTGCAGGCCTCCAACTTCGTCATCCACCGACATGATACGCCACCTATATGTCAAAACTGAATATTTTCCTTCACTCAATCAAATTTTAGCTCTCAGAGGCCAAAAATCTTTTTTTACAGAATTTTATATATTTCACAGCGGAGGAAAAGAATTTCTATATAATTTTACAGGCCTCGGAGACCCATTTTAATTTTTTAGACAATTTTTATAGGGCACGGAGACCTGAAATAAATGTCACCATTTTATGAAATGCCATCTGTATGTCAAAAACTGGTTTGTTTGTTCGCCTCGGAAGGCAATACAATATTTTCGGTAGATTTTCTTGATCTTGGTTGTGTGAAGAAAATATTTTCTATAACATTTGTGAGCCACTGAAAAAATATCTATCAAACCGTAAGGCATTGGGGCCTCGAAGAAAAAATTCTATAAATCAGTGGGTCATAAAATATTTTTCTAAAATTTTGTAGAACTCAGAGACCAACGAAAAATATTTCTTAAAATTTTTGTGGGCCTCAGAGGCTCGAAAATATTTCTATATAATTTTCTAGACCTCAGAGGCCAATGAAAAATATTTCTTAAAATTTTTGTGAGTCTCTGAAGTCTTAAAAATATATTTTTTAAATGTTTTAGACCCCAGAAACCCTCAAAAATTATCTATAACATTTTATAGGTCATAGAGGTCTACGAAACAATATATATAATATTTTATAGACTTCAGAGAGCCACGAAAAATGCAATTTTTCGGAGGTCTACTAAAAAATTTCTGTAAAATGCTCTAAGCTTCAGGAGTCCATTGAATTTTTTCTATAACATTTTGTTGGTCTCAGAAGCCAAAAAATATTTTTTATAAAATTTTATATGCCTCGGAAGACAATTAATGTGGTCTTGAAATTTTTCTATAGGCCTCATAGGCTTACGAAAAAGAATTGTATAACTTTTTGTGGTCCTCAGAAACTAACGAGTAATTTTCCATAACATTTTGAAGACCCAGTAAAAATTTTCTCTCAAATTTAGCCAACTTCAGGAGCCCACAAATTTTTCTATAAAATATTTAAAGTTAATAGTTTTAAAGGTTCAGAGACCCACAAAAAAATTTAAAGGCCACCTATACATCAAATTTGGATTGCTATTTTAGCAAGGACATTTACCATGGGAGCAGTGCAGAGTATTGTCGCCTAGATGGCAGCATATACGTACTTCTGAAAATCCTTTTTTTGTAATACGAATAATTTTTTTTTCATCTACACCTAATTGTCAAGAGTTGCCTTGTTTATTAAGTCAGGTCATTAACCAAGTTTGAATCACTGCCATCTATATATAATATTGCGATTTTGTATTTTTTAAAGTACTTATTTCTCTTAATTTATATTCTGGCAAGGAATATTCTGAGGATAAGATTGCTAGATTTCAGATGTCGAAAAAAAAACAATTTTCCAAAAGGGCCACCTGTATGCCAAAAGTTGACCAGGATATTCACCCAATGTCCAGCGCTACCATCTAAATTTTTTTTTAATTCCGAACATAGATGGCAGCACCTTCGCATTACTGGAAATAATTATTTTTCTAATTTGTTTTCTGGAATGATTTTTTTATGTTCGGGGATATTCGAGGTTTATCTCCATAAGTACATTTACAGGACAGGTTACCTAGAATTCACATCTTGGAAAATTGTCTTAAAATGTGGGTTTTTTCATAATTCACAGGCCTTAGAAAATATTATAAATAACCCACTACCTAAATAGTATCGCCATTTCCATATATAGATGGCAGCACCTCAATTTCTCTGGAAATTCCTAATTTTCGTATTTTTCATATTTCATCGGAAAATTTTGACCCCATATCCAAGTAATTTATTTTCACGCATAGAAAAAAAAATTTAAAAAAAAATATTCCACTTACCTTCAATTTTCTTCTCCTGCTCTAGATGGGCTAACATATCCTGGTCCTCTTCCTCCATTTTCAAAGACTCCTCCTCCTCCTCCTCCTCCTGCTCCTCATCAGTTTGCACCGTGACCGCAGAGCTCGGCAATTTCTCCCCAACACTTTGCATCGAATCCAACGAAGATGAGACCAAAATTTCTCTGGAATCTCTTTCGGATATATCCGAAGATGAGCGATTGGCATTTGGCAAATTTATGGTCTCCAATAAATCACCCGAGGCAGTTTGACTGAGTAACGGAACTTTTGATTCAAAAGAAAATTGTTTCTCCACCACAGAAGGTAGCTTATCACTGGCTAAGGTAATGATGGGCCGCTGTGGTGCGGAATCTTTCTTTAAATCAGCCGAAGGTATAATAATATGATGTTCCACACCCACAATAATACGTTCCATGGGTTTGGGTATTTCAATTATCGGAGTGGTTGGACTGACATCTTTGGGTGGTAAAACTATGGAGGCTGTGGTCTCCAGGGAACCTCTACGCTTGGGTATGGGTTTGGCGCCCGAATCGGCACTGTTTCGGCGTTGAGGTACAGGTGGCTTGGGTTTGGGAGTGGGTTTAGGTTTCATTTTCGGAGAGGTGGGAGTTGATTCCTCTCCATTTTCCGCCTTGGTTTTGCTTTTTTCGCTGCGCTTGAGTTTAGGTGAGGCTTTGGGCGAAGACTTGGGAGATATTTTAATGGTCTTGGTGCTGGTTTCTTTGTGCGCCAGTTTTTCTCTGACAATGGGAGATTTCGAGCTTGACTTCTCAGAGAGTTTCCTGGTTGTCTCTTCTATGGTGGTGATTATTTCCGTTATCGCAGATTCTTTCTTTTCTTTTCCGATAATTTTTTTGTGCAAAACATATTCAGGTTCTTCCTTGAGTATATCATCCGAAGAACTGGGTGAAATGACAATGGGAGACCTTAATATCTCACTGGCAGATCTTGAGGGACTTGGGAGTTCATTTTCCAAGTGGTGAGCTGCCAAGCTCTCTGGCTTCTCAGTTTTATCAGACATTTTTTGAGAGCCATTTTCTTCCTTGGCAGAAGAAACATTCTCTTCTTCATTTACTCTCTTCTTGAGAGAAATTTGATCCTTTATTTCAAACTTTGTTGTCTTGCTCTCTCCGGTTATCTCAGCTCTCTCCTTAGCACTTTCTCTCTTCAGAGAATGGCTTTCATCGTTCTCCAATGGTTTCTCTTCGATACTCTTTTGAACTTCTTTGTCAGACTTGTTCACATCCAGTGTGCTTACTAAAGTGCTTACCAGTGGTTCCGGTTTCATCGATTCTTTTGTAGGTGTCATCACCTCGAAGTTCATAACCTCGGGTAAGGATGTTTTCACTTCTGTTGTGATTTTCGTAATTTCTGGTTTGACTTTCTTTAGTTCCGAGTTTTTCTCTTTTGATTCAGAAGTGCTTACTTCTGATGCAGATTTCATCACTTCTGGTGTGGATTTCGGTTTTTCGGGCTCAGATTTCTTCAGTTCAGGTTCAGAGTTTTGTATTTGTGGTTCAGATTTCTTTACTTCCTTCTCCGATTTCTTCAGTTCTGGTTCGGATTTTTTCGTGTCTTGCTTCGATTTATTCACTTCTGAAGTGCTTACTTCTGGCTGAGATTTCATCAATTCCACTTCTGATTTCATCACTTCCGATGCAGATTTCTGCTTCTCTGGCTCAGATTGCTTCGCCATTTCTTCAGATTTGCTAACTTGTCCCTCAGATTTCTTCTCCTCCTGCTCAGATTGCTTTGCGACTTGCGCAGATTTCTTTGCTTCGGAAGTGCTTACTTGTGGCTCGAATTTCAGCACTTCTGGTTCAGATTTCATCACTTCTGGTACTGATTTCATCGCTTCTGGTTCAGATTTCATCACTTCTGTTTCGGATTTCTTTTCTCCTTCCCCAGATGGCTTCTTGCCCTGCGTAGATTTCCTCACATCCGAAGTGCTTATTTGTGGCTCAGATTTCATCACTTCTGGTGCCGACTTCATCGCTTCCAGTTCCTTCATTTCAGGTTTAGATTTTACTTTTGGCTCGGATTTCTTCTCTTCCGCCTTCGATTTCGTCTTTTCTAGCTCAGATTTCATTTCTGACTTGAGTTTCTTCTCCTCAGATTCGGATTTCTTCTTCTCTAGCTCAGATTTAATTTCTAACACAGATTTCTTCTCTACCGCCTCCGATTTCTTCTTCTCTAGCTGAGATTTCATTTCCGACTTAATATTCTTCTCCTCAGGTTCCGATTTCTTTCGCTGAGCTTCAGATATTTTCTCTCCTGGCTCAGATCTCATTCCTGACTTAGTTTTCCTCTCTTTCGGCTCTGGTGTCTTTCCCTCTGTTTCAGATTTCTTTTCTCCCAGTTCTAATGCTTCGATTTCTGGAGACTTTTTCTCTTGCATTGTTTCCTTCACCTTCTCCAAAACTCCTTGCAACGTTTCCTCCAATTTCACCGGAGTTTCTGACATTTTTTCCTTCCCCTTTTCCAGAACTCCTTGCGTTGCCTTCTCCAACTTCTCCGAAACTACTTCCATCGTTTCCTTAGTCTTCTCCGGAGTTTCTTGCTCCGTTTCCTTTTCCTGCTCTTGCTCCTCCTCCACTTCCAAGCCACTCAAATCGAAACCCTGCTGATCATCATCATGGCGGAAATTATCGAATTGAAACAGTTTCTCTGCCTCCTTGCGTACCTTTTGGTAACTTTCGATCAGCTTTTGGGCCTCCATTTCCAGGCGTTTTTCCTCCTCGGTTTTCTTGACAAGTTTCACCACCTTTTTGGTGGCGGCGGCTGGTGTTTCGCTACGTTTCAGAGCCTGCTTTTCGGCATCCTTGAACAGTTGATCCACCAGAAGTTCCGATTCATTTTCGAGTATTTTTTTCGTTTCCCCACTTTGAGGACTTGGCATCTCCCTGGAGCTGGCAAAGATCTCGGGCTTGGCCTCCTCCCGGGTCGTTTCGCTGCGTTTCGTGACCTGGGTATCACCATCTTTGGTCACCGTTAGGGTCTCACTTAACTCCCTGAGTAGCGAGGGTTTCTCTTGACTTACGCTAGGATTTTCGGAGTTTTCCGGCTTCAGTATCTGTTCGGAATCTTCGAAGGTCTCCATTACCTGATGCTCACACTCCACGAGATCCACACCACCCATGTCATTCGTTTGTATTTGTTTACCACACTCCGATAATTTCAAAATACCTCGAGCAATACTTTGATTATCCTGTGGATTGTGGGCCTCCTCCGCTAATCGTGTTTCCGCTTTGGCGGTAACAGTTAGTGGTTGTTGTTGTTCCGAGGCCCCAAAGTTGTCATCCAGACTATCTTGACTTTGTACCTTCTTCAGCTTGGCCCGCTCCTTGTGGCTTTCACTGGACTTCTGGACCTTCTCCTCCCCGGTCTGGGCATCCTTGGTGCGTATCTCCGAATAGGCCTTTTGATCGGACTCAAATTGCCGCTCCTCGAGCACGGTTATTTTGGTATTACTTTTCCTCTCATTATAGGGTTGTAGGGTAAATACCGGTTTCTTGCTGGCATCCTGCGGAGATTTGGGTGAGTCGAGCAATTTCTTGAACTCCTCGGGCAAGTTTTGGCTGGCAACAATTTTCTTAAATTCCTCCGGCAGGTCATCAAGCTGGCTGGTCTCCAGCACCTGGGAGGAGCTGGTGGTGGTCGTTGAGGATTTTATGACCTTCTTTGTGGTTGTTGTGGTCCGGGTCTCTGTTTTGGTGGTGGTCTGTTCTGTCTTTACCTCTTGAGATGTTTCCGAGGTTTGGCTATTATCCTCCGAAACTTCCTTGGAAGAACTTTTGCTCACCTCCACAAAGTTTTGTTCTTGATTTTCGGTTTTCTGTGAAATATCCAATTTTTCGGCAATATCTTCAATAACCTTGTTCGCTTCCTGTTCGCTTTGCATATCGCCAATCGGTGCTATCTTATCTTCTTCGACATTTGGCAATTTTTTGCATTTCTCTTTTGTCTCTTCACTCATTTTGTCTGCGGCCTTTGATGGGCTCACCTCTTTGAGAGTTTTCTTTAGATTTTTGAGGTCCTCAAAACCTGGTACCGTAGGTGGCAGTACAGGCACTCCAATAAATGGCGGCTTCTTGAGATTTCCCTTTAAAACTTGACTACTGCTGGCTTGGGGTTTTTGTTCGGCTTCCAGTTTTTCCGAAATTTCTGGCTTTGAAGCTCCAGCCGTTTTCTGCTGGCTCAAATCATCAACTATGACAATGGGCCTGGAAGGGAAACAAAAAAACATTTATTAACTCCCATTTCCAATCTCTGTAAAAATTATCTTTGAACACCTCTGGTCTCAAATCAGAACTCTTTTAAAAATTATCTTCAAATATCGCTTCTCAACGGAAATTAGCTTGTAATGGTCGTGTCGCTTTTGGTTTACACCACTTTTACTTTTGTTTTCGTCTAACTTGTCGTTTCGTTTTTTTCTTCTCTATTTTTTTTCGTAACGTAACCTTAACCTTTTCGATCGGAACTCTATACTAAAATTCCAATTTTCTTTTACCCAACATAAGCGTAACGTAGTTTTGCTGATAAGCTCGGCAAGCAAGCACCTGTAAATGAAACCGCTGCACTCACAACCAGCCTGCCTGCCTGCCTTATCATCGGCAAGTTGACGATGATTTCTCATTATTATTATTTTGTACGTTAGTCTGTTTACTTTCCGGCCAGTTTCACAACAAACAAATCAGGTGCACAAAATAGGGGCTACGGCAGAGAAGACTGCCATGGGTACCCTATGCTACCGACATGCTTTTAGAATTTTTCTCTCTTATCTATTCTCTCAATATTTATGAAAAATATTCTTAACATTTACGAACTATTTTCCTACAAATTTTCTTCAATAATCCATGGCAATTTTTCCGGCAAATATTCCCCAAAACGTCCATAAAATTGAAATTTTCCAAAAATATTTATGAATATTTTTCTTAAAATTCAAAAACTTTTTCCTAAAAATGTGCACAAAATTCCTAAATTTTAGTAATAATTTTTCTCGGAGCCAGACCCAAAGATTATTCTGAAATAGGTTTCCAAACCTCTTCCCAAAGTCAAGCTTAAATCGACCTCAAATCCAACTACATTCCATTCTCTCAATATTTAAGAACATTTTTCATAAAAATATTCTTAAAATTTACGAAAAGTTTCCCTAAAAATATTTTTCTATTTGTTCCGCAAAATATTCTTTACAACATCCTTCAACATTTATCTTAGAAATTATCCATAAAAAAGTATGAATATTTTTCTTAAAATTCAAAAACTTTTTCTTAAAAATATGCTCAAAATTCCTAGATTTTAGGAATAATTCTTATGGAAGCAAGGCCCAAAGATTATATTAAAATAGGTTTCCAAACCTTAACCCAAAATCTAGCTTAAATCGACCTCAAATCCACCTACATTCTATTCTCTCAATATTTATGAACATTTTTCATAAAAAAATTCTTAAAATTTACGAAATGTTTTCCTACAAATGCTCTTCAACAATCCATGGCTATTTTCTTCTGCAAAATATTCTTCAAAACATCCTTGAACTTTTTTCTCAGAAATTATCCTTAAAAATTCAAAAAAATAAATAAAAATATGCTCAAAATTCCTAAATTTTAGTAAAATTTTTCTGGGAGCCAGACCCAAATATTGTTTTGAAATGGGTTTCCAAACCTCTTGCCAAAATCGTCATTAAATCGACCTACATTCCATTCTCTCAATATTTATGAACATTTTTCCTAAAAATATTCTTAAAATTTACGAAATGTTCTCCTAAAAATATTCTTCAACAATCCATGGCTATTTTTCTGCAAAATAATTCTTGAAAATATCCATGAAATTGGTTCCAGAAATGTTGTTAAATATATTTATGAATTTTTTTCTTATAATTCAAAAACTTTTTCCTAAAAATATCAGATGGAGAAAAAAATTAATGGGACTAAGGCAGAAAAGCCTGCCTTGAATACCCTATAGTACCGATGCTCTTTAAAAAATGTATCTCTCATTCATTCTCTCAATATTTATGAACATTTTTCATAAAAATATTCTTAAAATTTACGGAATGATTTCCTACAAATATTCTTCAAAAATCTATGGCTTTTTTCCAGAAAAAAATATTCTTCAAAATATCCATAAACTAAAAATGTTCTAAAAATATTTACGAATATTTTTCCTAAAATTCAAAAACATTTTTCTAAAAATGTGCTCAAAATTCCTGGATTTTAGGAATAATCTTTTTGGGAGCCAGGCCCGAAGAAATTATCCTTACTATGAATATTTTTCTTAAAATTCAAAAACTTTTTCCTAAAAATATCAGATGGAGAAAAAAATTAATGGGACTACGGCAGAAAAGCCTGCCTTGAATAAGGCTGCTTTGAATATCGTATGAAACCGGTGCTCTCTTTGAATTGTTCTCTCTTATCCATTCTCTAAATATTTTTGTTTTTCATAAAAATATTCTTAAAATTTAAGAATTTTTTCCTATTTTTCCACAAATATTTATAAATATTTTTCTTAAAATTCAAAAACTTTTTCCTAAAAATATGTTCAAAATTCCTATATTTTAGGAATATTTTTTTCCGAAACAATGCTGGGAGATTCTTTTTGAAATCCAAACAACTCATAACAATTCTATCTTACCCCAAATCGAACTACATTCCATTCCCTAGATATTTATGAACATTTTTCATAAAAATATTCTTAAAATCCACGAAATATTTTTCTACAAGCATTCTTCAGCAATGCATGGCTATTGTTCCGCAAAAAGTTTTCTTCAACAATTTATGAATATTTTTCTTAAAATTCAAAAATGTTTTCCTAAAAACATTTTTAAAATTCCGGGATTTTAAGAATATTTTTTTAGAAGCAATGCCCAAAGGTTCTGTTAAAGAAGGTTTTCAAACTACCCATAACTCCTTACTCCAAATCTTTCTACAAAAAACTTTTTCTTCAAATATTTTTCGACAATTTTTCCCGCAAAATATTCTTCAAAATATGCATGAGCTTCTATCCCATTTTTTTTTTTTAAATATTTATGAATATTTTTCTTAAAATTAAAAAACTTTTTCCTAAAAATACGTTTAAAATTGCTGGATTTTAGGAACTATTTTCTTTTCGTGCAAGGTTCGAAGATTTTTTTCCTCCTCTTCTCAAAGTCTACCTTATCCCACACTACCCTACTTTTCCCTCAACCCATTCCGACTATTCATCAAAACATTCATTAATGCTTTACCTTAACTAATTTGCTCTCTTTTTCCCACTCCAACTCTCGCTCGTTCGCTCTCTCTTCCCATTGCCGTTAGATGCGGTGCTTTATCAATGCCGGTGTCATATGTTTAGCTTGGCTGACTGTTATCACCTCCCAGATATGGGGGAATTTTCTTATCACAACGATTGCATGGGACAAATTGTGGTGGCGGTAACAATGCCATCAAATTGTTATTGTTTTTGTCTTAACTCTTTGATTTGTTACCCAAAAAATGAATGCGAGCCCCAGAACTCTTTGCCTCCGCCCCAAGTTCAATAATAATTACTCATAATGTTTTGTGGGTAAAATTATTCCTACTAAAACCAAAAATAGGTCGTCCTCCCCGCCAACAGAGATAAAGATCGCAATTTTCAAAAAATTGCAATTTGCTTCACACGAAGGTGTGAAGTGGCTGATAAGTATGGAAATTAGAGGCCATAAATTAATTCTGAAGTGTGGGAGAATCTGGGAGGGAATTGGTATCGCAGGGGTGTGAAGAGGGGGAAAGAGGCGATATGAGAAAGGAAGATTCATACAGTTTCAAAGAAGATTGTTGAATCTTAAAATACTATCTCTGGTGTTCCCGGCAAGGATGGTGATTTCCTATAAATAGCTTTTAGGAACATTGTTCATGGATTCTATGAACAATGTTAGGAACAGGGTTCGTAATCTTTCGAAAATAGTTCCTAAAATGGGTTTTAATAACAATTTGGTGAGAGGAGTTCTTCAAGTTTTAAAAAATAATTTTATTGAACAAATTTCATCGATTTTTGAGAATACTTTCAAGAACAATAGTTCAGAATATTTTTAGAGGAAGTACGATTTAGGAACAAAGTTCATGAATTTAAAAAAAAAAACTACTTGAAAGAAACAAAGTTCCAAGATTTTTGAGAATAATTTTGGGGATTCAGTTAATGGGTCCTAACAAAATTAATAACAAAATTAAGAACAAAATTCATCGTTTTTAAAAATAAGATTAAGGAACAAAGTTCTTGGACTTTTAGGAACACTTTCAAGAACAAAGTTCGTAAATTTTTAAGAACATTTTAAAAAATAAAATTCGTGCAAATTTGATAAGAAAGATCGTGGATTTAAAAAAATGGTCGTAGATTTTTCAGAGCACCATTAGGGGATATTTATTTATATTTTATTTTTAAAGAACCAAGTTTGTAGATTTTTTAAGAACAAAGTTCATATATTTTATAAGAACAGTTTTAAAGAACAAAGTTCAAGGATCCTAAGGAACAAAGTTCGTGGATTTTTAAGAACCTAGTTTATGTGATATTAAAAATAGATTTAAAAAATAAAGTTCGTGGATTTTTAAGAACAAAGTTCATGGACTTTTATGAACAAAATTCGTGGATTTTTCAGGAACAAGGTCCGTGGCTTTTTAAGAACAAAGTTCATTGACTTTTGTGAACAAAATTCCTGGATTTTTCAGGAACAAGGTTCGTGGCTTTTTAAGAACAAAGTTCGCAGATTTTTAAAAATAGATTTAAAGGACAAAGTTCATGGACTTTTAAGAACAAAGTTCATTGACTTTTATGAACAAAATTCGTGGATTTTTCAGGAACAAAGTTCGTAGATTTTTAAGAATAGATTTAAAGAATAAAGTTCGTGGACTTTTAGGAACAAAGTTCATTGACTTTTATGAACAAAATTCTTGGGTTTTTCAGGAAAAAAGTTCATTGACTTTTATGAACAAAATTCGTGGATTTTTCAGGAACAAAGTTCGTGGCTTTTTAAGAACAATGTTCGTGGATTTTTAAAAACAAAGTTCGTGGATTTTTAAAAACAAAGTTCGTGGATTTTTAAAAACAAAGTTCGTGGATTTTTTAGGAACAAAGTTTGTGGATTTTTTAGGAACAAAGTTCTTGTATTTTTGAGAACAAAGTTCTTGTATTTTTGAGAACAAAGTTCGTAGATTTTTGAGAATAGTTTTAAGGAACAAAGTTCGTGGATTTTTAGGAACAAATTTTATAGATTTTTAAGAAGAGTTTTAAAAGAACAAAGTTCGTGGATTTTTAGGAACAAAGTTCGTGGATTTTTCAGGAACAAAGTTTGTGGATTTTTTAGGAACAAAGTTCATAGATTTTTAAGAAGAGTTTTAAAAGAACAAAGTTCGTGGATTTTTAGGAACAAATTTTATAGATTTTTAAGAACAAAGTTCGTTGCGTTTTTGGAAAAAATGTCCTTGATTTTTTAAGAAAAGAGTAGGTGGATTTTGAAGAAAAAAAATTCATAAAATTTTAAAGAAAAAATAAGTGGATTTTTTAAGAACGAAGTTCATAAACTTTTACGATCAAAGTTCATAGATTTTTATAGATATAAGACCGTGGAATTTTATACCCTCAGTCATATGGCTAAAGAGGGTATATATCATTTCATACAGCCAAGACATGCCTCATCGAAATAACGGTTTTAAACCCTAGATCTCTTTGGACCAAATCCGTTTCAGGACATTTGGAGTCGATCTAGCGATGTCCCTCCTTCCGTCCATTCCGTGAGTCTGGCTGGTGTGCTGGATAACTCTCGAAGAGAGTATCCGATTTGATCCAAACTTAGTACATTGTAATATTATTGTCAAACTTAGATTGAGTTCGAAGATGAGCAATATCGGCCCCTCTTTCTGGTACTTCCCCCACAAAAAATCGACATTTTTTAAGAAAATATTTAAACGGCACGGGCAGAGAAAGGATCATCCGATTTTGCTCCAACTTTGCAAATCCTAATATTTGCATCAGTTCTAGATTAGGTGCAAAAATGGATAATATCGCTCCACTCCATCAAGTACCTCCCCCACAAAGGGTCAAAATTTTGAATAATTATAACTCTTATAAAATGTGATGTAAGAGTCCGCTTGTCTTCATATTACACATATCACAATATTTTTATTAGCTCAAGGTCTGCTGTGAAGATGGAATGTGTCGGTCAACTCCTTCTGGTATCTCCCTCACAAAGGGTCGAAATTTTGAATATAAATGAAGCTCATAAAACGCGAAATTAACATCCGATACCATTCAGACTTGGCACATCTCAATATTTCCATCAACACAAGATATGTTATAAAGATGGTAGAGGTCGGGCCATTTATTCTAGTTTATTTTTATTTAACTTCTGTTATAAAAATGGTGGAGATCGAGCTTTTTCTTCTGGTACATCCCCCACAAAGGGTCAAAATTTTGAATTACCGAAACGATCATAAAAACCTAAATAAGCATCCATTCTCTCTTCAAATTTCATACATCCCAATATATCTACCAACACAAAATCTGCTGTGAAGATGGAATGTATTGGTCCACTCCTTCTTGTACCTCCCCCACAAAGAGTACAAATTTTGAATATTAATGAAGCCCATAAAACGCGTAATTAACATCCGATTCCATTCTGACTGGGTACATCTCAATATTAACATCAACACAATATCTGTTATAAAAATGGTGGATATCGGACAATTTCTTCTAGTACCTCCCCCACAAAGAGACAAAATTTTAAAAAATCGAAAAAAATTTCACTGGATTTTAGAAATATTTTTAGGAATAAAATTCCTAAATTCCTAGGAATGTTGCTCCTCATTTACAGCTAACTTCCGTTGAAAATATAGAAATTCCGAATACAATTTTTAAATTTCCTCTACTCACCCATTTGTGTTCAGCGACTGCAGTTCCAGCGACGAGCATTCCTCCTCCACCTCCCCGATGGTGGGCAGCATATTTGAGTGCCAATAGAGATTGAAATAGGCCTCGGAGGGTCCAGGACCATTGATTAACTCCGGCGGTCCCAATTTCTCGCCATCCTCACAAATGTAATCCTTGTCATCGTCATAGGCTCCACTCATATCGGTTTCATTCTCCTCGTCACTGCTCGAACTCGAGTAGTACATGGGAGCGGTGGCATCATTGACTTTGACACATTTACCCACCACCACCAGGGGAGGGGGTGTAATGCGATCCAACTCATCTTCTGGCTCTTGTTTAAGTTCTTTTTGCTCCTGACTGGTGCTGCTGTTACTCGGTGGAGTTGTGGCCTTAAAGGTTGAGAATTCCTCATTTTTCCTGGCCGTATCGGGACTGTTGCGCCGCTGCAGCTCAAAGAGACTGGGCAGCTCTTCGGGTTCCTGGAAGGCATTGTGGTTGTTGCTGTTCGCATTGTAGGTTTGTATTTTAAAACGTATCTCCCGATTTGGGGAGGGTGGTGTTAGGGGTTTCTCCGTTTGCTTGGGCGGTGAGGGTTGCTTAAATGTCTGCATGGCTGGCAGGGGAGAGCTGTGAGGAGAGTTGAGCGAGTTTGTACTGGAACGATCCACAACCGTGACGGTGGTCACATTTGCCTTGGGTATTTGTGTTTTGTTCAAGGACTGCACTCGCTCCGGGGGCTTGGGTTTGGGTCCTCGGCCGGATTTCCCGCCTAAGGTGGAGTTACTTCCTGTGGAATTGGAATTCAAGCTTTCCGTGGAAGAGGTACCACCATTAGGGCTATTGTTGACATGCAGCACCGGTATAAGGGTCCTTTCGGGCATTTTTATTTTCGAATCGGCCGAAATGGTCCTTTGCAGGGGTATCTTACTGGACATTGTGGGACTGTTTTCCTTGGAGCGACAGTAGTTAAGTTTCAGATCAGTTTCGGATTTCTGCTTGGTTAGCAGCCGTGGTATATTTGTGGGAGATTTCTGAGAGGCCTTCTTTTCCAGCGAGGATTCCAGATCCAAGGATCTTTTGGGGCTCAGGACAATGGGGATACGAGATTTGACAGGAGAGGCTGGCTTTTGGAGTTTGGTTTCCATTTTCTGGCCATTTGTTGATTCGTGGACCAAAAATTCCGAGGTTTGTAACTTCAGTTTGTCCTGTTTTGTGATTTCCTGTTTCAGTTTGATTTCACTTTCGGTCTTGGCCCTCTCCAGGGAGCGATATTGGCTGCTGGGCGAATGGATGGCCTTGGGTATTTTTGTGGTAAATTCTTTGGTGGCTGGTGGCTCTTGGAAGGACTTGCCAGTGACTGGGGAGGTGGTGGGAGATTTCGTATTCTGGGTCTCTGTACTGGACTTTATCATGGCCCCCTCAGGAATTTTGGGTGGCGGCACCTCAATGGCTTGTTTGCCATTTATGCTCAGCTTCCGGGGCATGGGTATAATGGAACGTTTCTTGGGTTCCACGGGCGATGTGGGCACCTGTTGTCTAGGTTTGGGTGTGGGAGTGGGGGACTGCTTGCTCTCTGCGGTCACAATTTCTTGTTTCGCCTCCCTGCTTTTGTCCACCTCATCCTTGGCCACAGGATCCTCCTCTTTCCTCTTCAGTTCCACATTTTCATAATTGTTGATTTTCTCGGTTTTAAATTCCACATTTTCATAATTATTTCCCGGCTTAAAGCTCACCTCCATTACCTCGGTAATGAGAGAGCTATCCAAACCTCCCTCCACCTTGAATTCCTGTTCCAACAGGGCAAATGGTTTCAAAACCTTGGCCAGTTCTGATTTCACGCCATTATTCTGGCCATTATTCAAGGATGTAAAACCCGAAAGATCTGATTCCGAGGAATAAGTCGAGGTCATGGAGTAACGATCTATTACCGTGGATATGGTGCTGGCCGTATCATCCGACTCGGACTCACCATTGCGTGAGGGATTCCTTAGCAGGGAACCATTCGAGCCATTGTTTTCGGCAAATAAATTGATATAATACTCCGCATCGGGTGGCGGGGTAAAGGAACGTTCCGCAGACATTTCCACAATTTCCATTGTTCTGTTGGGCGCCATTTCAGGCCGGTCGCTGTCCTTGAAAGATCTTTGTTTTTTGATCAATTTCCTGGGCGGCACTGGTGGCGGTGGAGGCGGGGCTGCCTTCATGTGACCATTGCCTGCATTGGGCAACAAATTGTGTTGCTGCTCCCCAGACCCCTCCTCCTCAAAATCCATGGGCTTCAAACCCCTACCATTTCGTACCACCAGCTTTATGGCCACATTATCCTTTAAACATTTCACACATTCTATCCGTGTCATATCCCGAACATAATGTTCATCGATTTTGACAATTTCATCTCCCTCCTTGAGTTGACCCCATGAGGTGACCACCTTGGAGGCGGGACTATCCTTGGCACATGATTGTATGAATAATTTTTGTACTTTCTCAGCACTGCGAGTGCCACCTTGAAACTTCAAGCCAAAGCCCAAGCGTTCACCAACCAAACGATAGACCACCACCTCTTCGGTGTCATCATCGGCCAGGTTTGTGGCTTTGCTATGGCCCTCCACCTCAACTGTGGTGGGTTGCGGCTGTTGTTGGTGGTGATTTGTGTTATTATTGTTGTTGATCGATAACACCGTTATAAATGAGGGATCATCAGCCGATAGTGCCGTTCCATTCGTTGAGTTTTGTTGTGGTGAATTGGCCAGCAATGGGTTTGTGTCTTTGGATGACTGAGGATCATCCACCTCTACCACAGTAACATAATCAGCCATGGTGGTTTTCTACGGCTAACAATTGAGGCATAGGGTGTAAAACTAGGGAAATTACAGCTTAATTGCAACTCCACTTCGCTAGGTGGCGTTGGCTGGAAAGAGAAGACAAATTTTAAAAAATTATTTCGGGTCACAAAAATTTAGGAATATTTTTAAGATTTTAACGATTTTTTTTAATATTTTTAATTTTGTTGTTACGGAGGCCCCTAAGCCTCAACAGGTATGAATATAGACCGATATGACCCATTTTCTGTACCAAAAAAAATAATTTGCAGCAAATTGGGAAAAAGTGAGAAATTTTTTCAAAAATAAACAAGGTTTTTTAATTAACAAAAATTGATGATATTTTTTCATGGTAAATATTGAATATACAAATTTCTTGTGTTCTGAGACTCACAATGAAATTCGATCTAGATTAATTTTTCCTTTGACACTTTTCCAAAAATACGAAGTTTTCAGGGAGATTTTGACTTCGATTGGAAACCTATTAAATTTAAAGTTAAAAAACGCAAACACATATTTTTCATTTGCAGTACTCACATTTCGAGTTTAATTTTCTTAAAAACTGTAGAACCTAGACATATAGTTTATTCTGAGATTTGTAGTGAAATTTAGTGTAGAATATTTCTTCTTTTAGCACCTTCCGTCTAAAACGAAATTTTATGTTACCTTCAGGCGTCAACTTGAAAAAAGCCCAAAGCAAAATGTATCAAAAAAATTTACGTGTTTTGTGTTTCTTTGGCAAAATTGATGCGAATATTTTCTGGATGTATAATGGAAATATAGATTTCTTTTCTTTAGAGACTTATAGTGAAATTTGATCTAGAATAATTCTCCCTTTGACACTTTGCCCAAAAAGTGGAAAATTATAGGAGATTCCGACTTAGAATGGAAAATTGTTAAATTAGCAATAAAAAATCGTTAACACATATTTCGCTTGTAGTGCCCGAAATTCGAATGTAATTTTCTTAAAAACTGCTAGGCCTAGACATATAGTTTATTCTGAGATTTATAATGAAATTTTGTGTAGAATATTTCCTCTTTTGACAATTTTTGCCTTAAACGAAATTTTTATGCAAATTTTAAGAAAAATGTATCCAAAAAATAGACGTCGTTTGTGTTTCCTTGGCAACATTGCTGCTAATATTTTCTGGATGTATAATGGAAATATGGATTTTTTTTCTTTAGAGACTTATAGTGAAATTTGATTAAGAATAGTTCTACCTTTGACATTTACCCCAAAAAATGTAAAATTATAGGAGATTTTGACTTAGAATGGAAAATTGTTAAACTAGTAATAAAAAATCGTTAACATACAATTTTCGCTCGTAGTACCCGAAATTCGAATGTAATTTTCTTAAAAACTGCTAGGCCTAGACATATAGTTTATTCTGAGATTTATAATGAAATTTTGTGTAGAATATTTCCTCTTTTGACAATTTTTGCCTTAAACGAAATTTTTATGCAACTTTCAGGCGTAAATTCGAAAAAAAACACGAAGAAAAATGTATCCAAAAAATAGACATGTTTTGTGTTTCTTTGGCAACTTATATTTTCTGGATGTATAATGGAAATATGGATTTCTTTTCTTTACAGACTTACAGTGAAATTTTGTATAGAATACTTCTTCCTTTGACATTTAACCCAAAAAATGTAAAATTATAGGAGTTTTTGACTTAGAATGAAAAAGTGTTAAATTAGCAATAAAAAAACATTAACACATATTTCGCTTGTAGTAACAGAAATTCGAATGTAATTTTTTTAAAAACTGCTAGGTCTAGACATATAGTTTATTTTGAGATTTATAGTGAAATTTAGTGCAGAATATTTCTTCCATTGACAATTTTTGCCTTAAACGAAATTTTTATGCAAATTTTAAGAAAAATGTATCCAAAAAATAGACGTCGTTTGTGTTTCCTTGGCAACATTGCTGCTAATATTTTCTGGATGTATAATGGAAATATGGATTTTTTTTCTTTAGAGACTTATAGTGGAATTTGGTCTAGAATAGTTCTTCCTTTGACACTTTGCCCAAAAAGTGGAAAATTATAAAAGATTTTGACTTAGAATGGAAAGGTGTTAAATTAAAAGCAAAAAGAGGCAAATACAAAATTTTCCTTTGTAGTACTCACATTTCGAATTTAATTTTCTTAAAAACTATTAAACATAGAAATATGGTATATTACAGGCTTTTTAGAAAAATTTTGAGTAGAATATTTCTTCTTTTAGCACCTTCCGTCTAAAACGAAATTTTATGTTACTTTCAGGCGTCAACTCAAAAAAAATTCAAAGAAAAATGTATCCAAAAAATAGACGTCTTTTGTGTTTTTTGGCAACATTACTCCTAATATTTTTTGGATATATAATAGAAATATGGATTCCTTTTCTTCAGAGACTTATAGTGAAATTTGATCTAGAATAATTCTTCCTTTGACACTTGTCCCAAAAAGTAGAAAAATTATAGGAGATTTTGACTTAGAATGGAATGTTGTTATTTTGGCAGTAAAAAACGTAAAGCACGTTCCACTTGCAATAATATACATTTCGAATGTAATTTTCTTTAAACATATCAAACCTAGGTAAATGGTTTATTCTGAGATTTGTAGTGAAATTTTGTGTAGAATATTTCTTCTTTTGACACTTTCTGCCTAAAACTGTATGATTCTTTCGGGCTTGAACTCAAGAAAAGTCAGAGAAAAAATTGATCAATGAAATTAGGTAATATTTTCAGGTTTTATGAGGAACATTGAGGCAAGTATTCTTTTGATTTACAATGAAAAAAGAGTTTTATTTTCTTAAGTGACTTATAGTGAAATTTAATGAATAACATTTTTGTCTTTAATAATATCCTTCTAAAACGATGTTTTGTAGTAGAATTTCGCAAAAACTCAGAATATAGCTTTAACCATAAAATGTGTTTTTAATATTTATGAAATATTTTCGCGTTTTTTTGGGCAACATTGAGGCAGATATTTTCCTGATATATAATTGATATAGAGATTTCTTTTCTTTGGCGACTTATAGTGAAATTCGATGAGGATTATTTTTGTCCTTGACAGCATCATTCTAAAATGATGCTTTGTGGGAGAATTTTGCCTAAACTTAAATTAAGCATAAAATGTGATTTTAATATTTAAAGAGATATTTTCGCGTTTTTGGGCAACATTTAGGCTAATATTTTTTTTTGATATACAGTCGAAATACAGACTCCATTTCCTTAGTGACTTATAGTGAAATTTGATGAGGATTATTTTTGTCCTTGACATCATCCTTCTAAAATGATGCTTTGTGGGAGAATTTTGCATAAACTGACATTAAGCTTAAAAAGTGTTTTTAATATTTAGGACATATTTTCGATTTTTTTGGCAACATTGAGACAGATATATTCCTGTTATATAATTGATACAGATATTTCTTTTCTTTAGCGACTTATAGTGAAATTTGATGAGGATTATATTTGTCCTTTGCGCCATCCTTCTAAAATGATACCTTGTAAGAGAATTTCACCTAAACTCAAATTAAGCATAAAAAGTGTATTTTAATATTAAGAAAATATTTTCACGTATTTGGACAACATTTAGGCTAATATTTTTTTGATATACAGTCAAAATACAGATTCCTTTTCCTTAGTGACTTATAGTGAAATTTGATGAGGATTATATTTGTCCTTTACGCCATCCTTCTAAAATGATACCTTGTAAGAGAATTTCACCTAAACTCAAATTAAGCACAAAATGTGATTTTAATATTTAAAGAGATATTTTCGCGTTTTTGGGCAACATTTAGGCTAATATTTTTTGATATACCGTCGGAACACAAACTGCTTTTCCTTAGTGACTTATAGTGCAACTTGATGAGGATTATTTTTGTCCTTGACGTCATCCTTCTAAAATGCTTCTTGGTAGGAGAATTTTGCATAAACTCACATTAGGCATACAATGTGTTTTAAATATTTAGGAAATCTTTTCGCGTTTTTTGGGCAACATTGAGGTAAATATTTTCCGGATATATGATGGATGTACACATTTATTTTCTTTGGCGACCTATAGTGAAATTTGGTGAGGAATATTTGTGTCCTTTACGCCATTCTTCTAAAATGTTCCTTGGTAGGAGAATTTTGCGAAGACTCACATTTAGCGAAAATTTTGTTTTTTAATATTTAGGAAATCTTTTCACGATTTTTTTACGATATTAAGTCAAATATTTTCCTGATATATAATAGACGTACACATTTCTTTTCCTTGGCGACCTATAGTGAAATTTGATGAAGATTATTTTTGTTCTTGACGTCATCCTTCTAAAATGATACCTTATGAGAGAATTTTGCCTAAACTCAAATTAAGCATAAAATGTAATTTTAATATTTGAGGGATATTTTCGCGTTTTTGGCAACATTTAGGCTAATATTTTTTGATATACAGTCGAAATACAGAATTGTTTTCCCTAGTGACTTATAGTGAAATTTGATGGAGATTATTTTTGTTCTTGACAGCATCATTCTAAAATTATACCTTGTAAGAGAATTTTGCCTAAACTCAAATTTAGCACAAAATGTGCTTTAAATATTTAGGAAATCTTTTCGTGTTTTTTGGGCAACATTGAGGCAAATATTTTCCGGATACATAATGGATGTAGAGGTTCCTTTTCTTTGGCGACTTATAGTGAAATTTGATGCAGAATATTTTTGACAGCATCATTCTAAAATGATGCTTTGTTTGAGAATTTCGTCTAAACTCAAAATAAGCACAAAATGTGATTTTAATATTTAAGAGATATTTTCGCGTTTTTGGGCAACATTTAGGCTAATATTTTTTGGATATACAGTCAAAATACAGATTCCTTTTCCTTAGTGACTTATAGTAAAATTTGATGAGGATTATTTTTGTCCTTGACGTCATCCTTCTAAAATGTTTCTTTGTAAGAGAATTTCGCCTAAACTCAAACTAAGCATAAAATGCGTTTTTAATATTTAGGAAATCTTTTCGCGTTTTTTTGGCAACATTGAGGCAACTATTTTCCGGATATATAATAAATGAAGAGATTTATTTTCTTTGGTGACCTATAGTGAAATTTGGTGAGGAATATTTGTGTCCTTTACGCCGTCTTTCTAAAATGAGGCTTTGTGGGAGAATTTTGAATAAACTCACATTAGGCATAAAATGTGTTTTTAATATTTAGGAAATATTTTCGATTTTTTTTGGCAACATTGATGTACATATTTTTGGGATATACAATGAAATTAGAGATTTTTATTCTGTAGCGACTAATAGTGAAATTTAATGAAAAATGTTCTTGTCTTTGACATCATTCTTCTAAAACGATGTTTTAAACGAGAATTTTGCCTAAACTCACATAAACTACGGTTTTAACCCTAAAATGTATTTTTAATATTTATGAATTCTTGGCGTTTGGGTGAGATTTAGACTTTTGGTGTCTTCTAGGACCCATAGTAGAATTTTATGACAAATAATTTTGTAGAATGTTTTGCCTTACCAGGATCCCATTTTAAGGGAGTTTTTAGCCATATTTTCGAAAAGGGACCAAAAAGACCCCTTTGGTGACTGGCATGAGGGTTAAAAATGTCCACCAAAATAATCCTCGTATACTTATCTACAATATTGCCAAAGACAATATATACCTAAAATGTAAAGATTCCAAGGAATCTTAATCGGAAAAAGAATTTGTATGTCTCTTAATTTAAGGACTCAACCTTTCATATGACCAGGGTTGGAAATTTTTCAAATCAATCTCTGTTACCCATTACCACCACCTTTTATTTCCAACATTTCTTCGAAAAGAAAAATTCCATCCACCCAACCTGTCTTGCAAAGAAAATGTTTGGGATTTTTCCCGATTTTCCTTTTTTTTTTTGTCTTTTACTCAACACTACATCAAAGCTAATCATTTGGCCAATAAATTTAAATTAACAGCAGGTTTCCCTCTCCTAACTAAGCAACAATTAAAGAGTTTTTGTATTTGAAGACAAGAAACCAGCTTCACCACCTACTACTCACTTGGGTCCTAAGACCAGCATGGCCTGACTGTCTGTCTGTCCATCATTCGTATGGCCAAGTTGAAAAAAAGTAGAGATTTTCCGTGATTTTTTCCGTCTTGCGACCAAAAAAAAAAGTTTATAAAAGTTGTTTTTAACGTAAATCGATCCGCAGAGGGTATGTTGTTGTTGGTGGTTTTTGAAACCGGTACCAAAAACAACCAAATATTTTTGTGGTAAAAATTAACTGTTTTTTTTTGCGCGCAATGGAATGCTGCCAAACTCACTGCACAAGGTAGCCTTCAAAAAATCGACAACTAGTTGTTGTCTTGACAAGAGAAAGAGGACAAACAAAAAGCAGCAACAACAATAACAACATCGGCAGCAGAAAACCTGCATCCCAGGCACTTGTTGCAAGAAAGTTGCAACATGACAAGGCATCTTTTTTATTTTGGACACTTGAATGTGGAATTTCGCGGTGTAGAAGATATTGATTTCTTAGCTGCCGCAAGGTATTTGATTTTTTAAACTTTGGAGGAAGAATTCGAAAAAATGGGAAAATAAAAGGAAATTGGAAGGCTTATAAAACTCAAGAAGAAATAATTAAAAAAGAATATTTTTGTTTTTAGAAAAACTTAGAAAATGTCCATATTTTTCCTACTGACCTTCTTCATATCTCACACAGCTAAATTACTTTCAGTAATTCCCATAGAGAAGCCTCCCATCCTCACCATAAACATTTCCCTCAATGCCAGGAAATCTACCATTTAATTCAACATTTATTTAAATTAAATGCAGTTTCTTTAAGATGTAACCCCCTCTCCCACCTCCCCAGCTTTCCGAGCTAAATAGCAACATAAACACAATTATAGAGAACCAGAAACCTCAGCAACTTTTTCTTTAACCACAATTGTGGCGGCGAGAGAAAATCAACTAACAAAGAGGAAATGTGATAATGAAATAAGTGAGAAATTAACATAATTTCCAATCACCTATCATTATATCAATACACAACGCATATCAATGTCACAATAAAAGATTGGATTTCCCCTATACACAGCTCTGAAACACATTTCTTGATGAAAATTACAAGTTTTTATGAGAAAATGCTAATATCGTAAATTTAGAAATTGTCAAAATTTTAGCCTCAAAATGTATTATTCACACTCTATTAGGAATATAAATTGATTTTTGGTGATTTGACATCATTTTTCGACAATATCGTAAATTTACGATATTAGAATTTGTCATGTTTTAAGCCTCAAAATGTATTATTAAGACATTATTAAGCATACAACACCTCTGAAACACATATCTTGATGAAAATTACAAGTTTTTATGATAAAATGCTAATATCGTAAATTTACGATATAAGAAATTGCCAAAATTTAAGCCTAAAAATCTATTATTTAGGCTTTATTAAGCATACAAATTGATTTTTGGTAAATTTTTGTCATATTGGGGCAATATCGTAAATTTACGATATTAGAAATTGTCATGTTTTATTCCTCAAATATTATTTTTAAGGCTTATTTAACCATAAAATTTAATGTTTGGTGAATTCTTTCATTTTGTCATTTTGAGGCGATATCGTAGCATACAAGTTTATTTTTGGTGATTTTGCATCATTTCGGGGCAATTTCGTAAATTTACGATATCAGAAATTGTCATGTTTTAAGCCTCAAAATATATTATTAAGACTTTATTAAGCATGCAAATTGATGTTTGGTATATTTTTGTCATATTGGGGCAATATCGTAAATTTAAGATAATAGAAATTGTCATGTTTTATTCCTCAAATATTATTTTTTCGGCTTATTTAAACATAAATTTTGATTTTTTGATGAATTTTTATCATTTTGAGGCCATATAGTAGCACACAAATTGATTTTTAGTGTTTTGGCATCATTTTTGAGCAATATCGTAAATTTACGACATTAGAAATTGTCATGTTTTAAGGTTCAAAATTTACTATTAAGACTTAATTGAGCATACAAATTGATTTTTGGTGAATTTTTGTCATATTGGGGCCATATCGTAAATTTACGATATTTGAAATTGTCATATTTTAAGCCTCAAGTATTATTTTCAGGCTTATTTAAACATAAATTTAGAATTTTAGTGAATTTTTGTCATTTTGAGGCAATATCGTAAATCTACGATATTAGAAATTGTCATTTTCTGGGCTTCAAAATGCATTGTTTTGGCTTAATAAGGCATTAAATTTGATTTTTACAAGTTATAATTATTTTTGGAACATATCGTAAATTTACGATATTAGAAAAAAATCATATTTTTAGCTTCTAAAGTCATTTTTATGTCTATTTAATCATAATTTTACATTTTTTTTTTAATATTTTTAATACTTTTTAGGTAATATTGTAAATTTACGATACTATAAAAAATTACTATCAATTAGTCCTAATATCGTAAATTTACAATTTTGGAAAAACTCAAATTTTAATTACACTTTAGGCTTTAGGAGGTATTTTAAACTCTAATTAAAGCATAAAATGTGATACTTGGCGATTTTTTATTTTATTTTTTATCATTTTAATGGCAATATCGCACATTTACGATATTAGACATTTTTGTATTTTTGGTTTCGAAACTTAATATTTTGCTTATTTAAAAACACATTTCTATTTGTATAACATTTTTGGATAATTATATAGTGGAATTTATAATTTTCTATCATAAAAATCCTAATATCGTAAATTTAAAGTGTTTGAAAAATTCAAATATTATTGTATTTTAAGCTTCAGGAGACATCTTTAACTCTCATAGAAGCACAAAAATAGATTTTTTGTGAGTTATTACCATTTTGGTCCATATCGTAAATTTACGATATTTGAAAAATACATATTTCTGTCCCAAAAAATTATTTTTATTTTCAATTTGAGAATAATTTTAATATTTCTAATACATTTTCGCCATTTTTAAGTTATATCGTAAATTGACGATATTTGAAAAATTTGTATTTTTGGTTTGGAAACATAATTTTTTGCTAATTTAACAACAAATTTCAATTTGTATAATATTTTTGGTTAAATATGATTATAATTTCCAATCAAAAAATCTAATATCGTAAATTTACAATGTTGAAAAAATTCGAATTTTAATTGTATTTTAGACATCAGAAGACATTTTTAACTTTCAATTAAGCATAAAAAAAAGATTTTTGGTGAAATTTTACCATTTTGGGTCGTATCGTAGTTTTACGATATTCGAAAAATTTATATTTTTGGCCCAAAAAACTTATTTTTAAGCTTATTTGGACATAATTCTATTATTTGTAAGAAATGTATTACACTTTTAAGTTAAATCGTACATTTACGATATTAAAAAATTTTGTATTTTTGGTTTCGAAACTTAATTTTTTGCTATACATTTTTGGCTTTAGGAGAAATATTTAACTCTCATTAAAGCATAAAAATTTATATTTGGTGAATTTTGATAAATTTAAGGGCAATATCGTAAATTTACGATATCAAATTTCTATTTATTTTTAGCCCCAAACGCATTCTTATGCTTAATTAACCACGACTTGCTGTTTCTTAAATATTTGTAGCGCTTTTAGGTAATTTCGTAAATTTACGATATAAGGAAAATGCATAAACTTGGTTATTTTTTATATTTATATATTTTGAGAATTTTTCGGCTAAATATGTAATGGAAATTATATTTTTTATAAAAAAAAATCTAATATCGTAAATTTACGATTTTGAAAAAATATAATTTTATGTATAAAATTTATATTTTATGCCTTAATACAGCCAAAATTTGATTTCAGAGACATTTTGTCACTTCTGGCTATATCGTAAATTTACGATATTAGAATTTTATATGAATTAAGCCTAAAATGCTAGTGTTTAAGTTTGTTTGTACATAAACTTTGATTTTTAGTGAAGTTTTATCATTTTGGAGCAATATCGTAAATTTACGATATTGGAAAATTTCCTCGATTTACCTCAAAAATAGTTTTTTCTGAATAGTAATGAGCTCCAGACAAAGTTAAGGTTTGCCTTAATATCCCCAACCCCCTCTATAGTAATCATGGGAATATTCCGCCCTCCAAATGAAAAAAGGAACTCGAAAAATTCCCTCCTTTTTTTTCTTTCTTTTTGTCCTCATTAAAGGAATTTTTCTGACAACCCTTGAGCGAAAACAAACAAACCAAATAACTTGAGCCGCAACATGCAACCAGCAACAACCACATTCATGGCATTCATGTGACTGGTCATGTCGGATCCCCAGGGTAATTTAATCCATGCCACGACAAAAAAAAAAAAAAAACAAATATAAAAAGGCATGCAAGGAAATCTCTTTGCCTTTGGGCAACAATTGAAACATTCTCTTGATGACCACAATGTGTGTAAAAAATGTCCCCAAGGTCTGTTGGTGAGCGAGCAGGGATATTCAGAAATTGCATTTGTTTCGTTTTTGTTGTTTTTTCTAGCAAAGGAATTTTGCCAGAGTTCTTGCCATTCTTATCACTTGTTGTCGGCAACAAATGGAGTTGTTGTTTTTTCTTTTTGCAATGGGCATGAGAACGCGTAAAGGAAATGTGAAAAACAAAACAGATAATTACCATACCCGGTAAGGTTCTTTTTATCGAGGCAATTCAAAGGAGTAGAGTCAAGAGGGGAGGTTCAATGGAACAGTTACAAAAAGAATAAGAAGGGGAAAATCCTGAAACATTTCAGATTTTTTTTTAATAAAAGTATACAATTTTTAAGTTTTTATCTTCATTGAACATATTAGAAGCCAATAATGCGTAACTTAAGTGAATATAACGAATGTGAGGAGGTTTTAAGATTGTTTTTTCAATTAGAACTAATATCGTAAATTTACGATAAGGAAAAAAATGTATGCAAATGCTATAAGAATGTTTTATTTTGCCTTCAATACGCATCGGAAGAGTTTTAACATCAATTTCTGCTCTTAAAAATAATATCGTAAATTTACGATATTAGAAAAACACAATTTTAACAATTTATAAGAAGTCAATGCAGCGAAGCTTAAGTAGATGACAAATTCGATAGATTTTAAAGGTTTTTCATCGATTAAAACTAATATCGTAAATTTACGATATTGGAAAAATGTATGCAAATGCTATAAAAATGTTTAATTATGACTTAAATACACATTTAAAGAGTTTTAAAATCTATTTCTATGCAAAAATATAATATCGTAAATTTACGATATCAGAAACACATTTTGAACGATTTATATGAAGTCAAGCTGTATTGACTACGTAAATATAACCATTTTGAGAAGTTTTTAAAGTTCTTTCTCCAGTTATAGCTAATATCGTAAATTTACGATATGAAAAAAATGTGTGCAAATGCTTTATTTTGGCATAAATACGCATCTGAAGAGTTTTAATATGAATTTCAAAGCTTAAAAGTAAAAACACAAGTCAATTCCGCTAAGTCTCAACAAAATAACAAATTCGAGAAGCTTTTGAGGCATTTTTACATTTAAAACTAATATCGTAAATTTACGAAATTGAAAAAAAAAAAGTATTCAAATGCTACAAAAATATTTTATTATATACATCTGTAGAGTTTAAATACGCATCGGAAGAGTTTTAACATAAATTTCTGCACTTAAATGGTGTATCGTAAATTTACGATATTAAAAATACTGTCTAAAATGACTAGAAACTGATTTATTATCTTTCATACAGACATTTTATCAGTTTTCGGTATATTTCTAACACTAGAATCTAATATCGTAAATTTACGATATTAAAAAAAACTGTTTGAAATTGTTAAATATAATATAATCAATTAAAATAAAAATTTTAGCCGCTTTCATATGATTTTCAAACAAATATTTTAACAGTTTTCGATTTATTTTATCACTAGAAACAAATATAATAAATTTAGAAACTAATATCGTAAATTTACGATATTAGAAAAAAATGTCTGCAATGGTAAGAAATTATATATAACCACATTTTAGCCGCTTTCATATTATTTTCAAACTTACATTTTAACAGTTTTCGAGATATTTTAACACTAGAGATAAATATCGTAAATTTACGATAGTAGAAAAAAATGTGTAAAACGGTTAAAAACTTGTTTATTTTTATTTAAATATCTAAATGTATATTTATACTTATACGTTTCGCGGAATTTTTAACGCTAAAAATGAATATCATAAATTTACGATATTAGAAAAGAAATGTAGTAAATGGTTAAAAATTACATATAATCAATTAAAAATACATTTCAGCTGCTTTCATATTATTTTCAAACTTATATTTTAACAATTTTCGAGATATTTTAACACTAGAAACAAATATATTAAATTTACGATATTAGAAAAAAATCTAAAATAGGTAAAAACTGGATTATTTTCTTTCGAGTATACATTTAAACACTTTTCGCGATATTTTTAACACTAGAAATTAATATCGTAAATTTACGATATTAGAAAAAAAAATGTCTGAAATAGTTAAAAATAACATATAATCAATTAAAAATACATTTTAGCCGCTTTTATATTTTCAAACATATATTTTAACAGTTTTCGAGATATTTTAACACTAGAAACAAATATCGTAAATGTACGATATTAGATATAAATTGCTAAAATAGTTAAAAACTGGTTTATTTTCTTTCAAATGTACAGTTAAACACTTTCGGGATATTTTTAACACTACAAACAAATATCGTAAATTTACGATATTAGAAAAAAAATGTCTGAAATGGTTAAAAATGACATATAATCAATTAAAAATACATTTCAACTGCTTTCATATTATTTTCAACCTTACATTCTAACAGTTTTCGCGATATTTTTAACACTAGAAACAAATATCGTAAATTTACAATATTAGAAAAAATGTCTAAAATGGTTAACGCCCGGTTTATTTCCCTTCAAATATAATTTAAATACTTTTTGCGACATTTTTAACACTAGAAACTAATACCGTAAATTTACGTTATTAGAAAAAAATTATGAATTTTTAGAAATGATATATAATTCACTTAAGACGCTTTCATATTATTTTCAAGAATGTATTATAACAGTGTTCGAGATATTTTAACACTACAAACGAATATCGTAAATTTACTATGTAAGAAAAAAGGTTTAAAATTGTTAAAAACTGGTTTATTTTATTTCAAATATACATTTAAACCCTTTTCGCGATATTTTTAACACTAGAAACTAATATCGTAAATTTACGATATTAAAAAAATGTCGTAGATGCTTAAAAATTTGTTTATTTTCATTCAAATATCTAAATGTATATTTATACTTATGCTTTTCGCACTTAAAATGAATATCGTAAATTTACGATATTAGAAAAAAAATGAATGGTTAAAAATGACATATTATCAAATAAATATACATTTCATATCATTTTCAAACATATTTTTAACAGTTTTCGAGATATTTTAACACTAGAAACAAATATCGTAAATTTACGATATTAGAAAAAATGTCTAAAATTGTTACAAACTTGTTTATTTTGTACATTTAAACACTTTTCTTGATATTTTTAACACTAAAATCTATTATCGTAAATTTACGATATTAGAAAAAAAATGTCGGAAATGGTTAGAAATGATATTTAATCGTTAAAATATACATTTCAAAAGTTTTTGCATTATTTTCTACACCAAAAACTAATATCGTAAATTTACGATATTGGGATTTATTGGGGAAAAGTTACATTTTATGTCTAAAAATGAATATTTTAATCGAAAAGAGGAAAAAAAGGGAAAGAAAAACTGAAATTTATTTACGATATTACAAAAATTATATATAAATTAATTTTTTATAATCTCTGTTTATTTTTTATTTTCTTCCCTAACTTTAAACTGGTAGCTGTTCTCTCATTAGTCCCACTGACACGACTTTCTATCTCGACCACATTTAGATGAGGAAGTGATCATAAATCCAATTCCAATAATTATTTTGAATTGAAACTCCATGCATCTAATTAGCCATTTAGTAATCAATTCCAGCACTTAATGGTGCTTGTAATTGCAGCTACAAGAATGTGAATTCAAATCAGCAAAAAAAAAATATCGCACATTTGCAACAGTAAACCGCCTCCCTTCTCCTCCTTCCCCCTCCGGCATAAATATTCATAGATTAAACAAATACAACATGTTCGTATAGTTATGATTAACATAATACAATAATAATATATTTCTATGCACACGGCAACATAAGTACAGCTACCTTGCCATGCCATGTAATTAGACAATCAGCAAAGCACTTTTAAAATTCATAAAGAAAACCTAGTTCACATTTATTTTCTTTATTTCATATGGACATAACTTTAGAGAGACAAACACACACTCATATGGAACTCCGTGCCTCACATGGAACTCCATTCATATGCCCCTTTCAAAACTATCTCCCTAATCCTCATAAGAAAAACATAAAACTTCCCACACTGGGTATAACACGATAGCCGACCAGACAGACTTTGCCACTTAACTTTAACCAAGACAGAGAGTGTCTTTTTGCACACAAATTTTCCCCACAATTTACTTCGACAACAACAACAACACCACAATAACAAAAATGTGGTGGCTGAATAAGGCGGAGATAATAATTGCAGTGGGTAATTACATTTAAACCCCGCCAAGACTTGGAAAGTCTAACAAAGAAATTATGAAAAAATGCAAAACACTATTTTGAGCAAAGGGAACATGCATGTATATTATTTTTACCATGAAAAATGGAATATCGTAAATTTACGATATTAAAAATATTTATGAAAAATTGTAATTTAATGGTTAATTTTCAGAGATTTATACTCCTTTGTATAATTTTAGTAAAAAGCAAACTTTTTGTGGGGTTCTACCCATAATTAAAATTTACGATATTAGCTATTGGCTCATAAATGTCAAGTAGAATCGGAATTTTACCATTTTTTTGCTAAATAATGAAACCCGATAATTTTCACACATTTTAACGAAGAAATAGACAATATCGTAAATTTACGATATTCCAAAAAATGCTGCAAATTGGAAATATATGCTGAAATTCCATTACTTTATACGTTTCTATATAAATTTGGTTAAAATCATGTATTTTGGGAGATTTTTTACATGAACAAAATTTACGATATTAGAAAAAAATTCCAAAATAAGATGTAAAACCGTAATTTGATGTAAATGTTTACTTAACTATAGATCTCCATTATTTTCACACATTTTAGCAAAGAAATGGGTAATATCGTAAATTTACGATATTACAAAAAGTCATAAAATATTGCAATTTAATGTTGAGAATCCATTTTTTACTTTTTACTAGAAAAAATTTGCAAACTCCTAGTTTTTTTTTCGGATTTTTTACATGACCAAAATCTACGATATTGTGAATAAGTTTCAAAATATGATTTAGAGTTGTAATTTTATTTAAATATCTGCTAAAAAGTATCTCCATCATTTTTTTACGCCTTATCCAAGAAATGAGTAGTATCGTAAATTTACGATATTTCGAAATGTCAAAAAATATTGCAGTATAATGTTGAAACTCCATTTATTCAATTTTTATTAGATAAGTTTAGTCAAAATCAAGGTTTTTACGGGATTTTTCACATGCCGAAAATTTACGATATTGAGATATGAGATATGAGATGAGATTGTTACATAAAAACGAAATTTTATTTTCAATTTTTCTTAACTATAGATATTCATCATTTTTATACACTTTAGCAAAGAAATAGATAATATCGTAAATTTATGATATTCCAAAAAATTGCATGAAAATTGCATTTTAATGATGAAACTCTTTATTAGAAAAACTTAGTCAAGTCTTTTATGGGTTTTGTCCATGATAAAAAATTACGATATTAGGAATAGATTCCGAAATGTGATGTCGAATCCAAACAATAATAAAAATTTTTTGTTAAATTAAGAATCCCGTTAATTTGTACCCACTTTTTCACAACATTGGCTAATATCGTAAATTTACAATAAATGTTTAAATGTTTACTTAATTATAAATGTTTACAAATACTTTTGCAAAAAGTCATAAAATATTGCAAAATTATATTAAAAATCTATTTATTTACCTTTATATCTTTATTTATTAAAGAAATAAATAATATCGTAAATTTACGATAACGCGTTTTATGTCCATGAAAATATTTTTTTTTTTTGAAGGAATCTCTTGGAAATCATTTGTAATCGAATTATCATGTGTATTTTTCAAATACAAAGTCAATATTTTTGATTTTTTTCAATATCGTAAATTTACGATACATGAATATTTTACATTTGAATGAATTTCTTGTTAAAATTTCAAAGGGCTAATGTAAAATACCTTTTGTAATTAAGATTTTGATCACTTTTCCAATATCGTATATTTACGATATTGCGTTTTTATCCATGAAATTACTTTTTCCGAAGTCATATCATCCAAAAACCCTCTTTAATTGAGTTAGTTGGCCATCTTCTTAATAACAGCTATTCATTTATTCAGCATTCTCAATATCGTAAATTTACGATATATGGATTTTTTCACATTAAATTAAATTTGTCATTAGAATTTCGTACGAATTTTGATACATTTTCTTTGTAACTGAGTTTTGTGGTATTTTTTTTTTTTTTTAATATCGTAAATTTACGATATTGTATTTCTCCAGTTTTAGTAAACAATTGTTGAATTTTTTCAAAGAAATGTGTAAGGTAGTCATTTAATGAGGTGATTTGGACTTCTTTTGAATATCGTAATTTTACGATATTGCATTTTTTCAGATCTAGCAACACTCCTTTATAAATTTTCGAAGAAGTTTAAAAAATAAAGAGATGTAATTAGATGTTTTGGTAGTTCTTAAAATATCGTAAATTTACGATATTGTATTTTTTAATGTTTTAGATTTTTTTTGCTAACTTTCGAAGAGGTTTGAAAAGGAAATCCATTTAAATATATGTTTTGTCCATTTTTGCCATATCGTAAATTTACGATATTACACATTTTTCACATTTACAACTTTTTTCGAAGGATTTTTCTTAAGAAATCGAGTTTTCCAGTAACTTTTTTTAATATCGTAAATTTACGATATTATTTATTTCCATGAAAAATTCATTCTTTTTTATTTAATTTTTTTGTTTGATTTTTATTGAATAAATTAGAATATTTAAATATTTTTTTTATTATTTTGAATTAAGCCTCCTGCTCTCCTGGAGTTTCTATTTAACACAATAGCAGGCATCCCTGGTGTTGGCGGCAATCCAATCCAAATATTTACTAACTCTGGTATATACCCCAGGAGCATCGGGACTGGCACAGCCATAGCCAAAGGAGACAACACCGGCCAAACGGAAAATACCCTCACGGACTATCAAGGGACCGCCACTGTCACCCTGAATGGAAGAATAGAAAATGGGACTTTAAGAGAATTTCCGGGAAATTTCCTGAAAATTTACCTGGCAAGCATCTTTACCCCCCTCCAAGTAGCCGGCACACAACATGGTATCCACAATCATGGAGGAGTAGGATGTGGCCCTGCACTGGGCATTGGTGATAACGGGCACCGTGACCTCACGCAAAAAATTCGACGAGGACCCACCATCCGATGTCAAACCCCATCCAGCCACAATGGCAGGTTTAAAGTCGAAATTGTGATTACTGGTAATGGGTAGGCAAATGGGCCGAATGGGATCCTTGAGGGGAACGGGTTGATCCAGCTTTAGCAGGGCAATATCATGTTGCAAAGTGGCCGGACTGTATTGACGATGCATGTTGACGGCAGAGACCTTACGTAGAATACCCTCGGAGGCGGCATTTTTATCTAGCTGCAGCAGACGTACGGTCAAACCTTTAGTGTCCATGCCATGGACACAATGGGCTGCCGTCAGGGCATAACGGTCATTGATAAGAGTGGCTCCACAAAATTGAAATGAGCCCCTCAGCACCTGGGCAATCCAGGGATATTTGTTGGTTTTCACTTTGGAGCCGCCCACAATTCGATTGATGTTGGGCACACCACAGGCTGGGGCGATTGAATGGGGGGGAATGGATTCATTTAATTTCTGTATCTGGAGTTGCTCCTGGTCCATACTTACTACAACTGGCACACTTGTTGCCCTGGAAAGCTTTACCCTCACTGCTGGGCACAAACTGGGCGGCTGGGGCCTTGGATCCTCCCAAAATGGAGAGTAAAATTTGCTGTTTATGCTCGGTAATGAGGTCATCAATGAAATCGCCTTGCACTCCCGGAGGTGGCCCGGATTCGGTCATATTTTCCGCCACATCTCGTGTGGGTTTTTGATAGACCAATTCCTGAGAATGATTGGGCTTGGGATAATCATAACCCTGATGGAGAGAGGTGTAATTTTTACAATATTTTCAAAATTGTTTTTTTTTTTTTTTTTTTTTTTTTTTTTTTGAATTTCACAAATATTACCCCGGCCTGGGAATAGCCACACAATTGCCACAATATCAAAATCCCAAAAATCAATTTCATTTTTGAATAAATTTGAATTTGGGTTAAATTATTGAGATTTTTCTTTCAGCCACTTGTTTTTTCTCTTTTGTTATGATTATTTCTTCTTTGTTTCACTTCTTATTCACCAAGTCACCGATCCAAAACGATAAAGATGTTAAGCGTTTAATCTCGCTCCCGATACTGCGAAAGAAAGTTTGATTGTAACGGTTCTTATATCACCTCGCTGCCAGGGCAACAAAAAGAACAAAATCCACCCAAAAACAAAAAAAAAAGAAACAGATCAAAGCTCCAATAAAAAATGCCAGGCATCTCCTTCAAAATCAATTAATGCGAGCACAAAAATATCTTTGGTGGTCCCTTAAGAATACCAGCTCCACAACAAAAAAAATCCCAAATTGCTGCCGGCAATTAAATCGCACATTTTATGTTTTGTCAGGGCAAACATGAAACCATGTCATTTTTGGGGAATTGTTTAAAGTGGATCGGTTTTGGTTTTTTATTGTAATCCCCCCTCCCTCCCACCAAAAAAATGTTTCTTTTTTATTTTGCATAATAGCCATAGACATGTTTTATTAATTATTAAACAAAAGACATAAAAAAATGCGTGATAACAGAACCTTTCATTTTTTAATGGTAGTGACCTAAATTTTTGAAAAAAATGGAGCCAGACACACAACACCAACAAATGGTGACAAATTGATTTATATTTTTCAAGTGTGGTGAATTTTAGTTTTTTTCGGAGAAAAAAAAAAAAACATTCAAAACGAAAGACTTAGGAAACAAACTTGAAATTGCAATCATTTAAACAAAAGACTTAAGACACAAACCCTCACGGTATTAATGTGGGCAAATCAAAAGACTTAAGGAACAAACATGAAGACTAGAAATATTGAAATAAAAGACAAAAATACATTTTTTAATATTTTATTTTGAAAAATATTTTTTAAAATATTAAAAAAAAAATAAATATCCAACATTTTTCAAAAAAAAAAAGAAAAAAATTTTAAATTTGCAATCAAATAATTAAACCAAGTAAAGAAAGGCCAAAGTTTGGATGGGCCAACAATAAAATATGGAAATGGGGTGAAGATATACAGGGTGAGATAAAACAAGTAAGCAAGCAGTAATTTCGGCCGGGTCGAACTTTGAATACCCTCCACCATTTGGTACAAATTTGGCATTTTTCAAAAAATTAAAATCCATTAAAAATTCTGTTAAAATCATAAAAATACCGAATATAGCTGTGATATTTGGGGTCTATACGACGGCATGGACCTGCATAGGTAACTTTTGTCATAAGCCTTTACAATATTCAAATGCGAAACCTAAAAAAAATGGTGAATAATGTAGCTAAATTATCAAAATACCGAATATAGGGAGGTACTGATATATGGGGGTTATACGAAGACGTAGACCTGCACAGACAATTTTCTGTCACAGGCTGTAGTATCCGTTATGAATTTCAAATACGACATCTCAAACAATTTCGGTGGGTATTGTACCTAAAATCGTCAAAATACCGAATATCGGGAATTACCGATATATGAGGGCTCTACGGAGACGTGGACCTACACAGACAATTTTCTGCCCTAGGCTGTACTATCCATTACGAACTTCAAATACCAAATTTGAAACAATTCCGGTGAATAATGACGCTAAAATCATCAAAATACCGAATATCGGAAGGTACCGTTATATGGCGGCTATACGAAGACGTGGGCCTACACAGACAATTTTCTGCCCTAGGCTGTGCTATCCATTACGAACTTCAAATACCAAATTTGAAATAATTTCGATGAATATTGTCGCTAAAATCGTCAAAATATCGAATATCGGGAGGTACCGCTATATGGGGGCTATACGAAGACGTGGACCTACACAGACAATCTTCTGTTTTGGGCTGTACTATTCATTACGAACTTCAAATACCAAATTTGAAACAATTCCGGTTAATAATGTCGCTAAAATCGTCAAAATACCGAATATCGGGAGGGACCGTTATATGGGGGCTTTACAAAGAGGTCGACCTGCACAGACAATTTTCTGTCATAGGCTGTAGTATACATTTCGAACTTCAAATACCAAAATTGAAACAACTCCAGTGAATAATATCGCTAAAATCATCAAAATACCGAATATCGGGAGGTACCGTTATATGGGGGCTATACGAAGACGTGGACCTACACAGACAATTTTCTGTTTTAGGCTGTAGTATCTATTTCGAACTTCAAATGCCAAATTTGAAATAATTCCGATGAATATTGTCGCTAAAATCATCAAAATAGCGAATATCGGGAGCTACCGTTATATGGGGGCTATACGAAAACGTGGACCTGCAAAAACAATTTTCTGTCCTAAGCTGTAGTATCCATTACGAACTTCAAGTACCAAATTTGAAACAATTCCGGTTAATAATGTCGCTAAAATCATCAAAATACCGAATATCGGGAGGTACCTTTATATGGGGGCTATACGAAGACGTGAAGCTACACAGACAATATCCTGTAATATGCTGTAGTATCTATTGCGAACTTCAAGTACCAAATTTGAAACATTTCCGGTTAATAATGTAGCTAAAATCATCAAAATACCGAGTATCGGGAGGTACCGTTATATGGGGGCTATACGAAGACGTGGACCTACACAGACAATTTTCTGTCTTAGGCTGTAGTATCCATTACGAACTTTAAACACCAAATTTAAAACAATTCCGGTAAATAAAGTCTCTAAAATCATCAAAATACCGAATATCGGGAGGTACCGTTATATGGGGGCTATACCAAAACGTGTACCTACATGGACCATTTTCAATACCAAAAGTCCTGCAGACATAACATACATTTGAGTAAAATTTTATCAATCCACTTCAATTCGTTCGGAAGCTAGAGCGATTTTCACAGACGGACAGACCGATACACGGACAGACATCGCTAAGTCGACATAGAATTTAATGCTGATCTAGAATATACTTTGAGGGGTCTAAAAAACTGCAACAAAGTCAAACGGCTTAATTTTTACATTTTTAAATTTTATTGAATGAAAGCAAAAATGTCGGAAATAGCATCAAATTTTGGAATAATTTTAGATCGAAGTTCGAATTGGTCATATTTGGCACGAATTATGGCCTTCGAACGGCCAATGAAGCCGTCACATACGCTGCCCGAATGTTGCTATGCTCTGTATTTTGGCCCATTCCCGGCGAGGCGCTTGCTTGCGGTGATCGACATTTTGGTATTTTTTTAGTGCCAACCTTGCTTTCCAAAATACTTCAGACACAATAGTCCAACGGATTGGTATCCGGAGATTTTGGTGGAAATGAAGTGAGGAACCTCATTTTGTAACCACTCTTGGGTGGCGCGTGCGCTGAGTGCTTTCGGAATGTCCAAGGTCTGCGGCCAAAATGTTTGCGTGCCCAAGGCATTAATACACCCCCCCCCCCCCCCCCCCCCCTCAGAATATTTTCGCGATAATATTCGGCATTTATTCTGATGTTCGATTTATACGAGCGGAGAGGCGCCAGCGGCTGTTATGGCGGCCCACACCATCACCATGGCCGGTGGGCGCTTGAGTTCTGGTGGCCAGCTAACCGAAGGAGTACATTTTCAGACCTGACCTCTTTGGCAAATAAACACGATAATTTTGTTTGCTTACATTGTTCGGCTGGACAATGAATGTTTTCTCATCGGAGATCGGAGAAAACCAAATTCGGCAGTTAACCACTTTCGGCCAAGCGAAGCAACTCATTAGGTCTTTTGAGTCTATTTTCTTTCTGTTGCGGAGTAAGTTCCTGCAGTTTTTGCAATTTCGATGGCTTTACCCCGAGCTCATTTTTCAATATATGCCGAATGGAATATTGCGATATGTTCGGATCACGAGCCATTTTTCGGCCACTGCGGCTCGGCAGGTTTCGATCAAGTCACTACTTTACTTTTCGAACCATTTCCGCTGATGTTGCTGACGTTTCTTCTGTCCACTTCCTTGACATCGGGGGCTATGCTATCATGGTATCACGGTAACGAGCGATGATGGTACGAGACACAAAAGATTTATTCACATTTAAATGCTGTAGAGCTCTAAGCCACTTGTGGTACGAAGTTACGAAATACAAAAGATTTATTCACATTTAAATGCTAAAAAGCTCTAAGCCACTTGTGATTTTCCAGCAAAATAAAAAGAAAACACACTATCACGCTTGAATTCCGAACCCGAATAACTTTTTTTCTGGAAAATTCTCACCAAAATGCTTTGGTAGGCATGTAAAAAATGTAATGAGCTGTCACTGGAATAATTTTAAGAGCTGTCGGACGAGTGGCATCGAA
Source organism: Musca domestica (assembly GCF_030504385.1). Taxonomy (NCBI): domain Eukaryota; kingdom Metazoa; phylum Arthropoda; class Insecta; order Diptera; family Muscidae; genus Musca; species Musca domestica. The sequence goes on from NW_026712367.1 coordinate 4,522,710, forward strand.
ATGACAGCAGTCTGAATTTGTTTGCAGTTTTCTCATCTCAGTCCTATATCAAAAGACTTAAGCCACAAACTTGATATAAAATCAAGATTCTCTCTCTCCCCCCCCCCCCCCTCCACTGCCATGAAAACAATGCCGTTGACACTTGTCCCTCGCCATGGGCTTCTGTGATCGAGTTTTCGTCTCTGATAATTGATATTCGATTCATCCATTGATAACATCGAAAACGATTATGAAATTTCATATTTAAACTGGCTGGCCAGCATGCCTAGCATTGGCTACGGTCTGGCTCAGTTAACACTTACTCATGTTACAGTTATTATTAACTAATAAGCCGATATTACAGAAAAAAAAAACTCACATTTATGGGCTTTGATGTTGTTTTAGGAAATTCGAAAAAAAAAACGAAAAGAAAACCTCCGAACAACAAAAATATTATTTAATACCTGAAGGTATTTTTTTTTTTTCTTCCTCTATGATACCATAAAAACCCCATATAACTGACACCATCACCAACAGCAGTAGCGACAACGCCAGTGAAGGCAGTCATGATGGCATGGAAGTGCCTGGTTTGTTTCGATGGTCAGTTTTGTGGCAACTTGTTGGTCCATTTATGGTATCTGCAGTGCAAAACATAAAAAACAAACTCTAAAATAAACAACTCAAATTACTTTAAATAGACGGAACGTGTTGTGCAAAAATCTCCAAGTTTGCCATCACATGTGTGGGGAGGACAAGGGGGGGGGGGGTGGAGTGCGGCTGGAGCTTTTTGTCGGCCTGGTATTATATTACGCTTCAATGGACAGTCGTCAGCCAGCGAGTGTGCGTGATGCATACCTAAACAGATCTACATTTGGTAATTAATGGTTTTTTTTTTCATTATTTTGTTGTTGTAGCTGGTTGTTGTTGTACGACAACCATAACCACAAAACAGTGACAGTAGTCGTGCCTTAAATCCAAAAAAAAAAAACAAAACCTGACCACGGTTAAGGGGAATATTTTTAAGAAAATGCTACAGAAAAAAAATTCTCACGCATGGTAGGTAAGCGAAAACTAAAAAAAACAACAACAACAAGAACACATGTCAAAAAATCTCAAGAATTTTTTTTTTTTTTTAATTTAAAATAAAAAAAATATTTTTAAAATAAAATTTCGAAATCCGAACAAACCTTGGATTTTTTAAAATAAAAAGTTTTTGATAATTCTAACAAAATGCGGAATTTTTATACTCCATACAGAGGGTATATATCATCTTATAAAGCCAAAAACTTACCACACCTAAATAACGGTTTTAGACCCTAGGTCTATTCTGGACTAAATTCCTTTCAGGACATTTAGAGTTCATCTAAAGATGTCCGTTCGTCCCTTTGGCTGGCTGATAACTCTCAAAGAGAGAATCCGATTTCGCTCAAACTTGGCAGATCGTGATATTACAATCAAACTTAGATCCAGTTCGGAAATGGACAATATCGGTCTACTACTACTACTAGTACCTCACCCACAAAGGTCAAAATTTTCACAGACCGTAATTTACCTGCTAAAACGAGAAAGGTTCATCCAATTTTCCTCAAACCTTGCAAATCCGAATATTTTTATGAGTGCTAGCTCAGGTGTGAAAATGGACAATATCGGTCCACTCTCCATCAAGTACCTTCCCCCACAATGGGTTAAAATTTTGAATATTTTATAATTCATATAAAACGTGAAATAAGAGCCCGATTGTCTTAACATTTCGAACACACTAAAACTTCTATGAGCACACGAGATCTGCTGTGAAAATAGAATATATCGGCCATGTCCTTCTGCTACCTCCCCCACAAAGGAGTCAAAATTTTGAATATTCAGAACGCTCATAAAATGCGTAATGAACATCCGACCCTCTTCAAATTCCACACATCTAGATATTTTCACTAACATAAGATCTGGTATGAAAAAGAAATATATCAGCCCTCTTCTTCCGGTACCTCCCATAAAGGGGTCAAAATTTCGAATAATTAAATCTCTCACAAAATTCGAAGCAAACATCCGACTGTCTTCAATTCCATTGTCTTCAATTCCATTGTCTCAAACATTCCAATATTTTTACTAACAAAAGATTTTTTGGGAAGATGGGATATATTGGTCCACTTCTTCTGGTACCTCTCCCACAAAGGAGTAAGAATTTTGAATGACCATGAAGCTCAAAAACATGAAATGAGCATCCGATTCGTTTCAAACTCGAGATCTTCTCCATTTCCTAATCTCCTAATAGAAGGCCAGAAGGCCTCCTCAGAAGACCTTCTCCAAAGAAGACCAGAAGTCTTCTCATAGAAGACCAGAAGGTCTTCTCCAAAGAAGATCAGAAGGTCTTCTTCAAAGAAGATCAGAAGGTCTTCTCCAAAGAAGATCAGAAGGTCTTCTTCACATAGAAGATCAGAAGGTGTTCTTCCCATAGAAGACCAGAAGGTCTTCTTATAAAAGACCACAAGGTTTTCCCATAGAAAACCAGAGGGTCTACATGTAAAAGACCAAAAAGCCTACCTGTAGAAGATCAGAGGGTTTACTGATAGAAGATGGAAAGGTCTTCTCAGAGAAAATGTGAAGCTATTTTCATAGAAGTCTTTTCAGAGAAGGCCAGAAAGTTTCCTTACAGAAGACCAGAAAATTTTCTTCTCATAGAAGACCAGAAGGTGTTCCTCATAGAAGGCCAGAAGGTCTTCCCATAGAAGACCAAAAGGTCTTCTCCATAGAAGGCCAGAAGGATATCTCCATTGAAGGCCAGAAGGTCTTTTCCATAGAAGACCAGAAGGTCTTCTTCTCATAGAAGACCAGAAGGTCTTCTTCTCATAGGAGACCAGAAGACCTTCTCCATAGAAGGCCTGAAGGTCTTCTTCACAGAAGACTAGAAGGTCTTCTCATAGAAGACCAGAAGAAGGTCTTCTCATAGAAGATCAGAAGAAGGTCTTCTCATAGAAGACCAGAAGAAGGTCTTCTCATAGAAGACCAGAAGAAGGTCTTCTCATGGAAGACCAGAAGGTGTTCCTCATAGAAGACCAAAAGGTCTTCTCCATAGAGGACCAGAAGGTCTTTTCACAAAAGGCCAGAAAGTCTTCTTACAGAAGACTAGACAATCTTCTCATAGAAGACCAGAAGGTCTTCTCATGGAAGGCCAGAAGTTCTTCTCATAGAAGACCAGAAGGTCTTCTCGTAGAAGATCAGAATGTCTTCTACTCATGGAAGACCAGGAGGTCTTCTCTTCAGAAGACCAGAATATCTTCTCATAGAAAAAAAAGAAGGTCTTCTCATAGAACACCAGGAGGTCTTCTGACGATAATGTCTTCTCCAGGCCAGAAATTCTTCTCCATGGAAGGTCACAAGATCTTCTCATAGAAGACCAGAATGTCTTCTCATAAAAGGGAAGGTCTTCTTCTCATAGAAGACGAGAAGAAGATTTTTCCCATAGAAGACCAGAAGAAGGTCTTCTCTATATAAGACCAGAAGATCGTAATCTGCATTTAATATTTGAATTGAAAGAAAGTGGTTTTCCCCAATCATAATGATTTATGCCCATGGCCTTTGACTTATTCTGCACTATACCTTTTTTTGGCAAATTCCCACGCACACAGATTTATGTCAAAACAAAGAATGATTGCCATTTTTCTAAAAGCATGAATGAAGCGTAAACTTTCATCGAAAATCGATTGGAGCCATTAACTGCTTCTTTATTCTTACTTCACTCACAAAATATAATAAATGATGTGTTTTAAGCAGATTTGGCTACGGACATTTTATAAGACTCCATAAGTCAAAAAAGTCAAAGATCTATAAATTTGATGCTTGTTCCGTAAGTCTATTGTTTCTAAGAAAATGGTTGAAGCGATGGGAGAGAAAAAAAAACAAATAAAAGAAAGTTCTACAATAGATAGAAGAGATCAATTTTGTAAAAATGAAGGAAAAAAAATATAAAAAAAACCGTTCGTTTCCTAAGTCTTCTGTTTTAAAGGGGTGGTTCTAAAGGCCGTTGTACCAGAAAAATTCATTGAGAAATCGGTACAAAGTTATAAATTATGATGTTTCATGGAAAGAAAAAACTGGTACACATTTTTTTTGGAAAAATATCCTATAAATATTATCCTATAAATAAAAAATTGGGAAGTGTTGATAGAGTACCGTATCTTTTGGAAGTGTACTAAAAGCCTTCTATTTTCTGAGAAAAGAATACTAAGAAGTGCACTTTCTTTGGTCTGAGTACTAAAAATCCCCTTTTTTCGAGCAAAGAGTACTAGGAATCCCTTCCATTGACAAGGGACAATTTAATCCCACATTTTCCTTAAGGCAAGAGTTTTATATGTCTTCCTTTTGGCAAGGATACTAAGAAAAATCCTTTATCGAGAAAGGATACTAAAAACACTCATTCTTAGAAAGAGGGTACTAACCATCGCCCTTTTGTTGCGAAGAAAAAATCAATGTTTCTCGGAGAAGGAATACCAAAAATTAACTTTCTTTGAGAAGAGTGGACCGATATTATTCATTTCCGCACCTGGTTTAAATATAAGAAAATGCAAGGTGGGAGAAAAATCGGATTATTCTTTCTGTGCAGTAAAACATTTTTTTTTTTAATTTCGACCTTTTGTGGGAAAAGTACCACAACGAATGAACCGACATCGTCCATCTCTGAACTCGATCTAAGTTCGACAATAATATTACGATGTACCAACCAAATATCCATAAATTATGACCCAGAAGATTTGTTGTTCAGGTCTTTTGTTTCCAGTTTTTTTATACCCTCCACCATGGTATGAAGGGTATATTAAATTTGTCATTCCTCGAAATATACATTTTAGACCCCACAAAATAAATATATTTTTGATCAGGATAATATTCTATGTCGGTTTAGCAATGTCCGTCCGTTTGTGGAAATCACTCTAGCTTCCGAGCGAGATGATGTAGGTTGATAAAATTTTACTCAAATGTATATTATGTCTGCAGGACTTTTGGTTTTGAAAATAGGCCATATGGGTCCACGTTTTGGTATGGCCCCCACATAACGGCACCTCTCGATATTCGGTATTTTGTTGATTTTAACGACATTATTCACCGTAATTGTTTCAAAATTTGGTATTTGAAGTTCGTAATGGATACTACAGCCTAAGACAGAAAAGTGTCTGTGCAGGTCCACACTTTGGTATAGCCTCCATATAAACGGCACCTACCGATATTCGGTATTTTGATGATTTTAGCGACATTATTCACCGGCATTGTTTCAAATTTGGTATTTGAAGTTCGTAATGGATACTACAGCCTATGGCAGAAAATTGAAAGAAAAATATAAAGGCACCTCCTGATATTCGGTATTTTGATTATTTTAGACATTATTTCAGACATTATTCACAGGAATAATTTCAAATTTGGTATTTGAAGTTCGTAATGGATACTACAACCTAAGACAGAAAATTTTCTGTGCAGGTCCACACCTTCGTATAACCCCCATATAACAGCACCTCCCGATATTCGGCATTTTGCTGATTTTAGCAACATTATTCACTGGAAATGCTTCAAATTTGGTATTTGAAGTTTGTAATGGATACTACAACCTTAGACAGAAAATTATCTGTGCTGGTCCACGTTTTGGTATACCCCCATATAAGGGTACCTCCCGATATTCGGTATTTCGATGATTTAAGCGACATTATTCACCTGAAATGTTTCAAATTTGGTATTTGAAGTTCGTAATGGATACTAGAGTCTATGATAGAAAATTGTCTGTGTAGGTCCACGTCTTCGTATAGCCCCCATATAACAGTACCTCCCGATATTCGGTATTTTGATGATTTCAGCGACATTATTTACCGGAATTGTTTCATATTTGGTATTTGGAGTTCGTAATATATACTACAGCGTAAGACAGAAAAATGTCTGTGCAGGTCCACGCCTTCGCATAACCCCCATATAAACGGCACCTCCCGATATTCGGTATTTTGATGATTTTAGCGACATTATTCACCGGAATTCTTTTAATTTTGGTATTTGAAGTTCGTAATGAATACTAGAGTCTATGACAGAAATCTGTTTGTGCAGGTCCACGCCTTCGTATAGCCCCCCTATGAGCGGCACCTCCCGATATTCGGTATTTTGATGATTTTTGCGATATTATTCACCGGAATTGTTTCAAATTTGGCATTTGAAGTTCGTAATGGATACTACAGCCTAAGGCAAAAATTTGTGCAGGTCCACGTCTTCGTATAGCCCCCATATAACAGTACCTCCCAATATTCGGTATTTTGCTGATTTTAGCAACATCATTCAGCGGAATTGTTTCAAATTTGGTATTTGAAGTTCATAATGGATACTACAGCCTAAGGCAGAAAATTGTCTGTGTAGGTCCAAGTTTTCGTATAGCCCCCCTATAAGCGGCACCTCCCGATATTCGGTATTTTAATGATTTTTGCGACATTATTCACAGGAATTGTTTCAAATTTGGTATTTGAAGTTCGTAATGGATGCTACAGCCTATGACAGAAAATTGTGCGTGCATGTCCACGTCTTCATATAGCCCCTACGTAACAGATTTCCTTTGAGTAGTATTTTTCCACAGAACTTTTTGGACATTTTTCAAATTGTTTCAAAATTATTCGCCCGGGCCGATTTAGCTGTTTTTTCATGTTTTTATTGGGTTTTAGTTCCCTAATGGTATTTTATAGCACCTCAAGAGAATTTTGTGGCAAATTTTCTTAACTTTCCTTCAAAAAATTTAAGATTTTTCCAATAAAAATATGTCCAAGAAATAAGGCTCTGTTTTCTCTTTTTCTAAAAAGTGTTCAGTTTTATTAACACTTCCAAAAAAAAAAACAGGAATTTATCATTCTCCATCATTTGGTGGCTCGTAGCGATCTTTCTCAAAAATGTGGTACCCATTTCATTCCCTTCCTCCAGAATGAAGGTTTTTTTCAATGCATTTGGAACCTTGTTAGTGCCCTTTATCTAAGAAAATTCAGAAAAATGCATTTTTTATGTCCCTTCTCCAAGAACGTGCCATTTTTAGCACCCCATCTCCAAGAATGGATGGTTTTTATACCCTCTCTTTAATATTCTTTTTCTTATTTGTAATCTTTCTTAAGGAGGGGTTCCTTTAGAAGAAATGTGAAATTTGAAGAGAGACGGATATATATTTGGCATTTTATGAGAGATATAATTATTCAAAATGATGAAACTTTGTAAGGGAGGTACCAGAGGGAGAGGTTCTATATCTTCTAACTTTACACCAGATTTTGTTTTAGTAGAAATATTGGGTTGTCTGAAAGTTTAAGGAAATTGGATGATCTTTTCGCGTTTTACGAGCTCCGTGGTCATTCAAAATTTTGACCCCTTTTGTGGGGGAGGTACCAGCAGGAACGGTCTCATTATATTCCATATGAATATATAATCTCTTCATACCTAAGCTATTTACTACCTTTTGTCGAAAAGGGATCATTTTAAGTACCTCTACTACTTTTTGGTACCCTTTGTCGTACAATGGTTAATTTTAGTACTCCTAGTTAAACAAGGGGCATTTTTGGCGCTGCTTGCTTAAAAAAGTCATATTTCTAAGTACCTTTGGTGAAAAGGCAAAATTGTTTAGTAAATCTAGTAAATTGTTGTTACTTTCTCCAATACAACCCATTCATTAAATGCCTTGAAAGGTGAAAGACTTCGTTTCTATGTTTACCACCTTTTTTTCTAATTTTTTTAAAATTTGTGTTTGTTTAGCTAATAATCTCCAGCGTTTAACAAGCAAATTAATTGTAGGTGATTTGTGTGTTTGTTTTTTTGTCTCAGCTAAAAATACAAAATTATAAAAATTGCCAAAAAAAAAAAAAAAACAAACAGTAAAGAAAGTCTTAAAATCGGTCGGGACCGACTTTATCATACCCTACAACACTTTGCCAATTTATTAGAGCTCCACATAACAATTAAAAGTTTTTATGGGAGAATTCAATCATGCACGCCATGATTATAATTATAATTTACAGTTCAAAAGACTAAATATGCCGAAGCATTTGTATCTTTTTCTTATATTGCCCATTTGATATATATATGGGAACTATAACCAAATCTGAACCGATGTTGATAAAATTTGGCAAAGATATTTCTGAGCTGAATTGCATAAATTTCCCTGAATATCTTTTTTATGAAGTGCATATTACGGCTGCGAAGGACTAAAATAACAAATCGGATGTACAATATATATGGGAGCTATAGCTATATCTGAACCGATCTTCACCAAATTTGACATAATAGCTTCTAGGTTCAATTCGGTCATAAGTGCCAAATTCCATGCCATTTGGTCAAAAATTAGACGTTTGGTGCACAATAAAAGGTAAATCGGACGAAGTTATATGTGGGAGGATACATCCAAATCTGAACCGATCTTGATAACATTTGGCAAGGATATTTCTTAGCTGTATTTGATATATTTCCCCAAATATTGTTGTAACAGAGTGCATATTTTCGGCTGTGGAGAACAAATATAAGAAATCGGATGAACAATATATATGGGAGCTATAGCTATATCTGAACCGAACTTCACCAAATTTGACATACCAGCTTCTAGACTCAATTCGATCGTAAGTGCCAAATTTCATCCCATTTGGGCAAATATTAGATGTTTGGTGCACCAAAAAAGGTAAATCGGACGAAGTTATATATGGGAGGATATATCCAAATCTGAACCAATCTCGATAAAATTTGGCAAAGATATTTCTGAGCTGCATTTCATATATTTCCCTGAATATCATTGTTACAGAGTGCATATTAAGGCTGCTGAGGACAAAAATAACAAATCGGATGAACAATATATATGTGGGAGCTATAGCTATATCTGAACCAATTTCGATCAAATTTGACATACTAGCTTCTAGACTCAATTCGGTCGTAAGTACCAAATTTCATCCCATTTGGTCAAATATTAGACGTTTGGTGCACCAAAAAAGGTAAATCGGACGAAGTTATATATGGGAGGATATATCCAAATCTGAACCGATCTCGATAAAATTTGGCAAAGATAGTTCTTAGCTGTATTTGATATATTTCCCCAAATATAGTTGTTACAGAGTGCATATTACGGCTGCGAAGGACAAAAATAACAAATCGGATGAACAATATATATGTGGGAGCTATAGCTATATCTGAACCGATCTTCACCAAATTTGACATACTAGCTTCTAGACTCAATTAGGTCGCATGTGCCGAATTCCATCCCATTTGGGCAAATATTAGATGTTTGGTGCACAATAAAAGGTAAATCGGACGAAGTTATATATGGGAGGATATATCCAAATCTGAACCGATCTTAATAAAATTTGGCAAATATATTTCTGAGCTGTATTTGATATATTTCCCTGAATATCGTTATTACGGAATGCATATTACGGCTGTGGAGAACAAATATAAGAAATCGGATGAACAATATATATGTGGGAGCTATAGCTATATCTGAACCGATCTTCACCAAATTTGATATACTAGCTTCTAGACTCAATTCGTTCGTAAGTGCCAAATTTCATCTCGTTTGGACAAATATTAGACGTTTGGTGCACAATAAAAGGTAAATCGGACGAAGTTATATATGGGAGGATATATCCAAATCTGAACCGAACTTGATAAAATTTGGTAAATATATTTCTGAGCTGTATTTTATATATTTCTCTGAATATCGTTGTTACAGCGTGCATATTACGGCTGTGGAGAACAAATATAACAAATCGGATGAACAATATATATGTGGGAGCTATAGCTATATCTGAACCGATTTCGATCAAATTTGCCACACTTATTTTCAGGCCTAATTTGGTTGTATGTGCAAAATTCCATACAATTCGGGCTAATATTACACGTTTGGTGCACAATAAAAGGTAAATCGGACGAAGTTATACATGGGAGCTATATCTAAATTTTTACTGATTATCTCCAATTTCCGTAGGGTTCGTCCTTGGGCCAAACAAATGATTTGTGCAAAATTTTATCTGGATCGGGTAATAAATGCGAATTGTACTTTGTTCACAAGAATACATGGACAGACGGATGGAAGGACAGATGGACGGACATGCATAAATCGACTCAGAATGTGATTCTATGCAGATCATCAAAAGGACCTATGGGTCTATCTCGTTTCCTTTTGCCTGTTACAAACAAATGTCCAAAGACATAATACCCTGACCACCTTGTGGTGTAGGGTATAAAAATACCAAACACCAAACCAAAATTTCCGTACATTATGGCCCAGCAGGTTTGTTGTCTAAGTCTTTTGTTTCCTGCTTTAGAAATCATATTCGAAATGACTCGTTTTTTGGCCAAATAAAACTGAACTTGTTTTTTGCTGCTGTTGTTGTTGTTGTTTCACAATGAACTGCATTCTCTTGCGTGTCTGTCTCTGTGGGTCTGTGTGTGCGTCTGTCTTTTAACAACCCTGAGTTGAATGTCTGTCGTTTTGTCGTCAGTAACGGCAAAAACAAGGGAGTCAAACAACTAAAGTGTCAAGTCAAAGCCATTAAAAAATTGCTGTGCGATTTTTTTTTATTATTTAGAGCTGAACTGAACTGTTCCAGTTGGTGATGGAAGTGGTGGAGGTGCTGCTGCTGCTTGGTCTGTGGCTTTTGCTGCTGTTGGGTGATTGTAAGAAAGCCAGTTTACACTGGCAATGACTTGCGAGCAGTACCCGGTTTTTTTGTGGCTCTTTTAAATGTCAATTGAAACATGAATCGCCCGTTTTATGGGGCATTATTTTTGTCTTTGGCAAGAAAAATGTTGTTGTTGCTATACAAAGTGCAAAATTCTGTGTGTTTCGCAAAAAGGTAGCTGGTGAGTCGGAGTAAATGAAACTGCATTTCTAAAATCATGGTTGGCAATGGCGTAATTTCTTAGGAATGCCATGATGTCAAGGAATTAACTTTAGAATGGATGAATTTGACAGGCCAAGATAGGGTTAAAAAATTCGAAATTAAAAATCAGATTTGATCAATTACATGGCTCTCAGCTAAGCTTGTTGCCATTTCCTTCACCTCCTCTGATGCTGCTGCTGAGAGATAATCACCTCCCAACAGAAGTCAATCATCTGCTACATCATTAAATCCATTGTGAGAATGTGTGTGTGTGTGTCTGTCTCCTCAACGTATTTGGGTCATTAGAACATCAGAACTCTACCTTAGAGCCTCAAATCAATGTCAGATGCTGTTAAGAAAAGAATTTCTTCTTAGAAAAAAAAAAACAACAACAACATAACTTCAGCATCAATGGCAAGCTTCATCATCAACTTGAAGACATCATGTCCAACGAACGAAAGTAAAGAAGACAAGAAAAATAGAAGAAAAAGAAAAAATAGAAAAAAAAAAATCAATAGAACAAACTTGTTTTTTTTTCTCCAACTCCCCTTCCCTTCTCTCCCCCTCTCCGCTTAAGCCAACAGCTCTCGTCAGAGATTTCAAGTGGTATTGTCATAAATCTCAAGAATCTTTAGCTGGCCAGCCAAGAGACGGTCAAGTAGATTTCAAGAGACCGGCAGACAAACAAACAATCCAAACAGATTAAGGTTAATACAAATGTTAAGGCCAAAGAAAACCATAAAAGCACGGGAGGTGGAAGCGGGGCATCAATGTTTTATGCAGTAGCCTTTGCTTGAGGGGGGGGGGATAATGGCCGCCAGAGGTAATATGTGGTTTGAGGTTTTACTTGGCTCAAAGTGAAGTAGAAAAATAAACAAAAATTACAAAAACAACAACAACAAAAATCGCCGAAGAAAACAATAAGCAATTGATGGCTTGGAAAAATATCAGAAGATGTATTGAATAGGGATATTGGACTTTTTCTAATTTTTAGAAATATTCCAAAAAAAGTCGAAAATAAATTGTAAAATTCAGAGAGAATTTTGGTGAGAAAAATTAAAAAAAAGAAATCAACAGATCTTGTGAGGTTTCAGAAAAACAAGTAAAGAAAACATTAAGTTCGGCCGGGTCAAACTTTTAATACCCTCCACCTTAGGGTAAAGGAAACACTAGAAGAAATATGGCAAAAACCATTAAAATGCCGAATATCGGGAGGTACCGTTATATGGGGGCTATACCAAAACGTGGACCTATACATGCAATGTTTTGCCACACGCACAGGGATCCGTTATGACCTACAAATATCAATTTTTAGACAAATCCGTGAAAAAATATGGCAAAAACCATCGAAATACCGAATATCGGGAGGTACCGTTATATGGGGGCTATACCAAATCATGGACCCATACATGCAATGTTTCGCCACCGGAGCTGGAACCCATTATGACCAACAAATACCAATTTTTAGACAAATCCGTAAAAAATGTGGCATAAATCATCAAAATACCGAATATAGGGAGGTACCGTTATATGGGAACTATACCAGAACGTTGACCGATGTATCTCATTTTCAATACCAATCGTCCTAGACACAATACAAATTGCTCTGCTAAATTTTGGCGCTCTACGTCATATAATGTGGGCTGTATCGTGATTTCAACAGACAGACGGACAGCCAGACGGACATCGTTAAATCGACATAGAATTTTATGCTAATTATGAATATATATACTTTATGGGGTCTACGACGAATATTTAAGGATGTTACAAACGGATGTCAAAGTTAATATACCCTCCTATCCAAGGTGGAGGGTATAAAAATTAAAGCAACAAAAATAAATATTTTTTAAAAGCCTTTGTAGGAGTTCTGATATAAGTAATTAAAAAAAATACACGAGTCCTTCTAGGAGTCCTGATAAAAAACATATTCCTAGGAGTCTTTGTAGGAATCCTGGTATTTCAAAAAGTCCACACAGTCACTTGTAGTAGTCCGGCTAAAAATATTCTCGAAAATTCTCTAAATTTCTTAGAAGTCCTGGATAAAAAGTAGTTATAAATCTACAAATCTTTGGTAGAAATATTCTTCTAAAAGTTCTCCAGCTTTTATAAGGGAGCTAGTAAAACAATTTTAAATTTGTTCAACCTTTTTACAATTCTCGGTAAAAATATATCATAAATAATTATCAGGCTTCGGCAGGAATCCTATTAAAAATACTGAAATTAATAGAAGTTCTATAGATTTTGTAAAAGATCCTGATCGAAGTAATTCTAGAAATACACAAGTCCTTGTTAAGGGTTCTGGAAGAAATATTCTCAGGAGCTTTACAAAAGTCCTGGATTTCTTGAAGGTCCAAGAGAGTTTGTTGGAGTTTTGCTGAAACTCTTCTCCATCATCCTCAAACCTTTTCAGAAATCCTGGTAAAAAAAGTTGGCACATATCTACGAATCTTTGATAGAAATATTTAAAAAACTCTAATAAAACATAAATCTAAAATTCTTCGAGCCTTCTGAGAATTCCTAGGAAAAATATTCGAAAATGTTCACAGATCTCTAGAGGTATTAAAAAAATATCAAAAAAATCCACTGTCCTCTGCGGGAGACCTGGTAAAATTAGGCCATTGGGAAGAGCTGGTAAAAACAATCTTAAAAACCCAATAATTTTTGCAAAAGTCCTGGAGGAGCTATCCGATCCAAAAAAAATAGAAGTCAAAAAAATCCACTATCCTCTGCGGGATACTTTATAAAATTAGGCCTTTAGGAAGAGCCGGTTTAAAACAATCTTAAAAATCCAATAATTTTTGCAAAACTCCTGGAGAAGCTATCCGATACAAAAAAAAAATAGAAGTCTTTGTAGCTGTCCTTTTAAAAGTATTATATAAGATCTTTGGATCCTGTTCCCTTTCCCAAAAAATTTAGAACGCCACGAAATAATATTCTAAAAATAAACGAGTCTTGGAATGATTCCTGGTAGGAGAATTCAAAGAACAGGCTATTTTGAAGGGTAACGTAAAAACCCTCCTAAAAAGGAATACGAGCCTTCGCGGTATACTTTTAAAAATATTAAAAAAAAAATACAGGAACCTTTTGTGAAATCCTTGATTGATTTTAGCGGCATTATTCATCGGAATCATTTCAAATTTTGTATTTGAAGTCCCTTATGGGTATTACAGTCGATGACGGAAAATTGTCAATACAGGTTCAGGTCTTCATATAGCCCCGATATAGCCATACCTCCCGATATTCGGTATTTTGTTGAATTTGGCGGCATTATTCACCGGAATTGTTTCAAATTTCACATTTGAAGATGTGTGCGGTTTTTGGAAATTTCTTCAGATTTTTAAAAACCTTTAAAGGCCTTCCACCAAAAAAATAGCTGAGCATGTTTATAATTTACCATTAAATAATTTCGTTTTTTTTTTGTTGTTGTTGGTGTAAAACAATTTCTTGTATTTTTTATCCTCAGTTGTTGTTGTTATTACTCAAATTATCAGCATGACTTCCTACTAAACCCTGGTGGTTAGCTGCAATAAAGTTGGTCCAACACAAAGCAATTACCACCAAGTGAAATGAAAAAAGAAGAAAAAAATAAAAAAAAAAAAAAAACTGAGCAAAAACGGCTAAAACAAGCTTGCCTGCTCTGTTAGCCAGCCATGCCGGCCAAATAAAGATGCTTATCATTTGTTAAGTTTGCAAAAAATAAAACTACAACTTTTCGCACATTTTGGCTTTTCACAAAAATGTTGTGTACAAGGAGAAGAGCAGCGATGGAGATACAGTGAGAGGAGTAGAGAGAGAGCAGGAGAGAGAGAGGAACTGGCTATGAATTGCATTTTTGTGATATGAAAATATTATTTTTGTTTTTTTGGCTGTAGCTTCTTGATGCTTGAGGCTGGTAGTTTGTGTTTTGCTGAATGACTGACTGACTGGCAGAGTGACTGCCAGGTAGTCAGCCTGGCTGACAAGACTGACCCAGTTTAAGGCAAGTGTAACGAATTGGCCAACACCAACGGGTATGAAATTGTTTCATTTTTGTTGTTGTTTTGCTTTGTTGTTTTTGTTATTGTTGTTGCTCATCATTATCATTGAAGTGTTTTTCCTGCTGTGTTTTGCCACCGGATTGGGTTGGGTCTTTTTTTAAGTTGGGAATCATTTTTTTCCGCCTGCCTTAATTTTTCGGAAAGGTTATTTTCGTTGGGTTTTGAATTATACCCCAGGGGCGCTTAGTTTTGGTTATGAATATTTATAGATATTATTTTCCGCGAGTTGCTTTGTAATTTATGCACATAAAAATTTAATAATTTTTTCTTTTTTTTTGGTTAAAACAGTGACAGGTGAAATGGCTTTTCCTTATGGGAGGGGAAAAAAGAAGAGGGAGAGAAATAAATTCATCTTTCTCTCTCTCTCTCTCTTGGGGTTGACTGCAAAAGGTTTGTGTCTTAAGTCTTTTGTTTGTGGTTGAGGGGGTTTTGTTTGGGAAAGGATATTTTCTTAAATAAAGGCTACTTTTTGATATCCATTCTATATGGAGAACAGAGCAAACTGTTACTTTTTGATAACCAAAGGTACCTGTGGGAGTTTTATTACATTTTCTAAAAAAAGTAGACATACTGTGTACATTTTACTGTATAAATGGTACTTTTTCGTAATCCTCTCCAAATAAAGGGTAGCTTTTGGTAAGTTTTTCCTAAGGTACGATCTGTTTTCCGGGATAACTCTTGAAAAAGTCACTTTTTGGTACCCAGTCGGCGGGAGAGGAAATTAAAGAAAATAACTAAAAATTTACTTATCTTTCTCTCTCTCTCTCTCTTGGGGTTGACTGCAAAAAGTTTGTGTCTTAAGTCTTTTGTTTGTGGTTGGGGGGATTTCTTCAAAAAAAAAAGATTGAAACATTGATATGGGCAAAAGTACATGAAAATCGAACGTTCACATCCATTTTTATGCGAAATTATAAAATCCATATTTATCCCAGGTTTCTGGTTGAGAGAAAAATTCAGATATAGCAAGTTGTAAAGAAACGCTGACTTGTTTCGCAAGTAATGAGCGATAAAAGTAATGAAAATTGTGACCCTTTGTGGGTGAGGTGACGGAAGGGGTTCACAGCTATATATCATCTTCACAACATGTCTTGTGTTAGCAAATATGTTTGTGTGTGTGTGTCAAATTTGAAGAGATTTGGATGCTTATTTTGCTTTTTCAGGGCTTTATCTTTCAAAATCTTGAACCCTATGTGGGGGAGGTACCAGCAGGAATGGTCCGATCTCTACCATCATTATAACAGATCTTGTGTTGATGGAAAATTTGAGATGTGCCAAGTCCGAATGAAATCGGATGTTAATTGCGCATTTTATGAGCTTCATGGATATTCAAATATTTCGACCCTTTATGGGAGAGGTACCAGAAGGAGTGGACCGATATATTCCATATTCACAGCAGATCTTGTGTTAGTTGAAATAATGGGACGTGTGAAAAATGAAGAAAATCAGATGCTTATTTCGGATTTTATAATCGTTTTGGTTATTCAAAAATTTAACCCTTTGTGGGGGAGGTACCAGAAGGAATGGTCCGATCTCTACCATCGTGATAACAGATCTTGAGTTGATAAAAATATTGAGATGTGCCAAGTCTGAATGGAATCGGATGTTAATTTCGCGTTTTATGAGCTTCAAGGATATTCAAAATTTTGACCCTTTATGGGGGAGGTACCAGAAGGAGTGAACCGATGTATCCCATATTCACAGCAGATCTTGTGTTAGTTGAAAAAATGGGATTTGTGAAATATGAAGAAAACCAGATGCTTATTTCGGATTTTATAATCGTTTTGGTTATTCAAAATTTTGACCCTTTGTGGGGGAGGTACCAGAAGGAATGATCCGATCTCTACCATCTTTATAACAGAATTTGTATTGATAAAAATATTGAGATGTGCCAAGTCCGAATGGAATCGGATGTTAATTTCGCGTTTTATGAGATTCATGGATATTCAAAATTTTAACCCTTTGTGGGGGAGGTACCAGAAGGAGTGGACCAGTATATTCCATCTTCATTACAGATCTTGTGCTAGATGAAAAAATGGGATGTGTGAAATATGAAGAGAACCGAATTCTTATTTCGGATTTTATGACCGTTTTGGTTATTCAAAATTGTAACCCTTTGTGGGGGAGGTACCAGAAGGAATTGTCCGATCCCTACCATCTTTATAACAGATCTTGTGTTGATGGAAATATTGAGATGTGCCAAGTCTGAATGGAATCGGATGTTAATTTCGCGTTTTATGAGCTTCATGGATATTCACAATTTTGACCCTTTGTGGGGGTGGCACCAGAAGAAGTGGACCGATATATTCCATCTTCATACCAGACCTCGGGTTAATAAAAATATTGCGATATGTGTAATTTGAAGACAATCGGACTCGTATATCTCATTTTATATAAGTTCTAATTATTTAAAATTTTGATCCTTTGTGGGGGAGGTACTTGATGGAGTGGACCAATATTGTCGGACGGACATACATCGCTCCAGATGTCCTGAAACGGATTTGGTCCATAGAGACCTAGAGCTCTAAAACCATTATCTTGATGAGGCACGTTTTGGCCGTATCACATGATATATACCCTCTCTACCCATATGTCTGAGCATATAAAAAGTGTATTTTAGTACTCACTCTCTGAGTAGGGACAATTTTTAGTACCTCTCTTTAAGAAATTGTACTTTTTTTAACTTTCCCATAGAAAACTTTATTTTTACGGTTTTCTTAAGACCTTCTGACAACTTCAATTTTGTCCAATTCAGAATTCCCATTTCCCTGCACACCCTTCCCCCATCTCCCTGCCCATTTTTGCAATAATATTTTCTCGATGTTGTCTGCCATCGTGCACCACTTCTAACGCCGTTATGAGGCAATGGTGGCGTTTTGAAAACACACAAAAACTGTAAACGAACGTCGTGCAGCAGCACCACCAGCCACCGACCGACCAACCAACCAACCTGATTTGGTAACACATTTTTGCTGTTGTTATTATTGTTGTTCTTCTGGGTTTCTCGTTTTCATGACTTGTTTTCTAGCTTTGCATTGCCACGGCTGATTGGTGGCATTTTTTCTATTCTGTTTTTGTTTTTGATTTGTTTGCAACAAACCCCAGTCGGGTGTTAGAGCGGCACGTATTTCGATGCCAACAAGTTGCCACAGCAACTGGCCGGCCATATTCAAATTTCATGCCGCTTAGAATGCGAACATGATGCCGGAGAAAAAATAAAACAAAAAAACATATTCGATTGCAAACATTTTGGAATTTCGCAAAATCTATGAATTCAGGTCTATGTGTTGTTTGAAATCTCGCATAAAATGACATCGATGATTTTCAGGTTTGAGAGACAGAAAATTCAAGCGGAATGTGGCGATGAATTGAAGTTTGAAAATCAATTTTTTGTGGCAAGTTCATATTGGCGTTCTAAGACACTTTGCATAGGGGAATGTGGAAAAAGTGCTGGAGACGATAGAAAAATGGGGAAATGGATTTATTTTCTGGAAGATAAAGTGTCCTATATTTGATTAGGGTTGATAAACAAGAGTCCTTCTTTGGAAAATCATACATCCGAATTGGAGCTAAGAATAAAAAAATAATAATAAAAAATTGAAAATATTTGTACAAGTTTTTCTTTTTTGGAAAGAAATTTTCTGTAGCTTTTCTTTGAGAAGGGGTACTACAAATGTCCTTCCTCTGAGAATAGGGTACCAAACAAATACCTTTCTTTTATGAAGGCTAGTAAAATACCATTTTTTTTAGGAATAATTCTTAATTTGACACTTTCCCCCCAAAAAAAAACATGAAGAATAAAGGGAGATTTAGAGATTTGGCCACGAGTTAAATTAACAGTAAAAAAAGAAGAGACATACTTTTTCACTTTTAGTACATAAATTATGAATGCAATTTTCATAAAAACTATTATACCTAGATATATAGTTTATTCTGAGATTTATAGTGAAATTTTGTGTAGAATATTTCTTCTGTTGAAACCATTCGCCTGCAACGAAATCTTATGTTACTTTCAGGCACCAACTCAGAAAAAGTCCAAGGAAAAATTGACCAAAGACGTAGGAAATATTTTCGCGTTTTTTTTTTTTTGGCAATATTGAGGCACATATTTTCCAGATTTATAATGGATGTAGAGCTTTCTTTTCTTGGGTGACTTAGAGTGAAATTCGATGAGGAATATTTTTCTCCTTGACGTCATCCTTCTAAAATGATGATTTGTAAGAATTTTTTATAAAAAATCTAAACACGGTTTTTTAATATTTAGGATTTATTTTCGTTTTTTTTTTTTTTTTTTTTTGGAAGCGAGGCAAGAATTTTTTTTTTTTTTTGATATGCAATGCAATTAGAGATTTCTTCTCCATGGTGACTTGTAGTAAAATTTGATGAACAATATTTTTTCTTTTAACATGATCCTTCTAAAAAGATCTTTTGAGGGAGATTTTTACATAAACTCACCTTATGATTACACGGTGTTTTTATTACATAGGCAATATTTTCGCGCTTTTTTTGGCCAACATTGAGTCAAATATTTTTTTGAATATATAATTGAAATAGAGATTTCTTTTCCTTGGTGACTTATAGTGAAATTTCGTAAGGAACATTTTTTATCTCGATAACATTATTCTAAAATGAGGTTTTGTGGGAGATTTTTGCATAAACTCACATTGAGCATAAAATGTGTTTTTAATATTTAAGAAATATTTTCGCTTTTTGCCAACATTTTTTATATATTTTCTTGATATATAATGTAAGTAGAGATTTCATTTCTTTGGTGACTTATAGTGAAATTCAATGGAGAATATTTTTGTCTTTGACAGCATTATTCTAAAATGTTTTTTAATATCCAGCAATTATTTATTTATTTATTTATTTTTTTTTTTTTTTTTTTGACAATAGTGAGGTGTTACATAACTTTTGGTCCAATCAAACTTATACTACCCCCAACATATAGTGTTGTAGGGTATAAAAACACTTCAAGGGATACCGTTGAAACCCCTTTTAAAAAATCTTTTTCTGCTTTCTTTGAAAAAAAAAACAAACAATATTAAAAAAAAACATTATATTGGGACATAAAAAATTCCCAAAAAAGTTTTTTTGGTGCCTTCTGTAAAACACCACTTGAACGTATTTCTTATTTTTATTAATTACTTTATTCTTCTTATTTCCCATTATCCACCATAAACAAGCCATTAAAGCTCATTAGCCTGTAGAATAACTTTATGAACGAAAATTTCCTCAAGAAGTTGCACGAAGAAAAACAACAGCCAAATAGAATTTAAATTAGACCAACTGCTGCGGTAAAGATTACAATCTAATCTCTTCTGGGCTGTGGCTTTACGATTTATGCGAGAAAAGTTGGAGACTAACAAAAAAACAGGCTGGGAAAGAGGCAAACAATTCACAAGCTTTGCTTTGAAATTAAAACATATTTTTTTTTTTGAGGAATGTTACGCTGCCCTTCCCTTCCACCCCTCCTCGTTCCACTTTGGAATGCTTTGAAGTCGTTTTTCTTTATTAAATAATAATATGGTGTTAGTTTCCTTTATGCTTAGCTGACTCCTCTTCACTTAGGGGCTCTTAATTTTTATGAGCCAACAAAAAAATAAGGCAGAAAAAACAGCGATGAGCACTTCATGCTTGGCTGAGTTCCTAGTACAACCAACACCACCACCACCACCGCCATCGTCATCATCTTCAAAGTCAGTAGCGTTTGGTGTTCATTCACTTTTTTCCAACTCTCCAGTTGGAAATTGAAATACGAAAAAATTTAAATTTTTTAGTAAACACCAATGTCAAGGTTGTTCACAGCCAACCAAAAAAAAAAGAGAGCAACAACAACAACAAATACCAGAACATGGATGAATGAACCGCATAGACCGGCAAATGGAGGAGGAGGAGGGCATTTTGGGAGTACTCCCAAAATTAGTTGCTCGTGTGAGCGATTTATTAAAAGGGAGGTAATAAATTAGCTGGATGAGATTTTTGACCCCCCTTTTTTCCTGTGAAGAGACAGGTGGAGTACCAAAAGTCATGCCAAAAAATTGCAAAAATTATGAAAATTTGATTTGAGAGGGGGAAGGGGGGTTGGAGTTATTTGCAGCCATTGTGAGATCATTTTCATGATGCCATGTTGGGAAAATCGCGATATTCAAATTAATAACAATTTTGCATTAGTTTATTTTATGGCGAATTTGCATCATCGCCAGGGGCGTAGCTCATCACTTTATTTTTAAAAAAAAATGGATTGGGGAAGAAAAATCCCCTCAAAAAATTTTAAAAATTTGCAAAAATTCTCTTGGTGTAAAAAAATTGCACCCAGGGGTTTGAAGGCTGCTTTAGCTCCCACTTTCTATTTTTTTAGGTTGGATCTACACCCCTGCCAAAATAAAAAAAAAGTAATAAAAATATTCTCTAAGACAAATCAAATATTTCATGTATTTCGAAATATGCCAACAAAACTATGACTCATAAAAATACAACAACAACAACAAAAAACAACAATAACTACAACGAAACAGGTTTTCGATTAAAATAGTGACACAAGCACGAATGATATGATGGAGAATAATGTTAAAAAAATCAAAGCTCAAAAATCATGCGACCCCGACTTTTTGATATCCTAAACCACAATGCATACAGGGTGAGATGAAAAAAATCTGCAACAGAGTCACGCGCCATAATTTTTAGACTTTTTTTAAATTTTATTGATTGAAAGCAAAAAATGTCGGAAATAGCATCAAATTTTAGAATAAGTTAAGATTTGTTCGAATTGGTCATCTTTGGCACGAATTATGGCCTTCAAAAGGCCAATGAAACCGTCACACGCTGCCACCAAATGTTGCTCTGCGGTATTTTGACCCATTCCCGGCGAAGCGCTTGTCTGAGGTATTTTTTAGTGCCAACCTTGCTTTCCAAAATACTCCAGACAAAATAGTCCAACGGATTGGTATCCGGAGATTTTTTGGGGGCCATGGCGTGCGCTGGAAATGAAGCGAGTAACCTCATGTTGTAACCATTCTTGGGTGGTGCGTGCTGAGTGCGATGGTGCTGAGTCCTGTTGGAATGTCCAGGGTCTGCAGCCAAAATGTTTTGCGTGTCCAAGGCTTTAATACACCCTCCAGAATATTTTTTGCGATAATATTCGGCATTGATTCTGATCGATTAATATGAGCGGAGAGCGACCATCGCCTGTTATGGCGGTTCACACCACCACCATGGCCGGCCGGCGCTTGAGTTCTGGTGACCAACCGAATCGAAGGTGTACATTTTCAGCTGACCTCTTTGGCAAGTAGACACGATCATTTTGTTTATTTACATTGTTCGGCAGGACAACGAATGTTTTCTCATCGGAGGCCACCAAACCATTTTCTCGCCACTTTCGGCCAAGCGAAAAAACTCTTTAGCTCTTTTGCGTCTATTTTATTTCTGTTGCGGTTCTTGAACTCTGGAATATCAATGGCTCATTTTTCAATACTTGCCGAATGGAATGTTTCGATATGTTCTGTTCAGCTCACTAGCCATTTTTTGGCCACTGCGACGCGGCGGGTTTCGATCTTTACTTTTCGAACCATTTCTGCTGATGTTGCTGTTTTCTTCCGTCCACTTCCTTGACGTCGGGCTACGCTACCACGAGCGATACGGTAATGAGCAATGGAACGAGACACAAAAGATGTATTCACATTTAAATGCTGGAGTGCTTCGATAGCTCCGAGAGCCACTTCTGGTTTTCCAGCCAAATATAAAGAAATCCCACTATCACGCTTGAATTCCGAACACGAATAACTTTTTTTTTCTGGAATATTCTCACCAAAATGCTTTTGGTTAGTTTGGTTGCTTTTTGAGCTATCACTGGAAAAATTTCAACAGCTGTCGGACAAGTGCCTTAGAAACAACCAACAGTGAAGTTGGTTGCAGTTTTTTCATCTCACTCTGTATATATTCTTGATCAGCATAAAATTCTATGTCGATTTAGCGATGTCCGTCCGTCTGGGGAAATCACTCTAGCTTCCGAACGAAATGAAGTAGGTTGATAAAATTTTACTGAAATGTATATTATGTCTGCAGGACTTTTGGTATTGAAAATGGGCCATGGTGGTCCTCGTTTTGGTATATCACCCATGTAAAGGCACCTTCCGATATTCGGTATTTTGATGATTTTAGAGACTTTATTTACCGGAATTTGTTCAAATTTCGTATTTGAAGTTCGTAATGGATACTACAGCTTATGACAGAAAATTGTCTGTACAGGTCCACGTCTTCGTATAGCCCTCATATAACGGTACCTCCCGATATTCGGTATTTAGATGATTTTAGCGACATTATTTACCGGAATTGTTTCAAATTTGGTATTTGAAGTTCTCAATGTATACTACAGCCTAAGACAGAAAATTGTCTGTGCAGGCCCACGTCTTCGTATAGCCCCCATATAACGGTACCTCCCGATATTCGGTATTTTGATGATTTTAGCGACAATATTCACCGGAATTGTTTCAAATTTGGTATTTGAAGTTTGTAATGGGTACTACAGCCTATGCCTAAAAACTGTCTGTATAAGTCCACGTCTTCGTATAGCCCCTACCACCAGATATTTGGTATTTTGATGATTTTAGCGACATTATTCATCGGAATTGTTTCAAATTTGGTATTTGAAGTTCTCAATGGATACTACAGCCTAAGACAGAAAACTGTCTGTGCAGGCCCACGTCTTCGTATAGACCCCATATAACTGTACCTCCCAATATTCGGTATTTTGATGATTGTAGCGACGTTATTCAGCGGATTTGTTTGAAATTTGGTATTTGTATTTCGTAACGGATACTACAGCCTATGCCTAAAAACTGTCTGTATAAGCCTACGTCTTCGTATAGTCCCTACCACCAGATATTCGGTATTTTGATGATTTTAGCGACATTATTCATCGGAATTGTTTCAAATTTGGTATTTGAAGTTCTCAATGGATACCACAGCCTAAGACAGAAAATTGTCTGTGCAGGTCCACGACTTCGTATACCCCCCATATAACGGTACCTCCTAATATTTGGTATTTTGATGATTTTAGCGTCATTATTCACCGGAAAAAAAATCAAGTTTTGATGGAGACTTCAAAAAATATTACCGAAAATTACCGCGTTCTTGTGGATGCTTTAAAAAATATTTAAATTAAAAAAACAACAAAATAAAACGTTAAGAGTTTGAAAAAAATTTTTTAAAAATCAATTTTATTCGGAGACTCAAAAAAAAATAGTTTCCAAAAAACCCACGATTTGTGGTTCGTCTGAAGCAGTATTTCAAAAAAATTAAGATTTTAAAATCCAAGATTTGTAAAGGGCTTGAAAAAGTTTTTTGAAAAAAAAAAATCAAGTTTTGACGGAGACTTCAAAAAATATTTTTCAAAAATTACCCACGTTTCGTGAAAGACTTCAAATAATTTTTTTTATAAATCCGCGTACTTGTTGAAGCTTCATAAAATATTTAACACATTTTTTGGATGTTTTAAAAAATATTTAAATTAAAAAAGTTACGTTTTGTTAGGAGTTTGAAAAATTATTTTAAAAATCAATTTTTTTTCGGAGACTCAAAAAAATATTTTCCAAAAAACCACGATTTGTGGTTCGTCTGAAGCTCTCTTTTTTTTTTTTTTGAAAACTGCGAAATTCGTTCCAAATGGTGGAGGGTATTCAAAGTTCGGGCTGGCCGAACTTATAGCTTTTTTACTTGTCTTTTTTTATACTTTTCCAAAACTTCCCAAAATTAACAAATCAAAAAAAAAAAAAAATAAAATAAACTCACCCTTTCTCCTCTGTGCTGAAGTTGCGAAAAGAAAAATTGCCCGGAAAATTATGATTTTAAATCCAGCTGAGATTTTCCAATTGAAATCAATGTTGGCTGTTGATTTTTTTATGATGTGTTTGGTAATGCTGGCTGCTGGTAAATTCCCCAACAATCAGCCAGCCATTCGTTAAGGCTTTTATGCAGACAACAGCCTGATATCTGGTGAATTCAATTATTTGGGCGAAGGGGGGGACGGACTACGATGAGAGAGTGGGCAGGCTGCTGGCAAGGTAGGCTTAGGCTTTTCAAGCTTTTTGCCTTAAAAATACTTCCTTGTCGAGGGGTGAATAGGCTTTTTTACAGTTTTGTTGTCGGTTTTTTGTTGATTGTGTTTTTTTCCGACTGGCAGGCTGTCTGGCTGGCTAGCGGGATATCGCTGATCTTTGTTGACGTTTTAGGTTGATATTTATTTTTTCGATTTTTTTTATTTCTTTTGCTTTTCTGAGAGTCTGAGACCCGTTTTTTATGTTATTATTATTTTTGTGGTTATAGGCCTCTTTTTGGATTCATTCAAAAAAACACACAAAATCTGCAAAAAAAATGTCACCAAGAAAAAAATATGAAAACACCAAAAATTCAAAAAAACTTGTTTCACTTCACTTGGAATTCCAGCAGCTAGCGGGTCATAACGGCAGCGCTATGCGTTATGCCAGATTAAAAAAAAAGAAAAAACAACAGATTTTCAAAAAAAAAATATTTTTGAATTTTTTTTCAAATATTTTTGTTTGAATTTTTTTTTTGTAGTTTGTCTAGGAATTTGATTGGATTGCTTCGATTGGTTTTTATTTTATTTTATTTTTTTTTTTTTTTTGGTTGCTTAGTTTGGTTTTGACTTGACTTGGCCTCTTAAGGTTTCTTGAAAAACTTGTTAGTATCTTTACTCAATTTTTATTTATTGTTATTATTGTTGTTGTTGTTGTTGTTGTATTTGTTATTTCTGAGCTGTTAGATTGTAAATTTTTGTCGCTGTGAATATGAATTTTTTCTTTGTAAAATTAATTTTTTTATTTTGCAAAAGGTTAGAGACCGCACGTTTTTCTTGTTGTTTCATTTAAAGCGAAATTGATTTTTTTTAATAAATTATTTTTAATATATTCACTGTAAATTGATTTTTTATTAATTTATTTAAAAAAAAAATATTATAAGAATACACGCACTTTTTTTGAAACAAATGGTCCATGTGGAAATATTTATAGAACTCATAACTTGATTTAAAGAAGTATTGGGTTTTTAGGGAAATCAGATTTTCAAAATTTTAAGAAAGTTTCCTAAAAATAAGGACTAAAATAAGGATATGCCGGTCCGATCAACTTATAAAAAATTGAAGTCATTAGGAGAATTTTTTTATTTAAAAATAAAAAAATTTTTCAGAGACAAAAAACCTGGGTATTTTATTTTTTTATTTTTTAGAAGAAGTAAGGGCTTTTTAGGGCAGCCAGATTTCTAAATTTTAAGAATGTTTTCTTAAAAAAACAGAACTAAAATAAGGATATGAAAGTAAAAAGCTCTTCAATTCGATCAACTTGTAAAAGAATTGAAGTCATTAGGAGAATTTTTTGAATATTTTTGAAAAAGAAAAACATTTTTTTCAAAGACAAAAAACCTGAGTATTTTAAATTTTGTTTAAAATTTTAAGGACTCAGAGGACATAGATTTTATGGACGTTTTTTTAAAGGACCAAAGTGTTTTTTTAGAAGAAGTAAGGGCTTTTCAGGGCAGCCAGAATAAGGATATACCTCTAAAAATCTTTCCAATTCGATCAACTTATAAAAAAAATTGAAGTCATTTCGAGAATTTCTTGACTTTTTGAAAAAGAAAAAAATATTTTTTCAAAGACAAAAAACCTGAGTATTTTAAATTTTGTTTTAAATTTTGTTTTAAATTTAAAGGACTCAGAGGACATAGATTTTAAGGACGTTTTTTTAAAGGACCAAAGTGATATTTTTAG